>NC_136608.1:3064095-3389095 GCF_910589615.1 Taurulus bubalis | reverse complement strand
ATAGTACGCACAGAGAGTTTTGTCTTTCGGTAATGAAATATATCCTACATAGTGGTAGTGACACGGATCAAAGTGGAGGACAGCGTTGGTGAAGTAGCGTAGCTGCTAGCGCGTGGTCAAGTGAGTGAGAGAGGAACGAGCTAGCGAGCTAGCATGCTATATAGGTAGATCACCTCCATGTTCTTAACCCCGCCTGCTAAACTCTGCTCATTGTGACCTTGTGTTTTAGTTATTATAGTCCTATCGGCCTTTTTGCTCATGTTTCACAGTAACATAGTGATCTCAGACTTTGAAGCTCCGCTGCTCCTTTTCTTACAACACAAAGACGCACAGCTCCAGATGCCCCCTCGTCCTCTACTCCCACAGTGCATAAATCCACCACCGACTGGCAAATCCCTTTCTGATGTGATATTCACATCTGCTAAGAGTAATCCTCTGAACAGTATCTTCGGCATCTCTCCTCCACAGCCGGGCCTTAATCCAATCTGCTATTTATAACGACACCATTTTGCGTTGGGCCCCCAATTAGGCAGCTTAGCGCGCTCGTGGCAAACACATTACCGTCCATGGCCTGAAGGGATTTTAATGTATGCCACGGTGGAAGGCTTTCACCATGCAGACGTCTCACTGGATTGAGTTTTGCTGCAGTAAATAGATAAATAATTGAGCTTGTTTACCAATCGGTTTGTTTACTTTCACCTACAATTGTCAGGGGGTGGGGTAAGGAGAGAGGACCCAAACGCCGAAGCAACAGTTCAAAAAAGTCAATTTAATTCACAAAACAAAACTCAGGCATCCAAAAACAGGAAGGAGGAACGCACAAACAAAAAGGTAATCCCAAACACGCAGCAAGAACAGGAGGCCAGTACCAGGAGCAAAAACAGGGAGCAGAAAAAGGGAACAGGCAGGGGTGAGGGACCGCGTTGCTCTGCAATTAACCGCCATGCCGTCAGGGGGGCGTGCCTCTGTAGCTGTGTGGTTTCAGGGGTTATAGACGAATTCCGGTCACAGTAAACAATGGCGACCAAGTTGGAGCGGCTGCATTACTTCACCATAAGACAGGACACCAAACAAACCAACATCATAACAACAATGGCCTGCTGCTAATTTATTTTTGTGTGTGCATGTGTTTTGACCAAGCAGTCACCTCAGCTGCCTTATTCTACACTCTCTACAAAGATCCAAGAGTGAAATTCATCTTGCCGAGGCCGAACGCTGAAGAGGGCTCCCCACAGTTGTGTGCGTCCCGTTCTTCTCTGCTGTCAGTGAACTACTGGCTTTGTTCGTTCAGACCTGTGATTACTTGAGCGGACGGCAGTTGGACTTCTCTAACCATTATCAACAGACTGCCCTCCTCGTCTGAAGTGCGGCTCGCCAATTTGCGCCATCTGTCAGTGCTGCTGCTCGAGCTGCAAAGAAGAGTCTCATTGTCCTCTCGGTCCGTTCATCCAAAGGGTTTCGTCGGGCAGGCTGCTTTTGGAGACAACCGCTCAGCAAGCAACTTTTATTTACTCTTATGTTCGGTACGCTGCTTTTATCGTGCTTGGCAGGGTGAGTTTTTGTGGCAAAATCATTTTGGGACATATATGAAACTCAGGGGCTGGAGCTATTGCGATGGAAGCTATGGACCATACAGCGATCTTGCCAATCGCAAATCCCATTAGCTGTCGGTCTGACGATAGTTTAGCCTCTAGGGCAACAGAAACACTTTCTGGTATATCCGCGGTAAGACTTCCTCTTCCATGCGCCAGCCATTGTTTACAGTCCGATTAGCAACTTGAGACGCAAGACGGACCGGATTGTTTCACAAGTATCCGGTTTCCAAGCTAACTTTAAACCAGTAAAAAGCTGAATCATCGTCAGAGTATAGCTGGTGGGTTCCCAGTTAGATGCTCCGCCTCTTTTGCTCTTCACATGGACTGTTACCAATGTGGAAGTGTCTTACACTTGCATTCTCTCTACTGGCCAGCAGGGGGCCAAAAGAAGTCCGGTTGTAGTCTCTGAGAAAATGACTCTACTATTCACTTGATGTATTCCCTCAGTAAACATTGTAAACATGAGTTTATGGTCTCAATCTCTAGTTTCAAGTCTTTTTTAATACAGCACGATGATCATTTCGTAAATTATGAGCCATTTAGAGTCAAACAGACCATAAAGCAGGTGCTTTAGGGCGGGCTAACTGTGATTGACAGGTCGCTACCAGAGTGGTATACAGCGTCAGCACGTCGCTCCTCCACAGTGCAAATATGGTCCCTTCCGTTCAAAATTGTAAAAAGCCAAGATGGCGACGGCCACAACGCTGAACTTGAGGCCTCAAGACTGCAGTCCACAAACCAACGAGTGACGACTACCTCCTCCTCTTATATACAGCCTATGCCAGGGGTGGCCAACCAGTCAGAGACTAAGAGCCACATTTTTTACTGTGTTACCGCAAAGAGTCACATCATACCCCCCCCCCCCCTCCTCCCCATGGGCCAAAAATTAAAATGTCTCTGTTACTATGACATAAATCAATTTAGGGTTAAGAAACCCACATTACTCTATCAAAGATCAAACTTAAAACAGATGAAAATAACAAAGACAAAATGAACTTTGTTCAAAGCTTTTTTGTCACAGTTAGAAGGACATAACTCTAATAAGAACATGCATGTGGTCTGGGGCAGTGGTTCAACTGGTCTGGCTGCAGGACCATCACCCTGAAGGACAAGCTGCGACCACAGCGAGGAACATTTTCAACTTCTCAATTTGATTTAATGAAAATATGGTGCTTGAACCTGAGATAGTGTCACAGTATGCCAAACACAGAAATATTCCCTTTCACACTCAATTAAAAACCCCAAAGTGCTTCTTAAGGACACAAGGTAATACAACACACATAATAATGTTATAACTTCAGCCTTTTTGAACATAACATTAAAAAAAAGTTGGGAATGAAGCAAACTATCACAAATAGTCCGATGTGTAAACTCACGCAAGTAAAGTGTGTTGTGAACGCAGCATTGAGGAGTGTGTGAATATTCAATTCAATTCAGTTTATATTATATAGCCCAAAATCACAAATTAAAATTTGCAATCTGTACACATCCTGTCCCGGGACCTCACATCAGATCAATAAAGATAGTAAAAACCATTTCACAGGGAAAACAGGAAGAACCCTTCAGGAGAGCAACAGAGGAGGATCCCTCTCCCCGGATGGACAGAAGAATATATGTCATGTGACCAGAATGACCAACGTAACATAGTTATAACACATTACATCAATATGACTGAAATTGAATAAATTGCACTCTGCAGCATTAAAAAATCCCTTCAAAATAAAAGCACAGTTGTTTTTTTTTGCCCATGCAAAGCCCGTGACGAACTAAAAACGGGTCCGCGAAAGACTGAAAACGGGTCCGCGATTTCATTCAAGCCGTCGCGCCTTGAGTTTGACACCAGTGGTCTAAAGTATTTGCAAAATCAATAAAAAGATTTAAAAGAAAAAAAAATAATAATAATTTGATATGAACGTAAGAGCCACATGAAACCAGGCAAAGAGCTGCATGCAGCTCGGGAGCCGCGGGTTGGCCAGGCCTGGCCTATGCATTCAACCAAACTCTTGTCCTGTTGCCTACAGATTCTGCACTTATATGCAGGAATCTGTTTCTAAAGATTACACTCTCGCTAATAAAGAAAAGTATCCCAGCCTTATTAGCAGTGTTTCTGATTTCCAGAACCTTTTCCACCCCAATAGAAAAGCAGCCCAACAAAACACTGAGGCTATTCCTCTTCATAATGCGCTGCTTTGACAGCAAACATTAGAATGAATATATCATTGTGAGCAGGATCCTCATTGTGAGCTGAAAGGCATCAGTGGAGCTACAACTTCAGAACACCGTCACTAATTTAAATTTAAAGACTTAACAAATAGCTGGTAGAAGTGTTTCCACAAGTGTGGGTAGCGGTTTCACCTTGGGTCCATTTTCCAGCTCTTGGTTTCTCCTCCAGCTTCTTTGTGCATTGGCTTTTCAACACTACTGTACTGTAGCTCCTGCTGGTATTTTAATTATGATTTATTTTGTCATTTTCCTGCATAAACATTAAGGGTACATAATGAAAATACGGTTTGATTTTATTTTCATGTAAAGGTCCCCTGTGGAATCTTTCATTCGGTGCTTTCTCACCGTAACACATGGTGTGTTTCCTTGAGCTCCAGCTTCACATTTTACTGCTGACTCATTTCCTGGGTTTTAGGACTCACTCCTGAAGCCCTTTATCGCGCCTCTAGTTGTATAAAATGTGTTATTTTCTTCCACTGAACTTGTGGAGACCGTCCACTGAGAGATTAGACTTGGACCCGTGTCTATATCACAGAATGCGTGATAAAAGCCCAATGACTCGTGGCTACCGTCCAATAATTTGATAGAAGGACCAGAACACAAAGTTATTCTCCTTCCTTCACAGATGCAACAAAACACGCCATTGGACATCATCACTGGGAGGAGGAAAACAACTGTGTGATGAGTGCTTAATAGTTAATGTAATTAACGTAACAAGTGCCCTTCCAAACGTGCCTGTCTGGAACGGGCCGATTGCTTGGCTCGGCTTAGTGTTGTCGCTCGCAGAGAGAGGGAACCGCTCATCTAAACAACTTCACACTCAACACTGCGCTTCCTGTGGTCCTGAGCTACACACCCGCCAAGTGTGAAGTCGATCGGACCAACGGTTATTGACAAAATGTCGCAAAGAAATCAATACATCCAGTAGGACTCCGGTTCCGTCTTCTTTATCCGTTCCTGAATGTGCCGTGGCGAGCGACAGAGAGCGAGCTGTACCCAGCATGCAACAGGTGGAACAGTTGATAAGGGTTCATTCAGTATATGATAACACAAGAGACAGAATTTCAGCGTCATCGTGAACACAAATATGAACTTTTCTCAAGTAAAGAGAGAGAAATACTTTTCCTGCTTGTAAAGGAAAGACGGATGAACTAGCTTTCATATCCGCGTCACTCCCAAATACAATGGATGGAGAATGAACCTGACAGTGTCAACTTTTGAGTTGTTTACTCAAAAGGTCCTAGTGCCCTATAGTTTCTAGGTCCTAGTGCCCTATAGTTATGTATGAGATAGGCTATTGAATTGTAATTTGAAGGGGGAGAAAACATACAAACCAGAATGCACGCACATATGTAGCATGATAGAGTTATAAATAACTTGTCCATGTGAGAAACAATAGTTTAATTAAATGACTTTACCAAAATAAAAATTAAAAAGCTCCCCTAAAACAGGCGTCACGACGCCCCTGCCTTTCAGTTCCCTGCAGTGTGGACAGAACTCGCTACTAACAGATGTCGAGGAAATCAAAGTACGTAAGCAGCTTGCTGTCATCAGGTGAAACAGAGTCAAACATACAGACACAAAACAATCTAGACACAGAAGAGTTTCTTCTCTTCTCTAGTACTCACTCTGCAGAACAGCGGTAAGGTGATTCCTGTGCTTTGTAAGAATACTTGTCTCCACTCTGCACACGAAAGAACATAACAAATTTGCCTGGAAAGCACTTCCCCAGGTCACATGGGCTGCACATCAGCTCCCCCTCCGGCATTCACGGAGGTCACACAGCCACCCGGGGGTGCTCCAGAGACTCCGCCCTGTCCTCTGCTGTGAGCTTTGACGTCACGCTGATCGTGTGCGACCCCTGGGGAGAAACACTTCTGGAACCACTCTCCCTCAATGCGCTCTTGTTGTAGAATAGCCTGGAGGGAGCTGCGATACAGTAGCTTTATCAAGGCCTTTTTTTTTACACGCCATGGCACAAACACAAGCCGGCTTTCAAGTCCAAATTTGATTTAGAGCGGTTAACGCTGCTGCGACGTGGCATTCTGCCAAAGTGGGAAATACATTTGATATAATTAAAGAAATATGAGCATCAATCAAACGCTGAGTGAGAACCAACCGCTTGCTCCTCAAATTTCAGGCTGAGAATAAGAGGCGTGTGTGTGTTTATCCTTCAGATATGCAGTAATAATTATCTTTGATACGTTCTGGATTATTTATTAGATTGCTCTGACACCCGGCGACTTGGCACAGTTTACCGACCAATGAGGATTTGGCATTTGGACAGAAGAGTGGATACAGAATGCAAAAAATAGATATTGCTAATAAAAATGTACTGAAGTGCAGTTTGATGTCTGCGTTTGGCCATTTAATGAGTTCAAATACCTCTTTTTCTTTCTGGATGAATCAGTTTCAGTCCTTTTCCCATTTAATTTTTGCACATTTTGAAGTGACGTTGGCCTGTTTATATTTAGTTTGTTTCTCTCATAATCATTGTCCTTACATTTGAGTTGTCTGCATGGTTATTGCACACACAGGTTGGATGACATTACACAACGTTACATTCTTCCCCTCCTTCAGCGCCAGATGTGTGAGGACTTTGTTACGGACGGTTCCTGTTCTATTAAAGTGTGTTTGAATTATGTTCTGTTCATGTTTTGCATGTGCATTTATGTTATGTGGGCCTTTGTGTTTGTGTGGTTGGTTTTGTGAGGAACTTTGAACTAGATATGAAACTCTCTGTCATCCTGAAGCTTCTATATGACCTCTGTAAGTAAACTAGACCATCAGCGAGATGGTTGTCCATTTCTATATCGTTATTCCTAATGCTTGTCATTGGTGCCACCGGGTCTTATGACACGCAAAATCAGATGAAATCTGGCAGTGACCACTTTAGACCACAGGGAACGCCAAAATAAACACAAAAGGAAAGTTCCTAGTAGTAACTTTAATTTACAAGGTGACCATGACCGAGACCTCTGTGGAGATTTGTAGCCTCTGGGCGGTGTGTTTATATCAGGCTGTTCATTGTTCAATAAAAGGCTTAGAAACCCGAGAACTCTCCAGAGGAAATCCTTCCATGCAGCTCGCCACAGTGTGATGAACCGAGAGTCAATGCCAGTTAATAATAACCCCAGTAAACTCTGCTCTGACTCTGAATGATTTCGTCATCATTTCTAAGCATGTAGATGCTTTCATTGATAAGTTATAGGACTGCACATCTTGTAAATTACACTTCAACAGAGAGGACCGTATGAGTGTGTGGTGAGATCTCTGGCTCTCATATCTACATCATGACTGAAAATGTCCTGGAAAAGGATCTGTAGAAAACCATGGGGACCATTCATTGATTACCTTTCTGCAGTACAAGTTGGCAAACTAGCAAGGCTAACAAAAACTAGCCTGAAGTCAGCAGTGCTGACCTAGCAGGTAGATATGCTCGATATGCAGTATAATGCACATCTCTGAGTTTAAACAGGTGCAGATTGTAAAAATAACTGAAACTACAATTTACCTTTGCGAATGAGCAGTAAGCACTGAAGAGATTTTGTACATACATCTTTGATTATGCAGATTTAAGAGATCAGTCACTGTATATTATGTGGAGCTCCGATCAAACCGAGGCTGCAAACTGTAGTCAATTCCCTCCCGGCAAAGCCTTTGTTCATTATATTTAATTTGTTACTGCTTATAAAAAAAGTGTCCCTGCTGTACCCATTCAGCTTCGCTCAATTGTGCCACTGTGTTGTCTTCCAAACGACTGACAGCGCTGACAGCTTGTTGGTTGATCCCTCCAAGACGTCTCTGAGGATGAGGCTTAATTATAACCTCTTTTGAGTCTCTGTCTCTCTGTGGAGGGAGAGGCATCCGTCTCTCCTGCCCACGGTTAGACTCTCATTTGCAATTCTATTCTTCTACTTTTCTAGTATTTTAGTGCATTAACAGCATACGAGAGATCCTGAGTGTAGTAAATTAATATAGATACTGCAATGTGAAAAGATGCCACATGGATGAGGTCCTAAGTAACAAGCAAACAGCTTTAAGTGTTAGTCATATTTGTTGGCGTACCGAGCAATGGCATGTGTCATCTGTGGAAGCAAATAGTGTGTTTACATAAGTTTTCATTAGACGACTGACTGAACTACAGAGAAGCTAACAAACCAGCCAATTACTGAATATGCAAGAGGAACTGACATAAGAGTTGAGGATAATCAAACCTATGGGGCTGGAACACAACCAAATATGACCCAGTCCTTTCCCATTCGCTTGTCAGTTCTCAGACGTTTAAAGTATAACTCCAGTTGTCATCACGTCCGACAGGTACGTATCCTTGCATGATATCTTGGTAAAAGTTGTCCATTTGTTTGATCCATCCAGCCCAACCTCCTTCCTGTGGGGATATTAACTACACCACTTGATTACCTGATCATTAGGTGGTCATCTACAAACTATAGTGCATTACTTCGGCTCGGTATTCGAATCAACCGGGAATGAGAACCACCGTTTACCTTCAGTTTATGTTTTTGATTCGGTTTGTTTGTTTGTTTGTTTGTTTGTTTGTTTGTCAGCAGGATATAATGGTAAAAAGTGTGCAAATGTATGCAACTTTGTTGGAAGGGTGCATCATGGGCCATGGGTGGATCTGAATTACGAGGCTGATGCACAACATTTTTCACTTCTGGAAATGGCCTTGGTTCTCCGAGTGCCTTTCTACTTTTCTTATTTTCATGGGCTGGGAAATATTTTGTACTGATTATAATAACATTGTTCCCATTCTATTTACTGAGATCTGAGAACACAACAACATCGCCAAGGGGTCCAAAGAAATGTGAGTGGTCGGACAAACAGCTGACCAGATCATCTTGAAAATGTGTTTCTTCTACTTGGGGTCAGATCAGTTTTGGTATTAAGTTTACTGTACACCTTAATTTACCATTACACATAACTTTCACTAATCTCAGGGTTTGTGTACATGTTCCATGCCATTGTTCCAACCGCCCATTATTCCAATACCCCAATAGTACGAAAAATGGACCCATTCCACTGAAAGCCCATTTGTCCTGTTAACCTGAGCCCTGCTCTAGTGCCTCTGGTGTATTACCCTGATACTCTTACCCTGAACCAAATTCATCTCACTCCACATGCCTAATCCTATCCAAACCAACCAACAAAGGCAACCGGTCCTGCCTTTGCCAGTTGGAGAAAAAAAATGGAAAAAAGGTATAATTGCCGTGTGCTTCTGTTTGTTACATGGGGAGTGTGTATTTTCGGAGCGATAGGCTTTCTGAAGGCTTTTTGTTTTCGAGGTACCTGTCAGATAAATGAGCTTTTAGTCCAATTGGACATTTTTCAGACAATTGGGGTTTCGGAACCATTACAACCTCCCTGATGCTCCCACTGCCCGTGATTCCTGTTCCCATAACCAACGGCATCAATCTAAGATCTAAGGTAATGTCTGTATTGGTGCTTATGAAGCTGCCCACAGGAAGGAGCTTTCTCTCTGTGTTGTCATAGTGTGTTACCACTATCATATTTAAAGGGTTGGTACTAGGTCTGCTACTGAGAATTAACTTCCCTCCATCTCAGTCACAGGTCTGCTTTCAGAGTTTGGGGCCTTTACCTTTCACCCGTGCCCTGCCGTCTTCCAGAGACATGTTAGCGGCACCGATGCGTGAAATTGTAAAATTGCTAATGACATTTTCCTTGCATAATGGCGTCCTTTGAAATGATGCTTACAGCTGCCGGTGCTTTGATTGAAGAGTACAGTGTACGTGTGTGTGTGTGTGTGTGTGTGTGTGTGTGTGTGTGTTTGTGTGTGTGTGTGTGTGTGTGTGTGTGTGTGTGTTGAAGGGGCATGCCTGAGGACACACGTCCTCCATTTTTCAATTTCTGAAACCCAGACTGCCAAATATGCTTAATGCGGGTTATAAATTTAATTGGATGGATAACTGTGCCCTTTTTTAATGCCACCTTTTGCCATGTCCTTGACGTGTTCCTTTCCCTTCGTCTCTCATTCTAGCTGCCTGTCTGTCTATTTTTATCTGCTTATGCTACTTATATAATACTTTTTTTCACACAATGTCATCATATTTGTTGACTTTATTGTTTTTTTTGGTGCCCCAGGTTGTTGAAGGAAAATAAATGTTCATTTTCTCATGGACTATAGAAGGTGAAGGAAGGTTGACGCACATTAAGAGTTATGGATATGAACCTGTGGCTGGGTGATGCTACAGGTATTGAGGGCTTATACAAACAAGCTGGTCCAGCTTTGAATCAAACTGTTACATTTGACTCAAGAGCAGAATCATAAACTCGTGAACTTTTTGGACAGTCAGCCTAAATGTTTCCCCCTGATTCCAGTATTAATGCTAAGCTAAGCTAATTGCCTCCTGGCTGCATCAATTTTGTGTGAATTTGTGTTTTGTTCTCAGGCACAAAGAGAAAGTGTTTTTAATTTGCTACAGTCCTGATGCTAGCCTCTGACTGATGTCTTCTTCATAGCAATGAGCTAGCTAGAAGACAAATGGCATGTAGAAACTGAGAGGACACACAATCACACACTGTACAGTAGACTCATCGCACACTGTGTTCATTGTTGGCTAAACTGTGTTTTGCGTAGTGTACGCGAACAAAGACACTAAAGAGCAGCGCCGTCAACGCCATAAAAAGCATCCCAGTGGCCCATAAAAGTTTCATTCACTGACATGATAAAAAGCTGCTATTTCAGTCCCGCCGTTTTACTGTGTGTGTGTTTGTGTGTGCGTCATGTGTACTTATGTGTGGGAGTGTGTATTTATTTGAATGTGTATTTCGGTGCGTTCACCTCTGTTTGTGTGCAGATTCAACCGGAGGGTGTTTGAGGTCGACACCGGTACGTTTAGAAGGAAGTCACCGCCACGGATTTTCCCCAGCTTCTTCAATCCGTTTTTAATGAATCTTGATTTATCCGGCCAGAGAGCGTGTGCGTGTGCGTGTGTGTGTGTGTGTGTGTGTGTGTGTGTGTGTGTGTGTGTGTGTATCTCCGGCATGGAGAATGGCTCTGTTGTTTTGCAGTGTTTTCGGGGTCAGTCTTGGCCTCGCCTCGGGCCATGTCAGCCAACGCTATCAGACTCAAAGAGGAGCCTCTCCTCACACGAATAATAATTAGGATACACAGTGCCAGTTCACCAAGAAATGGACCATCTGGGTTCGATGCTTCCAGCCCCACACAGTCCCTACTGTACGGCGCTCGACCGTCTGATGCGCCGCGGACTTCGACCATGTGGCAGAATCACGCTTTTAATAGAGCTCGCCTCGTGCCACGGCGCATTATAATCCGTGAAGAGCTCTGGATGAGCTGCGCTGTTTGGGGTTGTTTGTCTCTGGATGGTAAAAGGTCACAGTGCACACGCCAAAGTTATTTCAGTTAGCTTCACTGGATTTCATTTTATGTGTAGTGTCACTGGAGCGTTCCTCTCCGGGTTTCACAATGAGGACAATAACAGTGGTCAACCTTGCGTTTGGACATTAATGCCTTTAATGTGAATCGGCAGCAACAGGAGATTTGCATTATTTCTAGTTCACACTGCACGACTTCATCCCTGGTTTTGTACTCGCTGGCAGTTTTTTGGAGCTCTCTGAGAAAATCCCCTGATGGGAGGCGAATCGGTGCTCGGGCTTCATGTGTGAACTGTTGGCAGACGCATCCCAGATATCTCACATGCTAATGAATTGAGACAAAAGCAAACTCTACAGTATGCCAAAAATACACGGATGTCTTACTAATTTGAGAGAAAATAGGGCCACTGTAACCCGCCTACAGTATCCCACAATGCAATGCTGAAATGGCACGTTCTATGGTCACAACAATAGTGATAAAAAAAAAACTACTGACACAATTCAAAACTACTGACACAATTTTTGAAGCCAGAAATGAATTGTGTCGATTTCAAATGTTGTCTGTCGTTTAAAAAAAAAAGTGGGTCGTGGTGGCAGCACCTCTCAGGGGATCCAGAGGCGTTCCCATATATATATATATATATATATATATATATATATATATATATATATATATATATATATATATATATATATATATATATATACATATACATATATGCATATACATATTATACATACCAGCTCTGTAAATCAGAGAATGCATAGAGGACAATCAAATTCAATCAGACACTGAAGTTCCTGATTAGAAAGTGTCAGATATCCTCAGAGGAGCGGGAGCTCATCTCCTCCAGTCCAATACTTCCTCCTGGCTTCTCTCACCTTGTCAAGCTGCCTGTTGGCACACGGACCAACACATGAGTGTAAGCCGGTCTTCAGTATTCCTGCCATGTGTCTTCTCATTTAGCTCCCGTAAGGAGTCCTCCCTGCTGAAAATCTCGACCCTCCCTCTCCCAGAGAGACGCTGGTTCGGAAATATTAAACTGCATCCCAGCTTCATTCATATTCATACATGGACGTCAACTTCCTCTCATTGAATACATTCACAAGCGTTTGGTCTCTTAGCTTCTTCTTCAGGTATACAAGCAAAAGGGAATGCAAAACCACTTACATACAATAAATACACACACTTGCATAGCATATACATTATATGCACATTTCTCTCTGAACTAATCTTTGGTCCAGGTCTCTTCCTCTGAGGGAAGAGCTTGGCTGTGAATATTCATATAAAATAACGTGCAACAGGGACCTGAGCTCAAGGTGGTCGTCCCCACATGCGCTTCGTCACTAGAACATTTAAACCGGCAGTGAGAAGCTTTTGTCTCCCCCCTCTGGCCCCTTCTCAGGACGCGTGCAGGTGAGCCCGCCGCTTCTCCTCTGACTCCCTGAGAGCCTTCTCTTCTCTTTTCCTCAACGAGGAAGAGCTGAACGAATACTGGTCTGTGTGGAGCCTCCACACCAAAAACATTTCTCGGACTCTTCTCAAGATGTACCACCATCCACCGCTCCGTCACTCTGGTCTCTCTTCTTGCCTCTTTTAGCTCTGGCTGGTTGACGTAACCATAAATCATATGTAGGAAATTATTGTTTAGAAGCTTCAAGTTTGGTGATTTTGCCGCGCCATGTTGTTTTTCCCACAACCAATGAACGAAAGTTATTTGGAATCCGGAGGTGTGACGTAGACTCTGGAATCGACCTGTCAATCACAGTATGCCCGCCCTAATTTACTTAAAGACTTGAAACTATAGATTGAGACCATGAACTCATGTTTGCAGTGTTTACTGAGAGAAGTAGAGCCATTTTCTCATAGACTTCTATACAACCAGACTTCTTTTTGCAACCAGAGGAGTCGCCCCCTGCTGGTCATGAGAGAGAATGCACGTTCAGGTCACTTCCGCATGGGATTCACTGATGTGGGACTCATCGTTTCCACCCTGCCAGCACTGGAAAGTCGTCACAGACGACTGCGAAACACAGAGAGCGAAATACAGAGAGCTTTCCCTGGCGGCGATGGGCTTAATCGGCATTGTGATATAGATACATATAGATATCTATAACTCTTTCACCTGTTTTTGGATGTCCAAAATAAGTGTTTTATTGTGTGCACAGGGCTTACAGCCTGCAACCCCCCCAGTGTTTTGTTTTCACTCAACAAAGAGTGGTGGATCCTCAGATCTTCGTTGCAGAGAGTGGAGTCACCCACTAAAGCCGGGCGGTGATCGCCCCGGACTCCTTTTAGAATCGGGCTGAACGTCGGCCAGATCAGTTGCTGCTTCAGCCGAGTCACACACAGATTAATCGAGTGAACGGCCAACAAGTTGGCTCTCAGCCGATCAGTTGGATTTCTGGCGGTTGCAGTTTGAGCAGTTGAGACTTCCCTCACACTGTTAAATGATCCGACGTACACTTCAGTGACCTTGTTTCATAGTATCAGAGCAGTGTTTTACACGCTGTAGATAAATCTGTCATATAGTCGTCTGTGTTGTAAAACAGAACAGACTGCCTGCGTCCTCCAGACATTTGCAGCTCCATATTTTTCTTTCTTTATTCTTTCTTTCCGTTCACAGTAGAAGTAATGCTGCCGTCGTCTTGTTTAAATGAACTTTACTGGAATTGTCCCTTGAAGAAAAAACAACTGGGTTGCGTGCTTCGCGTGGTAATATCCCAAACTGGTTCTTGTTGATATCATAATTTCAATTTGTATGATAACAGAGACAACAGGATCACATTTTAAGTGCTTTAAAACACAATGTGATCACCCCTCCCATGGCGCCAAAGGTAACACAAACCGGCCTTCATTCATCTGGTGTGGTGGGATATGGGATTAATCTGCAGATGAGTCCAAAATGAGACCAAACTTTTTCAATGGACGTCCATTTTTGGGTCAGGACAAATGCCAAATTGTTACGCAAACAGACAAGATAAGGGTTATTTTTAGCTGAGCCAGTGGCCAGAAATGCCTTTGGCTATAGAAGCAGTTGTTGATCACTTGCTGGCTCTATACTCGCAGGGGAAGAGCAGTGAGGATCAGCAGTCAAACCAGTACAAACCAGTTCACAAAATAGGTTTCTCAAAAATGGTAAGTCACCGCAACCACAAGAGGTTCTTGAGCATTTAGTCCTAAATGAACGCAGAAAGCATCCGGCTGATGCCACATTAGTAAAGACACGCACATAGTAAACAAGTGTGGGAAGGTGTTACAGGGCTTTTCAAATACATGTTGAATTACGTTGTTCTGTGATATTTTACTCTCGTGTTTGGCATTATTATTTATTTTGTGGAAGCGTCTGAGTACAGAAATAAAAATCCTCCCCTCTTTGCAAAAACCCTCAGAATCACAGAGAAGTCTTGGACCGAGAGAAGGAAATGAGATGCAGCGGAGGAGGAGGAGGAGGAGGAGGAGGATGATGATACGGAGAATCAAACAAGATTAGCTATGCATTGAAGAGTAGATGGAAGATACTGCACTGAAACTGTGAGAAAGAACATTTTCTCCACAACCCCTGCGGCTAATGCTGGACCTTGGTAAGAGAAATAGCCCAGGCTCTGGCCCTGAGCATGTGGAAGTTCTTTATGTTTTTCGCACCACTTGTTATTGCCCTTCAATCACCCAGCAGAGCCTTTAATCCAGCTGATAGGCTTTAATACTGTAACAAAGCAGGAAACAAAGTACTGTTTAAACAAAGATTGCGAGCGGTAAACGGCACACGGGTTAGAAAAGTGGGCTGAATCCCTTCAGTGGCCATGAAAAAAGGAAGATGCTCTCTGGAGCGAGACGGTTAAACTCAAACTGAGCTGTGGAGGAGTGTTGGTGTGCGGCTCCAAGCTGGAGCAGCAAAGAAAAAGAAAAAGAAGAGCACAGGTTATCGGCGAACCTTCAGTGGATAAATAAATATTAGAAAAACTAATTCTCTTTGAACATCTGCTGCCAAAAGCCCCAGTCTGTTAACTTGGCAAATGGAGATGAAAACATTGGAATGTGTCTCTTCTCGGGGTCGGGTGGCGACCGCTCTGATGGATGGAGACTCCCGGTGCCCAGACCAGTCAGCCAGTGGATAAAAGTGGATCAATGTGACAGTGATGGTGTTTTATGAGGCCAATAAGATGCTCCCTTCCGCCTCTCTCTCCGCAATAAACGTAGACACTCAGAGACCCGGTAATGGACTGGGCTGGTACTTGTAAAGCCAGAACACGATCCGCTCCTAAGAAATGGGATTCAAGTGTCCCTTTCTGGTTTCGAGAGGAGTGGGATGCAACTACCGTGCTGCTTTTTGTGATTCCACATTGTGAGAATGGATTCCACACGCTGACCTAAAAATATAGCTCTTCCTCCCTTCCCTGGCACATCTCTCAGATGCATCATAAATAATGGATCGCATTTACATCTTGCTTGACTTCTATCTACCAAGGGCTTCAAGTGTGTGTGCGCGTGTGTGTGAAGTGCTTTTTGTGATGCACAGTTAAAAAAGCTTTGTGGATTAACATTGTACTTCCATTCTGCGTCGTGCGAGAACATTAGCAGCCTCTTGTGATGCGCACCATTGAACCGCTGAGCCTTTGTCTTCCGTCTGCTCGGTCTCTGTTTTGGATGAAGGGTCCTATTTACATGGATTCACCCATCCACAATAGAACGAAAGCCTTTCTCCTTTTCGAGGTTTAAGGACACAAAGAAAGTAGGGGAAAAGCACACCTCATTGTGTACAATGGCCGACATGTCACAGGTAACAGTATTGGTCGTTACACAAGCGGGAATCAATCATCGGCAATCCATGACACCATCCGTACAATGGAGGCGTCTCACAGGCTGCCAAATAGTTTGCGTCTTTCTCACCTTGTGGGAATGCACCCGAACGGCCCTATCACATATTCTCAAAATTAATAATTGGTCGGAAAATAGACATTTGCTTCTAGCGACAAAGAAAAGTCTCTTGGTCGTCGATTATCACCTCGGCAGGCGGTTGTCACGTGTGTGGCTACGCTTAAAAGCCTACTTTTCTGCTGTAAATTCTTAATTTCTTCAGTTTTACTTGCATAGCTACACAGATTCTGCCAGAACGCAGATGACCCACACTCAACAGTGTGCCTGAACACATCCTTTGTAGACACAGACAGAGAACGGAAGACGTTGCCCTGCTAGCGTGCTGCACATGCCGACAACCCGTTGCAAATTCATTGATTCAAATGATGTTGCGTGCAGTGCTAACAGCAGAGGAAGCTACATATTAGCTTGTGGAGAAAACTGCAATCACAATCTGCACTTCTTTACGTGAGTGTTTTGTTAAAAACTGCAATCACAAAGTTCAGAATTAGCTACCACTCTGATTGGCTTCTACTCCATCGTAGCCAGGCTCATGGGGGTTGTAGTGTTTAGAGTTGTCAGACATGCTAAACATCTCAGAAACTATAAAGGAAATCAAACTGATGGCCATCACATCCTCCTGTATGGTTACATTATCCAGGAGACTCCTATATGGTCACATTGAGGATATCATTAGAAGAAAGAACTTAAAAGGTCATGAATACTCTCCCACACAAAAACATGACACTCAATGGTTTGTAAGCGTGTGGCTGGAAGTACGTCTGGTGCATTTAAGTGCTGGTTCTCTAGGGTCATCTGGAACTCAGTATTGTATCTACAAGGTTTTTAATACGCTGTCAGAAAATCACATTGCCCCTGAGAACCCAGTATTTAAAAAGGAAAAATGTGTCACTATATGTCTCAGTTCCAGGATCACAGGGCACCCTTTATGCTGGATATAATACATGGTATGAATGAGGAAGTTTGGTTGGTTAGCATGAGCAGTGTTAGCCACCTTGGTTGAACGGACGAAGATCAAAAGCGTCGTTTACAGAAACACAGACTTTGACACACAAATGGCGAATCCCTGTGTAACCTGATCGTCCTCTCCTCTACGATGTTTACGATATCTTTGGGACCCTTTAGTTAGCTCAAGTTGATCCCTCATATCCATTCAGTTGGGTTTGCTGTCTGAAGGAACATGTTCTCTTTCTGTTACACCAATACACCAGGGACCAAAAAAGAAAACCCACTGCTGCAACAGTATTTTTGGTAAAAAAATGTCCTCATGTTTCTCCTCCTTGTCAGAGAAAACTCTTGTTACCCCAAGAGCAGCAGTGGACTATTCCCCTTTGCCAGCTGACTGTGTTTGGAAATCAAATATTCTCTTTGCATGAAAGAGAGAGCTTCAAAAGTTTTGAACTTTAGACAGTGCTGTGGAACATTATAGCTTCCCACACTGCTTTTTTTCTTTTCTTCTTCTTTTGCAGGGGGTTTGATTAATGATCAAAATGATAAAAAAAGAGAAAAACTCAAACACATGCACGTTGATGGCAGCGTGTGCTTTTAGTGCATGAACCTTGTGTTATGGGCCTTTCACCTAACCCAAACCAATAACCCAAAATCTGCTTCTTCATAAATGGGGACACAGCTTTGGTCCCCAATTGGAGAAGCCATCCTCAAACAACTGGCATGTCGTCTGAAATGTGTCCCCAAAGTGGCCCAAGTTAGGGACACTGCTTCCTGATCCTTATTCTGCTATCATTCTGTCACTTTTGCTCCACATTCTACATTTCCCTCTAACACTCTCACACACACACACACACACACACACACACACACACACACACTCTCCATCCCTCCGAGGTTATGGGCCAGTCTATGAATTGGCAGAGTCGATTCCAGTATGTTGGGAGGTATTGGTGATGTCAAAAGACCTTCAATCACGAAGCTTACGTTTGCCGCAGAGAAAAGCGTGCAAGTGGCCTCCAGGGAAATAACACACAATCTAAAAATCCCACACAGTGTCGATAGTGCCAGACCACTGCATTCATTCTTGTGCCAGAGCTCGCTGCGCAGCAAACACCTGTCACAACATCCTGACAAGGTAATGGAAACATCCAGCAGGTTTTTTTTCCACAGCAATAATTAGATCCTAAACTGATGGAGGCAATAAGCCGGCTGTCAGGTGATGTTACAGGCCTTTTGGCAGCCATATTGGATGTCCACAGCACAGACAAACAGCTGGCTGTGTTTCTGTTTCCGCAGAAGATGGACATTTCAAGATAACGATGCCACAGCGCATCTGACAGTTGATTCACACGGCGTCCTTCATGCAATGTTCAAGCAGATGTGGATGACAGATGTTATTGTTGCTCATCAACCTGCACTGTTTTAATCATACTCTGATTGTCAGAGACTTGTTGTCCTTCTCTGGGAATTTACATGTTTAATGGTTAATGAATAGAAGTAAAGATTATGTTATTATTCCACCTCCCTTTAGTCTTATTGTGCATGTCTTTTTCTGAGATTTCTGCGTGAATATAAAATCTTTATTTGCACTACCAATATTAGAAAAATTACATTTCAAGACTTGGGAAATTCCTCTCGTTGTTTTTCCATTTTGTTTGTTGTACAGATGAAACAAACAAGATATGACAGGTCATTGATGTTCGTTCACTGTGCAAGACCCTGCAGTGCAGAACCCTTTATAGGCAACACAACTACTTGGTTAGATTTAGGAAAAGATTGTGGTTTGGATAAAAAAAAGCCGTTTGTTATGTAACTTACTTATGTGTCATTAGGGACATACACGCGTTACGCAACCAAAGTATCGTGGCAGAGAGAACAAAAAGATCCAAAGTGAGGCTACATTATACTCCAGTAGATCCTGAGAACTCTCGTCACAAATGCAATAAGTGGTAATATCAGCAGTTTCTCACAACGTTTTGGCCAACAAGCAGAACATAAATGTGCAGACATGCTCAGTTTAGCGATGCCATACAGAGTTTGCTAAAAAGAATAGGTGAATAAATGAAAGCTAATGGCTCAGCTTGTTGCTTAACTGCGGATGTATTTCATAGATTTGGGATCTTTTTGCATTGCTGCTTTGTTTACATAGTAGAATAATAAAGCAATGTTGATTCCTTTCATAATTAATCATCTTTTTTTTTCTGACAAAATAATAAAAAAGAACCGCTAAAAGTCTTGATAAGGGACCGGACCGATAAGCAGAATCGATAAGAGTAACGTTATGGACCGAGCTGGCCAAAGGGATGTATAGGGATTTACTGTATGCACTGTATGTATATATTTATATGAAAAGTCTACTTACCATGACCAGGTTCCTTCTGGATTTGAGTGACACCCCCCCTGACTGGGCCGCTCCTCCTGTTGTAAACACGATATACACCAGGGAACCAAAATAGTAAAGAAGCAATTAGAGAGCTTTACTCATCGCTTACTAATCAAATTTCACAGAGGAACATTTTGTCAAATCCTTCTCCTATAATTAGGTATACTACAGTGAGATTAAAAGTAGGCATGTCTCATTCCTGGTAAACAAGATTTCTGTCGCTAATTGATAGCGCCTCAAGGATTTACAGCTCAGCACATAACTCTCAAAACTTTGTCTTTCATCATAAACTACAGCTTTCAGAACAGCAGGGAAACAGGGAAACATGAAGTCAAGACATGAGCAGGACACTTAAGTGGAGTAAAACAATTAAAATCTCCACCAGAGACTAGGCCAAATTGAGCACTAAATTGATTGTGGCTTCATTACTGCAACAAAATGCTTTTGAATGAAGCGTCTCTGTTACGACCCACAGAAAGGATCTGAGCGTTTTACGATGTCATTGACATGAATGACAATGACTCAGAGGTAAACAATTCTTTCATTTTGGTAAATGTGACCTAAAGGAAATGAAATGAAAGGGTATTGATCCAAACTTGACCAAAAAGGACGGAAACAGGACTTCCTGTGACCCATCCCCCCAAACAAAGAAGTATCGGGATAGAAAACTGCTGTAGGAGGGACAGAGAGAGACAGTGGTACACCTGAAGGGAAAACCTAGTGAGAAAAAGATGCATCAGCGGGAGGTCAGTGGGTTTGTTTCCTCCAAAAGTTCCCCACAACCGGCGAGTGTTTCCTCCTGTCCATCACCGCGTGCCCTGAATAAAGACGTGGTTACAGGCTCAAGCTGTAGATCACAAATTAGCTGTCAAGTCTGGTGCAAAAGATCAGTGATGATAGATTTGTTTGGCGGTTAACAACATGATGAGAGCTGCTGCTCCCGTTCGTACTGTACGTTGAAGCCTAATCCGGTTAATCTGGATGCTGGCGGTGTGGGTTTACGGACGGCAGTGTCAGTCGCTCCTCTTTGGTCCAAACTGAAATGGATTGACATGACATTTGGCAGAGACAGTCACAGGGCTCTCAAGTTTTTAAGACAGTTAAGAGTGACATATCCTCCTCCTCCCCCCCCCTGCGTGACTGCGTGACAGTCACGCTCAATGCGTGACACTTGAGAGCCCTGCAGTCATGCTAAACGTAGCTGAAGTTAGCCTTTAGCTTGAAGCATTGCTAAACTTAGGTGCAGTACAGCCCCACAGGACCGCTAGCATGGCAGTAAACTCTAAGTGTCGTTGCCTGTGTTAAATCATGTGCCTTTGGTCATTTCTATGTGGCATAGAAATACAAATTTGACCAGTGAGCTTTGTTTTGTGTGTCTCCTGCTTCACTTCACAAGTTCATCTGAACAGGTTAGACTGTTTGAAGCAGAGCGAAGGTTTCTGGGTCAGATATGTCTGAAGCACTCTGCGGGTTGTAGTGAAACTCTTTACTTCCTGGTTCTTGCGGGGTAGAAACTGCCAGCTAGCGATGTTTGATACAGCCTGCTCCCCTCGGTGGAGTACAAACCCAAAGAACAAACAGACTGAGCAAGTGGCTACACATCTCATCATGGAAGTAAAATTAGACTTTGAAAAGAATCAGATTTCCAATGCTGTGTTTATATCGCTTTAACTAATGATACCGGGGGCCAAGGGACTCCATACACTGCTCACAGAGCATTTGGCTGCACTTCACAACACACTTCAGAGACCTATCAAAGAAACACCAACCACGGCAGATTATTCCCTATTATTTCCTCAAAGAGAATAAAAGTCAGCTCCTTGCGTCTTGCAAGGGGTAATGTCATCTGCGTTAGTTGAAGCTAGTTCATGTGCAACAGGGCCTTGACTGTCCTCTCTTAATTGTGTCCTTGGGCCTCGACTCTGCCCCGCCGAGTAATGAGAAGTAATACATGGGTTTGATGTTTTTATTTCATGATATGAGACAGCTTTACCATCTACTGACATTGCTGTAATTAAATGGTAATGTTAGGGCTTTTCCCCCCCAACTAAAATAATTCAGTTTAATTCAAGGAAGTTGATTTTGTGTAGCCCAAAATCACAAATTACAAATTTGCCTTGGAGGGCTTTAAATGTGTACACATACGACATCGCTGTCCCAGGACCTCACATCAGGAAAAACTTTTTCACGGGGAAAAAAGGAAGAAAACTTCAGGAGAGGAGGATCCCTCTCCCGGATGGACAGAAGCAATGGATGTCATGTGACCAGAATGAACAACGTAGTGGAGTTACAGCACATTACATGAATATGACAGAAATTATTCATATAATGAGTAGTAGGCATGGTCCATGATCCAGATAGCGACGATCCATGGAAACCTGGGGCTTCGGGGAAGAAGTAGAGTTAGTAATGTGCTTTGAAGAGACATGAATTCATCCAGAAGGAGAGAGAGAAGAGGAGAGAGGAGCTCAGTGTATCCTAAGATGTCGTCCAGCAGTCTAAGCCTATAGCAGCATATCTAGGGTTTGGGCCAGGGCAAACCTGAGCCAGCCCCAACTATAAACCTGAGCCAGCCCCAACTATAAACCTGAGCCAGCCCCAACTATAAACCTGAGCCAGCCCCAACTATAAACCTGAGCCAGCCCTAACTATAAGCCTGAGCCAGCCCCAACTATAAACCTGAGCCAGCCCCAACTATAAACCTGAGCCAGCCCCAACTATAAACCTGAGCCAGCCCTAACTATAAACCTGAGCCAGCCCCAACTATAAACCTGAGCCAGCCCCAACTATAAACCTGAGCCAGCCCTAACTATAAACCTGAGCCAGCCCTAACTATAAACCTGAGCCAGCCCTAACTATAAACCTGAGCCAGCCCTAACTATAAACCTGAGCCAGCCCTAACTATAAACCTGAGCCAGCCCCAACTATAAACCTGAGCCAGCCCCAACTATAAACCTGAGCCAGCCCCAACTATAAACCTGAGCCAGCCCCAACTATAAACCTGAGCCAGCCCTAACTATAAGCCTGAGCCAGCCCCAACTATAAACCTGAGCCAGCCCCAACTATAAACCTGAGCCAGCCCCAACTATAAGCCTGAGCCAGCCCCAACTATAAACCTGAGCCAGCCCCAACTATAAACCTGAGCCAGCCCTAACTATAAGCACTATCAAAACATCTCTTTAATAATCTGTGTGAACTAGTTTTGAGTTTACAACAGAGCTAACAAGCGCGTTGACTGGCAAGCTAGCTCGCTCAGAGAGCTATTGCTAACAAGTGCTAGCATGTCTTTGTTTGACTAGCAGAGTCACAAAGCCCCTGACACCAACCAGGGGGACTCAAGTCTGCAACTTGGACTCGGGTCGCTCTTAAGTCTAAAATCTAACCTTTTAATGGCGTCAATGTTATTGCAGTCTTTCCCCCATTGTATGAAAAAATAACTGTTTTGAATTTCAATAGTTTTCAAGGTATTGTACCAAAGTTAGACATTCCAATGTCGTGACAATACTAATACTGATAGTGTATCCTGATAGATAAAGGGGTGATGATACTGAGGCACATGCTTTGAATTCTTCAGATATAGCAGTGTTCTAAGGATGACATGCAATGATAAGAGACATTGCAATTGATTTGGACTTAAGGCTTGACTTGGCCTCCAGCTCAAAGACTTGATACTTAGACCTTGCCCCTCAAATACTTGAGACTTGACTTGAAATCTGACACAAAGACCGGTGGATTGTCACAGAAGGAGTTGAATGGTCCAGGATGCATGGGCAGGACCTTGCTGAGTTGCCATTTTCTTTTCCGTTCAGGATTGCGGTGCAGTGTTTTGTTATGTGATAAGCCTCCGTGGATCATTACTCAGACTGAACTCCTGCAAGGTTTTTATCCTCTCAGGCGTAGCTTTGCTGTAAACAAACTAACTGAGAATGAATGTTGTCCGCTTGCAGCTGTAAATGTTGCTGATGAGAGTGGTGGAAGTCAACCAAAGCGGTAAATTTAGTTTCTAAAGGCCTAGGTCTTATTTCATCTGTGGGCCTGTGCCTTTACTGACTGAAAGCTATAATCAGTTTACAGGGGAGGACGATCTTCGCCACGGCACTCTTCCTCTCAGTGGACTCTGTTGGAAATAATCAATTTAGAGGAGCGTTGCTACTCCCAAAATATTGATTCCAGCCCGCCACTTTGGGACCACGTTCCTGTTTGCCTAAACACAGCAATCTACTAATCTGAAGTAATTCAATCTGGGTGTGCAGCGGGTTTTCTTCACAAGGGGTCTATGTGTTTTTATCTGATAGTATTTTTGACTTACGGGTAAATATGGTAATGATGCCGACAGTAAAATGACTCATGCATGAGACATTAGCTTTGGGAAATGACTTTTGGGCCATGATAGTCGCCGGGCCACTTCACAGTCAACTCTGAATCCTGTTTGTCTCAACACAGTCTTACATAGAGGCATTTGCTGAGGACCTTTAATAGCTTCATGCAGGCTTTTAAAAGTCCAATATCCCAAAAATGTTCAGCTTATTATGAAATCAAATTATTGAAAGCAGACTGAGCTGAAGACTAGAATGTTAAATATTTATTTGCTGTAGTATTTCTTTAACATTCATCTAATCTGCATTTGAAATACCGAGCATGTTTTTTCGCGTGCCCTCCTCCAGTGCGCTGTGACCCTCGGTGAAATCAGGGCTGCATTCAGAAACCTTATGGCCACCGTACATGCGGTTGCCATGGAAATGGCAACACTCAAGGGTTGCAGAGAAGCCTTTGTTTTATTAAATGGCTGCGGGGAATGACAAAATGCATGTGGGCGTCTGGCATGAAGGATGTTCGATCAGGTTTTGATTTATTCACCGCGCCTCCCGATGAGGCCATTTTATTTTCCTTCTCTTTTTTTTCATAGAGACAAATTGCTCGGAACAAGGTTGTTGTGTTTCCCTCCCCGAGAGTCTGTCCGTTTCACGGACACAGCCGGGACTTACATCACCTCCGAATGCTGCAATATCAGATAAATTCATGAAAAAAAGGAGATGGCTGTTACAGGCTTCCTGTCTGCAGTGCTCAGTCAGTACGCAGCCTCTGGTTGAAAACCTGGAGCCCTTTTAAACAGCGTAACCCAACCATTTGTCTGTGCCCGTCAATAACTCCTTTGTCTCCCTCGCTGAATAAAAGCAGAGCAATTGCTTTTGTTCAGCGGCTCTGCGTTTGTTGTCTCGTTATCTGTACTGTGGCAGAGGGAGAAGAAAAAGAGCATCCGGTTCTGGAGTCTCTGTTAATGTTCAATTGATGTTGAATAGTGTGTGTGTGATGAGGTAAGGATTCATTAGTCTCAGCCATAGAGAGGAACCATGAAGTGAGCGTACATAAATGAAGTGGAGGTAACAGCAGTTGAGCTGTCTTCTTTACATGGATCCGTTCTATTGGGTTTTCAATTCTTTATTGAAACGATATCCTCAATGATACACTTTATGTTATGACCCGCAGTTTAAATGATTTCAGAACTGCGATACCCATGAGCCTTAGCCTCTGATGCCCGTGGAGAAGAAGCTGCGTAATTGGAGCAATCGTGAATTTTATTCCGGTTCCTGGAAGCCTGGGCTGGAACCTCTCCCAACTCACATGGGGGAAGGGACAGGTTTCCTCTATCACAAGTATCACATATAAAGTGTATCGACTATATGTATAGAGACTCCAGCTCACCTAATCTCTATTCTCGTCTAGTCCCGACGAGTATTGATCAATCACGTTGGAGGAAGCTTTGGTTATATGTTGATAAACAGTCTGTGTGGAGAATAAAAAGGGACGCATTGGCCGAAATGCAACCTGGGAACCTGCCGGCGATTGTCTGGTCAGACCGACAGCCGGTGGGTTGCAAGTTTGCCAGTTCATCTAACCCGGAAACAGCAACTTCAATGGGGTTGAAGTTGCCGGCGTAGGGAGAACGTGGCAACTCTAAATACTGACCCGAACCGAGAGCATCTCTGCTGTGTTACTATAAGCAGTTACATCACAGCTGAATTTGGATTACGGTCAAATTCATTGCGATGCCATGAAGGAGGTGAAATAATAATGAGCAATTTAAAGAAAATGTTGATTTTTATAAAACTTGCACATAAGAGACGTAGAAGGATATGTGTCATTTCTAACATCTCTGCTTTCTAAAATGTTCCATCTTACCTCATCCTCCCCACCTCCTCTCAGCTGAAGGACACTAAGCCGTCGTTACAGTGGCTGTTCAACACACAGGAGCTCTGTGTGGAAAGTGATCTTATTTTTGAAGCACAATACGAACCTGATTGCCCGGCAGAGAAACAAGCGGCCTAATTCAGAGGGTTGGAAGCAGCTGTTTTTCTGATCTCCCCTTACAGCCGGCGTCTGTATCACTGAAGTACCCCCAATCATCTCAAAGATCATCCCTGAGGATAATAATCATACTTTCATTAATCCTAATCATTTTTGTTCCACCTACATACATGGAAATGAAAGCGAAAAAGAAAGGAAGCATCTTCTAATTGAGAATAGTGAGAGGAACGGATGAAATATTATGTAGTCTGTTCTCTGAGCAACAAGTTGCACAAACACATATGGATCAACATGTTATGTTGATCCATATGTGTGTTATCCAGCTTAACAATTGTATCTATATATATATATATATATATATATATATGATACAATTGTTAAGATTATTATGTTAAGACAATTGTATCTATATATATATATATAATTGTATACAATTGTATCTATATATATATATATATATATATATATATATATATATATATATATATATATATATATATGATACAATTGTTAAGCTGGATAACACACATATGGATCAACATATATATCTATATATATAGATATATATAGATATACAATTGTTAAGCTGGATAACACTGTCTGTGTGTAGAATATATATATATATATATATATATATATATATATATATATATATATATATATATATATATATATATATATATATATATATATATATATATAGATGCTTCCTCTTGCTATCCATGTGCAATTAAAAAGTATGAAGTTTCCATACCATAATCACAGCATGTGATAAACAACATGAACCTTCTCCTCTTTCTCAGCTCTGAATAAAACATGCAAAGCATGCTGGGGATGACAGTTCACAGAGGCATCATAGGATAAAGAGGAACTGTAGAACTCATTAAAACTTCCTGTTTTTTTTCTGCGAGCAACAATTCATTATACAATATTTATAATTCTATCATAACAATTGAGTGAGCATGCTAACAGAGACAATGTGAACATGAGGCATTATAACTGCTAAACATCAGCATGTTAGCGTTGTAATCGTGAGCTTGTTAGCATGCTGACAGTTAGCATTAAGCTCAAAGCAGTGCTGTGCCTCTTTTTACGAGCCAGTTCAACCTCTGCTGCGGTTTGCTCTTGGGAACCCAACGGTCACTCCAAATGGCCACACCCTTAATTATGAACACCTCTAAATCTTGATGTAGTTTAAACAAGTGAGTTATATACAAATTCACTCTACGCACAGACGTTATAAATGGGGATATTAGCCATTGAGACCAATGCCATTTTTTTGGTACCAGGTCATAAATATGTCTATTTCTGCTGTAAAGTTGGCCACTCCTTCAATGGCGCTCTGTGGAGATTGACTCACTTTTGGAGCCAGCCTCAAGAGGCCGTTTAAAGAACTGCACTTCATTCCTCAGCACCAGAGGTTGCTGTTGGGCCTGAGCACACTGACCTTTTACAATCCAACTATAGAAGAGTAAACATGAAGTTCTCCAGACTGACGGGGAACTTGCTGATTTGACACTTTTGGCAATTGTCCTCCAGCAATCACCAGGACACAATGTGGGGAAATCAAACTTCGGGGACTGACAGCTTCTGATGTTTCTGATGTGTGTATTCATGTTCTTCCATGAATTGAGAATAAGCATTGTTGTAGCCTTCATATCGACAGCTTCTCATGGATAACTGGTAGAGACGAGACGAAGGAGCAGGCGTCTTGTGCAGTAATGATTCAGGGCTTGTTGCTGTTACCTCACTGTCACACACTGTGTAATGGATTTAAGTACACAGAGGAGTAGTTTTAACAGCTTTTGACCTCTTAATTAGAGGAAATACCTTCCCTGACGTACATAAATGCAACCATGGTTACCAAATGCTTTGCATCAATATGTTACAGGCCCTTGATCGCTGCCTGGACATGATTAGGGTCAGCAAATGGATTTATTGGTAGATCAGCTGTTGAAATCATGCTAAAATCACATTTTTCAGAAAACTCCACAAACCAGCGTATTTAATAATCTTCTTTTCTTTTCTTTACTTTTCTTTTTGTTGAAGCAGCAAAGTGTCATGCACATGGTCTGACATGTGACTTGATTGATCGCTCCATACCCTCGTATCACACTCACTAGGAGGCCTCAGTCAGACGGTTGTTCTGAGTGCTAATGGTAGGTAGTGTGTGTAGAAATCAGTGATATGGATCTGAAGAGCAATTATTCTCTGATCAATACGAGGATCAATATCCTCTTCGTATGATTCCATGATGATGTTCTCGGGGGAGATGACGCTTCACCACATGAGCAAACGATCCTAATGGTGCATCTTTAATGAGATTTTGCCTCTCGAAGAGCGTAATTGCGATGGGTTTCTGGGTCGACGTAGCCCGCCGCATCGCATGCGGTTTCTCTTCTCTCTCCCTCTGAAGAGGAAACGCTTACAGTGGACCAAACGATTCCACATCGCAAACATCCGTATTTACACGGATGAGCGCGCCGGCAATTAATGGAGTCCCCGGCCGTGGACGAGGAGGTGAAAGCATGGCGGAGGAGCGTGAACCTCCCGGTGGAAACGCTGCATGCGGTAGACCGTCGGTTAGGAAGGCCGGCGCCGAGGTGACGCATTGCTATGCATGCGGCGCCTCCCTCGGTTTTTAATTAAGTGGAACTGCATCGGGACGAGGCCTGCATTCAAACCCCCATACCTCTGTCACATTGGCAAGAGTGACGCAATCCGTGCAATTTGTATGATCCACTGGATGCAATTACTGGACCTGTCAGTGTTTTGGGCGTCTTGTGTGTGTGATGCATGCACTCAGATGGACAGACACAGTCAGGCATGTGGTGACGCATACGCTGCAGGTGATTAGTAGTGTGGTAAATATTAGCTATGTATGGAAACATATTCCATTTTCCCTGTTTTACTGTAAGGTTTAAATCAGCTGGGGCTCATTCTCTCTGTACCAGCGTGGGTCTAGATCTCCGACGTGAGAGTGAATAGTCGGCCCTGTAATCGACTGCAGCGCTGCACAGGGGTTTAACAGGTTATGCTGAACGATACCCTGCCATCCGTCGCTGCCATCACCAACCCTCATAGACGTAACGCCCATTTCACAGCCAGCTATCGGCCATTAGCACACACATGGCTAATTATTACGATAATTATTATTATTCTTGGCCTTCAGGGCTTTCAGCCAGAAAGGCTCTATTTTACTACGACCCTTTCCTGAACCAAACCAAGAGAGGTTGTTTACTAAGCCGAAGGAGATTTCTGGCAGAAAGCCCCAAAAGGGCCAAACTTCTCCCAAGATTACTGCGCAGCCCGGGGGGAAAGAAAGCGGCAAAAATAACCCCGATGACGTTGGCATGGTTATCTCAGCTTGAAGATGAAGCATAAAACTAACCTCTGTCCCATTCGTCCGAGGATGCAAGCAAAGCCGATAAACAGCTTCATTCTGATAGAAGCCTTTTGTCTGCCTCTGTAGTCTATAGGGACGGTGTGATTGGAAGAATACAGATTTATTACCCGGGACTTATTCAAGACAGTTATGAAACACATCTCAGGGGCCGTTTAACTGTTATCCGTCACTCTTCAATGACTCGCCCCGTGACAGGCCTCCATCTCAGCCACACGTCTCATTAGAGTCAGCGAGCGTCCGCCGGTTTACTGCGAGGCCACGAGGTGACGGCTCCTCTGGGCCCCGAGCGCCACACACCTGCTAAACGTTTCTCAGGCGTTGCTATGGTAGCTTAGCTTGATAGGCGGGAGCGGTGGAGGCTGCCCTGCTAACACACACACACACACACACACACACACACACACACACACACACACACACACACACACACACACACACACACACAGGCACTTAATCCCAGGAGGGGTGTGACAGGATCAAATAGGGGAGCAAACTTTCCGAGCTGAATCCAATATCTGCAGTAGAGGGAGGATGAAGTAGGGGGAGGCTGAAGTAGGGGGAGGATGGAGGAGGAGGGAGGATGGAGTGGGGGGAGGAGGAGGATGAGGGTGGAGGAGGGAGGATGGAGGATGGAGGAGGAAGGAGGAGGAGCAAGAGGAGGAGGTGTTTTCTGGCTTTCCTCCTCTCGCTTTCACACCTTCTGAGGTGTGACTGCACTTGGAAACGGAGGATGCTGCCTCTCTCTCTTTCTCTGTCTCTCTGTCTCTCTCTCTCTGTCTCCCGTTCTATGAGTGAACAAGCCAGGGTGAGAGAGGAACATATATGCCTGTAATTTCTTAAAAGAGCACCCCATTGATTTAGCATTGGATCCATAGACTGTATAGATTAAAGAAGTCACCCGTTGGTTTGTGGACTGCCGGTTTGAAGCCTTGAGTTTGGCGTTTTCGCAGGGCAAGCATGACACAATGGCTAAATCTGGTGGAAAATAGTAAACACATTTTCTTTTGAAGCCAGGGTTCCAGACTGAAAGCCCAGCATGATAGAATGCGAATGAGTTATTGCTGCAAACAAAATTGCGGTTTCAATTGGTTTCAATGTATTGTATTTCGGCTACACCGTTTGTTATAGACGTATTATAAGAACTGAGGTTGCAAACAAAAAAAAAAACACCCCCACCCTTACAAACATGTATCCATCTGCATGAACACGGCTAAAATGATCACAAAATGAATGATCCAAACGGTCCTGATTGAGGCACAAGAGTGAAATCAGTACATGTATCGAGGAAATATAAAAAGAGATGTGTTGCATCATCCAACATGATCGACCTTTTCAGTGTGTGACCTAAACAAATACACCAGTGGGTTTAATTGTTGTGTAGGTTCAATGGTTTCCCACCAGTATAATGTCTCCCTTCCCAGCAGCATGTGAGGGGTGAAGGTATTGAGTAACAAGGTAATGGAGGAGGAGGGGAGAGAAGGGACAGTCCCTGTGTGTCAAGTTATTAGTGACTAAGTGTTCAGAGCAAGTTATTCTTCATAAGCAAGAAGGTAAAGGTCATCGGAGGTCATGTTTCCAATCGGCAGCTCTTTGCAGCCGTGAGAATCTCTCCACAAAATGGCCCTTAGCTATTTCCACAAGTGAATAAATGGCAACTCTAAGAAATTGTTTGAAATGGAAAAGCAACTCAGATGTGATCTTAGTTATTGTTATTGTTATTGGCCGTCAGTGTGCTGCGCCGTGTGGGCGTTCATTCATGTGAGGAAAGAAAAGGCAGAGTTACAGTAATGGCTGCTTTCTGGAGAGCTTCATATAAAGAGGAGATCAGGTGGCAGCGATGTAAGCAAGACGTGGAGACGGTGGTGTGCAGCTGTCGGCTCCGGTTGCCCCGGGGAGCCTCCTCTGTGAGGCCGGAGACACACAGAGGAGAGAGACTGTTGTCTACATGAAAGGCAACTGTTGGCAGGGGAAACCTCATACTTTCTTTCGCTTCACCTTCACACTGAGAGACATCCCTGAAAGCTGCAGGTCTGAGACCCTCGGCTCCTTTAAATCCAGATTGAAGACTTTTCTGTTTGCTGTTGCCTTTAATTGAACCAGATTCAATTTCTGCATCTCACTACTGCATTTTATTTCTTAAACTGCACTGCAACTATTATTCTATTTTTTGCCTTTTGACTGTTTTTAATGTTTTAAAATGAATGTTCTTAATTGTTTTTAAATCTTGTTTTCTTCTGCATTATGTTTTGATGCTTTTAACGGTTTTATGTGAAGCACTTTGAATCGCCTTGTTGTTGAAATGTGCTACACGAATACACTTGCCTTACAGGTGTTTATATTTCTGTCACGATAATGTTACAACTGTGCAAGATGTATATTTATGTATATATGTATGGATGAATATATACAGTATATACAGTATGTGTGCATATACAGTATATGTATATATGTATTAACATGTATGTATATAGGTATTTGTGTATATATGTATATATGCTAATGATCGGCAGTAAAACTTTATTTCAACTATATTTAATTTGCGGTTTACGTGCGTGCCGAACCGCAAGGGGTGATCCGTACCGATATCTATGTATGTATGTATATCTATCTATGTGTATATATATATATATATATATATATATATATATATATATATATATATATATATATATATATGTATGTATGTATGTATATATATATGTATATGTATATATATGTATATGTATATATATATGTATATGTATATATATATATATATATATATGTGTATATATATGTATATGTGTGTGTATATATATATGTGTGTATATATCTCTGTATAGATATGTATATGCATTTATTTATATATATACATATATATGTATTGAAGTGTATTCATCAGAAGAAAAGAGAGTTTATTATAAATGAAAACGTCTGAACATCTTTCGCTTGTATTTCATCAGTCTTGCTCATCAAACACCAGATCACATTTTTAATGGTACACTGTGAAAGAATTTCTCTTAATGATTATTCCTTCATTATAATGAACAATAATTGATCAAAGCAATTATTTAAAGTGCTCCCCCCCTTAATAATAGGTTGAAATTAATGAGCAAATGATTTATTGATGATAAGATGCAGCGTGTTACTGCTTCAAGGGATAATCTGAAACTCATTAGACAGCGGAGGAAACAGTAAAGATATTGAGTTGGGGAGCTGAGTTCAAATACGGGTCCCATAGAACGGGGAAAAGGTTTCCCTGTGAATTCATTCGTCAGCTCGCTGCAACGGATCAGATTAACTGAACATGAAGTGAATGCTATATCATTTAATTTAATGTGTGACCTTGACGATAAAAGCAATAACAAGGGCGATATATACTGGAGACTGTACGCTTGCAAGAGTGTGTGGGGGATGGAGGGGAATGGGGGGAGGGAGAGGGAGAGAGAGGTCATGTCAACAGCCCTTGAGGTCTGCTGGTTGCAGCCATCTCTCCACCAGCCAGAGAGTCTGAATAAACTCAGACCCATGCACCCCAAAGAGACACACACACACACACACACACACACACACACACACACACTGTGCATGATGCCCAGGGTAAGGGCACCCAACAAGCGGCGGCGCTGACAGGAGAGTGTAATGCGTGCTGATGGACGCTCGGGGCCAAGCGGGAGAGAAAGGCGAGGCGGTGGGCGGGAAACCTCACTCAGTTCTTTGGCGAGTTTTTGGGGAGAAACGCTGTCCGTTTGGCTCTCTGTCACATGCACCCCAGCAGTCAGATTCCAGGGAGAAAACAGCTGAAAGGCACCGTGAGTAAGATATTTACTGACCCGGCTACTCAGAATGGCCGTAATATTTCTGCAGGAGGGTGACGGGATTATTAATGAATGCCTCAGCAGGGGGGACACCATCTCCGTGTCCTGGCGATACACTTTAAAATGCAAATGCTTCAGAGTCGACTGCCAATCAGAAGCCTTAAATGCAATGAAAGACATTCATTTGATCGTTTCTTGTTTTTCAATGTCTCAGATGTCCGAGCTTCTCAACTGCAAATAAAACCAAGATGCTGTTAACTGAAGGATGGTCTATTTAAGGAAGTTGATTGACTTACATGTAGCTGTTCAGCACATTCACATGATTTCAAGTCTTCTTCAATACAGCATGATGTTCATTTAGTAAATTATTATAATTAATAATTTAGTAAATTATTATATTTAGAGTCAAACAGACCATAAAGCAGGGGATGCTTTAGGGCGGGTCTACCTTGTGATTGACAGGTCGGTACCACTACCGCTCATATAGCGTCTCTCTACGTCACTCCTCCACAGTCCACATATGGTAACTTCCTCTCAATCTAAATGGCAACAGCCAAAATCCAAGATTGCGAATGCCGAAAGGCCAAACTCAAGGCTTCCAAACGGTAGACCACAAACCAACGGGCGACGTCATTTTCGATCATGTCCACTCTTTGTATACTGGTTCAAAATGGCCGTACACTCTGAGTGGCCACGCACCCCAACAAACAACAACAATGGAATAGAGCAGTGAACGGACACGCCTAGAACGGACACTGCCATCGGATAGGATTATCTCCAATTGCCTCGTCACAAATCTGAAAACGGGGCGGTTATCCTTAGGCATAGAAACATCGCTACAGTATATTCAGTACATCGCAATACACTTGAACAGCGGCACAAAGAGCATCCTCCAAAATGACCATGCAGTTGAATCAACACCTCTCTGGAAGAAGGCTCATAGTCTGTATGAGCCCACACACTGCAGAGAAGAGCTCTGATCACCCGTGTTCGGTGTAGCTGTGGTCTAACTTCTCCTATGCTATCTATGATCTACAGAGTTGTCTTTCCACTGTTTTTGAAGAATACTGTAGTTCTCCTGGCTGATTAGGGGCTGCTGTTCTCAATACCACCCTTCCACACACTGGTTCATGACTCATTGGGATTGAGAATGACTTCATTGCACTTCATAAAGTGAAAAAATAAAGTAATTGCACTGCATGAAAGGAGAGACACACACATTTCCCCCTGGGAGTGATGTCAGAGTCTCCTCTCCGGCCCTCCTGCTGTGATGCAAGTCATTAGTAACTTTCCCAAGGTCAGGGCTGTAACGGTGAAACATGACAAACAGACAGTTTTACAAACGACCAGCCAGTAGATGTTACTTCAGGAGTTTTCAGGGATTAGACCGGGATGCTCCACATGTTTCTCCAGCACAGTTAGACGCCCCCCCACCCCAACCCGCCCTCAGCTCGATTGACACCTTCCATCTCTCTCTGGCGCTCTGCTTGTATGCACACATCTATCACATCATTATGTGCTGGAGAAGCGTGGGTGACTGTCACTCATCTCCAGCTATAACACAACCCTGTCGCTAAGATGACTGGCTGTTTATTTATAATTAAACAGTATGCTTTAGGCCTCAAACTGCATTTACTATTGGCTAGTGACTGTTGCTGGTTTCCTACCTTCCATATATCCATTGTTCTACTTCATTTGTACATGGAATGATAGATTGATTGAGTACACAGTAATTGCACGTCAAAAAATATAGCACAAATGTATAAAAAATGTTCTGTGCTCCTCTTTGTGTATTTTTCAGTATTATCTTCAGACATGAACTTTTATTTATTTTGAAATCGATGCATGAGGAGGCTGGGATTGTGGTGACTATTACGTGTTTGCATGTAAGATATGTGCAGTTGTTGAAAGGGTGTGTCATATGGATGCTAATGGTTACAGATAAGTCGGGGACAAAGACTGATAGATTGAATTTAGATTGCTTTGGTGTGAGTTGCAAAGTGTTGGAGATATTGGTCATAGAGAGTCTAAAAATAGGAAATAGGAGCCGTAGTTCCCACATGAAACTGCTCACAACGAAGCCTGTGGATTATCTTCAGTAACCAGGTCATGATTTCTGGGAAGAGACATTGCATTTCTTTGGCACCACAAGCCGAGTTCCATTTTATTGGAGAGATTTTGAGGTGAACTGTCTCTTTAAGGCCTCTGTCTGCTTAAAACAAAGTTTTGAAACCCCCTTTCCATACATCAGAATACCACGACCACAAATCCTGCAAGCTAACGGCTAACGGCTACTTTACGCTGCAGTTGGCCAGGTGTGCAGAGGTGTGAATTTAAAGCAGTTTAAACTTCTCTATCGATTTTTTTTATTTTTTATGTATGAATCTGAAAGTGTTCACATAATTGTGATTGGCCGTCTGCTGCAAAAACAATTATTGGGCCCTTGCCCCAAGTAGAAATTGACGTCCGTGTGCACGGACACATCACAATTTCAAGCCAGACGGTGCCACGGACTGCAGCTGAAGCGCCAAATTTATCCAGGCTAATTTACCAGCCTGCCATGGACTCAGCGGCCAAACGTTATCGCAGACATTAGCCTGCAGTAGCAGAGCATTTTTGAAACAATTACATTCAGAATAGGTAAAAACACTTTTGCCTGAAGGCGTTCCTTTCAAGCATTATGAACCCTTAATTCACACCAGACCCACTTGATGAGGTGGGGGAGGGTTGAAAGACATCATTCTTGGTCCCTATCGGTGTGTGAATACATCAGTGATCCATGTTCCAGCTGTAATGAGAACACGTTAATGTAGCCGTTGTACTCTGACTGCAGCTCACTTGATGATTCACTCCCCTGCCCTGGGAGGAAGGCTCAGAGTGGCACGCGGCATGATAAGCTAATGCTTGTTGACAGATGAGTGCATTTGCAGGTCATTTTCATTCAACCTCAAGGAGCAGACCGCGGCTGTCAGAACCATGTATTAAAATTCTGTGCCGCTCTGAGAGCTTACCGACACGATTATTCCATATAAAGTGGAAATGGCCTCATAAACTCACTTTATTTCAGGGCCCATAAACCCCCTTGCTAGCGGGACTGTGTCTCATGTGCAGCACAGTTAACTTAAGGATGCACCTTGAACTGTCTCGGCCATCAGCAGAGCAGCCCTGGGCTCACGGACGGGCCGATAAATTTACCCAACGCAGCCGGACCTGTCGGCCGCATCGATCCCTGTGTCCATTACCCGGAGGCTTCGACTGTGTTCCGTTAGCTCCTGTGCTGTGGCCTAATTGGCTGCTAATGAGGGCTGATGAAACAGTGCTAATCTCCGGGCCAGGTTATAGGCCTTGACCCTCGTCCTCATCCCTCTCACTTTCTCTTCGGTCTTGTTCTTGGTCAGTTTCTTGTGTATTCATTGGACTTTTCAGCCTACTCTCAAAGCTACAAGTGAGGTAGTTAGCAGGTTTATGAGCATGAATGAGTGCACGTTAGTCGCTAACAGTGGTAGGATCAGATCAGGTGTTTGTTTTAGGTGGTCCATCTTATGTGGTCTTCAATTATCGGTCTTCAACTATTTATTTGCCACTAAGTGCTCAAAGAAGGTCTTGTTTGCAGGTCGTCAAATACCGAAGCTTTGTCACGACGCTCTGCGATACCGACACCCAAGGCAGGAGACGGAAGTTCGTGTCCCATATGTTACCTCCATTAACTACTTGTGTGGCTGACGTAACTTAAGTTATCTAACAAACATAGAGAGCTGAGCTCACTGAATGCGGGGCTACTTGTGGTTCCTAGAGTTTTAAAAAGTAGTTTGTGATTTTGAGCTACAAAAAATAAAATAAATTGAATTGAATCATCCTTGATTGTCCACACGCTCCTCTTTTCAGCCACCATGTGTTGATTGGAGTAACTAGGCAGGTTTCGCGTCATTCCTGCGCAACACGTGTTGTTTGACTGCAAACGGCACGACAACAGCAGTGGGAAGCAAACAGTACAACGGAACATGGGCAGATCTACTCTTTTATTAAATCCAAATGGGTGTAGAGAAGAGAAACTGATCCATTTTTTTTTAATCAATCCTATCAATGCAGGAGTCAATATTCAAAACAAGACGTAGGTCTTTGTAGTATCGATATTTTCGTACTCCTACTGTGTCTCAGATAGCTGACGTTGCTTCTGGTGCTCACTCCCCATAGCTAGTGCATGTAAGACACCACTCCAGTCTTTCTACCGTTTTCTTTCGAGGTTTACATCTTTGCGTTGTTGTAATCTTCAAAAATATTTTTCTGTGATGGGGTTAAAACTGTAAAAGGGTTATGTTTGGAGGCATGTTTTCCTTGATTCAGCCTCTTAATGGGTACTCGCCATTTCCTTAGCCCACCCAAGTAGATTTTCTTGTTTTTTGGTCATCCCTCTTTTTCAAATTGAGTGTTTGCAAATATGCAGTTGGAAAATAAATTGCCAGAAAGGTTCATCTCAGTGTGTCTTTTAGCATCTTACAGTGTTTTTCACCATCACCGCTGTCATCAATCTAGTTTCCAGCAGCATGTTGCAGCTTTTTCCTGCAAAAAAGCTCAGGTAAACCCAGCGTGACCAACACATTTCTTTTTACCAGATTGTAAACATGCTTATTTCTCCTGTAAAGTTATGCATTGTAACACGGGGGTCGATGGGGTTGACTTGGTTTTGGAGCCAACCTAAAAATGCCATTTGAGGAACTGTCGTTTTCATCACTTCTGCATTTGTTTAACGTGTCAGCTCCAAATGTTGCCACTTAGATTTAACCAAAGTAACTGAAAGAGACTATATTAATAAGTCTGTAGCAGGTGGTCACTTTAGTGTAACTGGATTGACAAATTGGAAAACCTAAAGGCTCTGCCCAATGCAAAATTTGTGAATCTAGCACTTTACCCATGAGTGATTGATCCACTAAATTATCCTCCTGTAGTTCCTCTGAGGAAGCGGTTTCAAATAACCGTTAACGGTGTAATGGCTAAATGTCAAACTAAAAGGTTTCATTTATACTAGACTAGATATACTAGGGTACAGATGGGTTGGTGCCACAAGCAGTACTCGGGTCCTAGTGATCATAATTTAGATATTTATTTTTTTATAAAAAACTTCACTTTTTGTGCAAACACAACTTCTCCAGTCAGACCACTTAGGGCCAACGCTGCTGTAACTTCCTGGCGCCATCATGAGAGCTTTGTTGATGCTGCTCAGTACAAATAGCCTCTCCAGTACAATTGTTTCCGTAAGCCGGAGCAGACTGGAGTCTGAAGGCTCCGCTATCTCTCCCCACCCACCTTCACATTCTTCCCTAGATAAGCCCTTTGCTCAGAATTACTGCACTTTTTGTAATTTATGAGCAAATTGTGCTGTAGTCTACCTTCTGAATTCACGCTGATAGCTCTTGGGACCAATTCAATTGAGGGTTGGGAGAGAGAGAAAAGGCCCTGGCTGCTGCTTTCCCATTACATGGTAAATCTCCAGAGAATGAGACAGAGGCGTGCGAGTCAGCAGAAACCCAGATCTTCTGGAAGCAGCAATTTATATGCACATAGTTTCTGTATCATAGTGTAATAAAAAAGCTGATTTTTCACTTTTAATTGCTACTTGAATGGTGCCTATGTGCCTGAAGGACCTACTGTGCATGTGCCAGTGTTTTTCCGCCCATATGAAGGGGCATGACTTTGGTATTATGGATGTATGGAGGGTCTGGGTTTCCCCGTGGAGCGAGAACTCAATGGGGAAAATGCCGCTAAAAGTCAAACCATTTTGTCATCAGCATTGAACCTGATGAAAATGATTCCAAAGTTGGATTCCTCTCTCGATTGAATTTCCTCTGCAGATATAACATCTAACTTGTAAAACACAAAAGGAATTGGTTGGGTTATTCCGATTCTGTGCGTTCCTCTCCTGGCCTGCTACGCCACTGATTAGCGGTGCCACATTGATTCTGCGAGAGATTTTCAATAATGACAAAACCAGTCCGTCCCACGATGTATCTGTGCAGTAATCCATAGGGTTAGTCGCTCTCTGTCATCGTGCTGAATGTTAAAGGGTCACTGAGGTATTTTTCAGCCCTATTTTCCCATGTTTTTTGTGTCCAAGTGACGAATGGGGACAACCATTTTTTTAATTGGTCCAGTAATGAGAGAGAACGCTGCAGACGGCGGAAACGTAATCCTTCCGGTAAACTCCTCACAGTCTACGTCCACTAAAAGTGTTTGTGTTTGCCTCTGACGGGCTCAGATTGTTATTCGTGTGTGTGTCTGACAACACCATGGAAAGAACCCGACAGAGAAGCAAAACCTTTTTCTTTAGCTTTCGCTTTCTGTCTGTTATCGAGTCCCGTGACTCGTTTCTGACAATACAATGGTGGAAACGTGAGTGAGAGCTGGAGAGAGGAGTGCAGATGCTGTCAGTTTGTTGTGTTGGAGTAAAGAAAGTGTATCTTAGTGGGAACTAAAAGATCTTTAGAGTCGTGTCTGAATGTTTAGCGGATTTTGACGACGTGGATGAGGACTAACCCCGCGGGATTTCACGAGACTTCTCCTTGAACAAAACTGACTGTCCCCATCAGTCACTTAGACACAAACACTTGGGAAAATAGGGCACAGGTTGAAAAATACCCAAGCATCACTTCACTGAACTCAGAGCACTTTCTCTATAAGCCCCATAATGCATAAGATCGCCAGAAGATCCAGTAATTCTATCCGAAATCTAAACTTAGTGAAATATTTCTCACAGGAATCAACGAGGCACCGCCTCCAATGCGGTATCCAGTTCTCTTCATATTCGTCCATGCATGCAACCTGTCCGAAGATGTAGTCGCCGTTGTTTATTAAATCGAACCGCTCGGGTCATTCGATCAGTTCACAGCGTCAAAGTGTATCAGTTCCTGGCTTGTTGCCTTCTGCAAAGGGTTTGCTGAGTCAGCAGTACCACAGTATGAAAAATGGTCCTGCACAGAAAAAGACCAGGCAGCGTTGTGCTGGTGCTCTCAGAGCACAATAAATGGCACGTCTTTAAGCCGGACTCCGTCCTCAACGGTATTCGCCTGCAGCGCTAAAACGTAATATAACAGAGAGCCCCACTTTGGACACATTCAAAACAAAAGTGTAACTGAAGACATAATGCGATATTTCCGCCAAAGGCCTTTCATCTCTGTTTTTATGCCTGGGAATAAACAATCCTAATCTCATTTTGCCTCTCATATGGGCCTTGAGCCTTCTCCGTGTTGAGACAAATCTCAGCATATGTGCTCGTGTTGCTTTTCAGTCGTGTCTCCAAGAGCAAAGCCGGGGAGGAGAACAGGGCTTCATTGTCGAAGTAAAAACTGCTTCTTTTGTCTTTTGCTCTCGTCTGTCTGCAGAGTTTTATGAGTTTAGACAACATTTCAAAGACATTATGAATTCCGACATCTTCCCTTTTTTTGGGATCTACTGTCAGGTCACAATTTTTTTTTCAAAAATTGGGAAATGATCGGATTGACTTTCTTGAAGCAAGTTAAAGGAAAATATTTCTAACACTCATATCTGTACGGTGAGTACGAGACACGCTTGCCTAGTTTAGCATAAATACTGTCAATGTTCCTCTACAAGACCTTATTTTTAATACTCAAACATGACATGTCAATACTAAAATATAGCCTGTTGTTAATATATAATGTGTCTGTATAAATAGGCTTATCAACTCGGAAACCAAAATGTATCTTCCTACAGGATTTCTCTCTTCTGTTCGAAATGCTAAAACACGCTAAAGACACGGATTACCAAACGGCTATAAGAATGATAGCAGTCTGGCTCAGATCCTCTGCCACTGGAGTGGTTGATGAAAAGCGCCTCCAGTGATACTTCACTACTCCACGTCCACATACTTCTGTTGCTTTTTTCTGTCGAAACCAAGATAACCGTCTTTCTGCCTGTAGTTACATATCATGCACACATATGAATACACTCTCTTGGCATGAAGATGAACACATGTTTATTCTGGAATGCTAAACTCCTCCTCTCATGTTGAAAGGTGACCACTTAGATAAGATGGAGTGTGCTGTTGACCCCCTGCAGTACTCTGGCTGGCTTGAGCAGCATGCTGGCCACAGAGAGTTGTCATCTGATTTTTAATTGCAGCCGCAGTGGCTATAATTGGATCTTATTGGAATGCACCCATGCAAAGCCGGCAGCCGTGATGTAGAGCCCGAGACGGCCAGGCATCAATTCCATAACCTTTCCTAAACTATCCGGGCGACAGAGAGGATTGTGTCTGTCGCCCTCACGCCGTCCCCCTCTTATCAGTTGTGTCAGATGAGCAGCAGGACTGGGAGGGACAAATAAGAGACACCCTGCGACTGGCAGCGTGCTGGGATGAACTGCAATTGATTAACTGTGCGTGCATCCAGCACGGCTCAGCCGCAGCACCGCGCTGGACGACAGGAAAGTGAATGTCTGCCGAGATAATGAGGCGGCCTGGAGGCGGTCAGTGCTCTACCAATCAATGCGCGTGTGCGTAAACAGCCGATAAACCGGGCCTTGCGTGACTGTGTGCATGCATGCGTGTGTGTGGCACATTTTAATCTGATGCAAAGAAACGCGGCAACTTTGCCTTTGTGCCAGTGGGGAGAGAGGCCTCTTCAGATGGTTTTAGAAAGAGAGGCTGGAGGCTAAAGGAAACCGGCTCATGACTGGACGCTTGCCAGTTGAGCTCCCAGATGGACTGATCTGGATAACAGCAGCAACTATTGCAGCTACTGTTGAGTCATCCTTGAAGTAATTTCATGAAAATTACTTCCCTCTTGGCTACCAGATGATATATCACAACCCTTTTTTCATTAAAGCTCTTTTTTATATTTGCATTCAGTGGAAAAATCTCCCACTCCAGAAATGAGGTGGTTTCTTTGTACCGTAAAAGCCGGGTTACAAGCCGCTACTACGTTCAGTGGTTGTCCCCGCTGTAGCAAGCTAGCGCTGCTGCTAGCTCCCTGCTGCTGCTAGCTCCCTGCTGCTGCTGCTACTGCTACTGCCCGCATCCCCTCTGCCCGAGTCGGGCGTCGAGCCGGGGCTGGTCCCGCTACCTTCGGTGGTTGTCGCCGAACTAGCAAGAGCTAGCGGAAGTTAGCGGGGAACTAGCAGCAGCGCTAGCTGGCTACAGCGGGGACACCCACCGAACGTAGTAGCGGCTTTTAACACGACTTTTACGGTAATAAAAACAAGAACAAATGATCACGAAACACAATGTCCAGCTGAGGATGGAATGTGATTAGTTTTGCATTTGGCCAAATACAAATGTTAATTAACCTGAATGTACTACACAAAACGAAAAAGGATAGTGACAGTTATAATATTTCATCCTCAGGGGAACATGAATGTCTCATTGAAATACATATCATGGAATACTCTCATGGTGGCGCTAAACAAAATGAATCATGGATCAGCAGTAGGATTCATCCTCTGAAGAACATCACTGTCAAACAGTTGTTCAGATAGTTCAGTCAGTAAGTGTAGACGTTAGCTTAGCATCCACACATGTCGGCTGTCTGCTTCGCTCCCAGATGGTACAACACAACGCTGTCTGTTCATGAAAGCTTTTTTATATTCGCGTTGAAAATGTTCTCCCTCGAGAAATGATGATGTTTCTTTTTAATAAATAAAACACGAACGAGGCCAGTTGGCACAAACAGCGCGGCTCTTACCAAAACTCCAACTTCATCACCAGAAAATCCAAGGGAAACAGAGCAGCTCCATCACTCAGAAAAAGACTGACGGTCTCCAGAGGAAAGCTAAAATAGACATCTACAGTATGTCTCTTTGTCATGAGTAGGAACACTGAAGGAGGAGCAGGACTCCAGAGCAGTGCAGTTTTGTAAATGCGTTTCTCCCGCTTTGAACCGCCTTTCTATCCTTTATCCTTGGGCGACTGTCAATGGAAAACACTTGTCAAGCTACAGCACTCAAGAGGGGTCAGCTAGAAATAACAACAAAAATATTAATTTTCCTCCTCCTTATGAAATAGAACTATTACCAGTTTCTTTATCTGACGCCATGGAGATAACTCAAAGGCTAAATGTACTGCATTAATTACAACGGCTGCGGTTTGTTAAGATATTACATTTTGATTATGAAAGACCAAGAAGATTTGCACTCAATAGCCTCTCCTTTTCTGGGGGTTAAAACCTATCGGGGGAGAATATTTCAATGTTACATTATTGCTGGAAGGTACCAGTATGAATAGGCCTTTTATGACTGTCGTGTTTTGTTCCATTCAAACCTGAACCTTTTGATACAGTGTCACATTAATGGGATACTTAATATTTACAGTATATGATGAAAGCTGCCTGGAGGGATTTCAGATTGAAGCCGGCCATATTAAACCAACTGAAGGTTGCTTTTCTAAATGATAAGGGGTTGCTTCATTTTGAGGAAGGAGAAACAGAGGCCGACAGAGAACAGGGTGTTGTTATCCATGACACTGAATATGTTTTCATTCACTTGTATATGCATTGTCACTCTAGGATCCAGTGGTTAGCGTGTAAAGGTCAGGAGACCCTCGTTGTTTCATGTGTGTATCTCTGCCGTGTTTAGTTGTTTCACAGCCGTCAAGACAACACTGACACATTCAGCTCAATAAAGTTGACGAGATAAACGCGTAAGAAAACAATATTTACTCTCTTTTGCTCTCCACCAACTCCTGAGAAAGTGTGTCCGTCTCTGTAGACACTAAAAGCTCCACAGTGTTCACCAGTTATTAGCTAACTTTGTCATCTGATGCTGATACGGTGGATTTATATATATGTTTTATTAAAGTAGCTGAAAGCTGCTAAAACACTCTTTAGAACTGAGGGGAACAGCAGTGTTGGATGCTAATTCTCCGCGATTTCTTTTTCATCACACATACAGTCATTTTTTTCCATTCTTGAGACAAAATAATGATTAGTGCAGCTTTAAGGATTTATTTTATTTGAGAAACACATTGGCTGGAGTGACCAGACTAATCTATACCCTATCCATACACAGGAAGTCAGAGTGGTGCAATGAAATGGGCACGCACACAAATATGTTGTCTTGAAGACTAAATAATTGGACCCTGTGAATCTACATTGCTATAAAAGTACCACTAACATGAGATATGTTATATGTATACTGTACCTTCAGACACAAGTGAACCACAAGAGTACATTTCATGAAGGATATGAGCTCTGGGAAGTCAAATAAAAAATAAAACCAAAAGAGAACTTTCTTTTTGAACAAAATAATTGAAGCATTCAGTTTTTTAACAGATAATAAGAAGACCGGCTGCCCCACACAGGATGTTAACAGAGTACAGCTGGTAATTGCAGTCCTTAAATGACAAACATACACCACAGTACATCCTTTACTTTTGCTGTGCTGTTGGAAACAGGAAGCAGACCCGTTCACAGGGCTCTGTTACACTTCTTTTTGGTGAATTTCTTTTGATAAATTTTGTCTCAGAATTCCTCTTTGGCGGCTCTGAGAGTGGGTCCAGTCTAAAGTTGGGATGCAACTTTTTGATTTTGGCTAGCACAGAGACACTGAACTCAACACTGAAACTTCTGTTTTTGTCTGTACTTTTCCTTTGGACCATCTCAATTTGTCCATGTCTCTGCACTTAGAGTATGATTAGAGTACATTTCCTGCTTGGGCGGAAATATTTCTTCAATTGTGCAAACTCATCTCCACCCAAATGAGGAAATGTGTTCTTCTGCATCCTTTGTCATGTTAAATGAAATGACGGGGCGTTGGCCAGAGATGCAAGACCTACTGGTAAGTAATAAGTAAATTAAATTAATTACAGTACTTAATTAAAGTAATTAAAGTACAGTTTATTTTGATCACGCTTTCCACAGACAAAGGTCACAAAGTGCTGGTGACCAATAGAATAGACAGAAAACTCATATTGATAGCATTTTTTTTAAAACTGATGTGGACTGTTTATTGGAGAGAGGAAACGGAAATTACATTTTCTTCCTAAAAGCTGGCGATTGATTGAAATAATTGCCAAAGTAATATATTTTTGTGATGGACGCCTTAACTTCATGCTGCGAGATTTAGTGACATAAATGACAGTCTGGGGAACAAAGAGAAAAGCCTGTATTGATGCTACTTCAACACCGAGTAACCCAACATGTCCCCTCTCACTAATAGATGCCCAGATGGTCCCAGAAGTCACAGACATGGTCCCTGGTTCCCACTTGTGCATGTGACCGCACCGTCAGGTTCATGACCAGCCAGCTGCTGGTGTCGGAATAGCGCGGCCAAGCGGGCAGACGCTGCTGGCGGCAGAACGTCGTCTGTTGGCCGCGCGAGGACGGGTCGCCGGTGTGTGCGAAGGCGCCCCAGTAGCACAGCATCCGATTGGACAACAGCTTCTCTGGTACCGACAGGGTGAAGTTGGCCACCGGAGCGGAGCCAAAGAGAAAGGGCAGCTCGGCGCCGTGGCAGGCGTGTCGGTAGCAGAAGGTCAGACCCGACCACACGCGCGAGTCGGACGCCACGTGGTCGAACACGTACATCCACACCTCGCTGCCCGCTGCGGTGCCGGCGCGGGCCGACCGCCTGGATGGGCAAAGGAAGACGTAGTCGGTCACAATCTGAAGAAAGGGACGAAAGAGAGAGAGAGAGCTGGTCGGACATTTTAACATATTTCAAGTGAATTGGATGATCTTCAGCCGTGCTACTGGCCTGGCTGTATTGGATGGCGTATTTGGTCAGTCAGTTAGTCAACAGTTTAGTCTGCACTAATATCTGGATGCTGCCATAACATGTTGAGGATTGGGATCCTCTGACTTTTGGGGATGAATCCCAATGGCTTTGAGGATCCTCTGACTTTTCCTCTGGTGCCACCATAGGGTTGAGATTTTGTATTAATTAATTAAATATAATGACAGCTATTGGATGCTGCAATACAATTGGGAGGATTGGGATCCTCTGACTTTTCCTCCAGTGCCACCATAGGGTTGAGATTTTTTTTTTTTATTATTTAGCTTTTGCATGCTGCCATGCCATTCATGTTCCTCAGAGGATGAATCTCAATGACTTTGAGGATCCTCTGACTTTTCCTGTCATGCCAACAAAGGGTTGACATGTTGTATTTTTCATTAAATGTAGTAACAGCTTTTGCATGCTGCCATAACGTTTTGTACAGACATTCATGTTCCTCAGAGGATGAATCCTAATTTTTTTTGATCCTCTTACTTTTCCACTAGTGCCAGGGTTGAGATTATTTAATGAAAGATAATGACAGCTATTGGATGCTGCCATGACATTCTGTGCAGACGTTCACGTTCCTCAGTGGATGAACCCTAATGAGTGTGTTAATCGTCTGACTTCAACTTTTGAATGGGTTGAATAGATTGCGTTCACCCCGAGATACTTGAACTCCTTCGCTTGGGGTAGGCAGTTTGTCCCCACCTGGAGGGAGCAATCCACCGGTTTCCGGCAGAGCACCATGGCCTCAGATTTGGAGGCGCTAACTCTCATCCCTGCCGCTTCACACTCGGCTGCAAAACGCCCCAGTGAATGCTGGAGGTCACAATCCGAGGAGGCAAACAGGACCACATCATCCGCGAACAGCAGAGAGGCGATCCCGAGACTCCCGAACCGGATCCTCTCCGCCCCCTGGCTGCGCCTAGATATCCTGTCCATGAAGGTCACGAACAGGACCGGTGATAAAGGGCAGCCCTGGCGGAGGCCAACACCCACCGGGAACGTGTCTGACTTATTACCGAGGATACGGACACAGCTCCTACTGCAGGCGTACAGAGACCGGATGGCCCGTGCCAACGGGTCCGGCACCCCATACTCCCGCAGCACCCCCCACAAAAACCCCCGAGGGACCCGGTCGAAAGCCTTCTCCAAGTCCACAAAGCACATGTAGACTGGTTGGGCAAACTCCCAGGACCCCTCCAGTAGTCTTGCAAGGGTAAAGAGCTGGTCCACTGTTCCACGACCGGGACGGAATCCGCACTGCTTGTCTTGAATCCGAGGTTCGACAAGCGGTTGGAGCCTCCTTTCCAGCACCCTGGCATAAGCTTTTCCCGCGAGGCTGAGCAGTGTGATACCACGATAGTTCAAGCACACTCTCCGTTCCCCCTTCTTGAAGATGGGAACCACCACCCCGGTCTGCCAGTCCATGGGCACTGATCCCGACCCCCATGCGACACTGAAAAGGCGTGTCAACCAAGACAGCCCAACAATGTCCAGCGCTTTCAGCATCTCAGGGCGGATCTCATCCACCCCTGGCGCCTTGCCACCAAGGAGCTTTTTGACTACCTTAGCGACCTCTGCCAGGGATATGGGAGAAACCACCCCAAAGTCTTCCGGCGCTGCCCCCTCTCCGGGGGACATGTTGGCCGGGTTTAGGAGTTCCTCAAAGTGCTCTTTCCACCGCCCTACGATGTCCCCAGTCCGGGTCAGCAGTTCCCCCCCCCTGCTGAGAACAGCCTGGGGAAGCCCCTGCTTTCCCTTCCTGAGCCGTCGGATGGTTTGACAGAACTTCCTTGAGGCCAACCGAAAGTCCTTCTCCATGGCCTCCCCGAACTCCTCCCATGCCCGAGTTTTAGCATCCGCGACCATCGCAGCTGCAGCCCTTCTGGCCTGCCGGTACCCGTCAGCTGCTTCAGGAGACCCCTGGACCAGACTTTTTTAGCTAGCGCCATCATTACGTCTGTACATTCCCATCAGCCTTGGCCTTACTGTGTGTTGTGTGCTAATTACTGTCTTAGCATACCAACGTGCAAAACTAAAATGGTGACGTTACCAACCAACCATCAGCATGTTAACATTTCCATTGTTAGCTTATTAGTATGCTGACATCAAGGTAGAGCCTCACGGAGCTGCATAACAACAGAAATAATGGATTTACGCCGGATGTTCTTTTCCTGTTGCTGCTCCTCTTGAAACACACATCTTCCTCCCTGACGTCACAGACGCTTTCCACTTTCCAATCTTGGGTAGGAAAAAAACCCACAAACCTCCCACTCATGATCACACTGACTCATTTCTTTGTGTCAAGAATGGATTTTCCTGTTTTTGTGTCACTCTCATTCTGGGATTTACGTTAATGTAGCTTCGTATCATCTTTTTTTCCTTTGTTCTTTCACGAACGTCTCTTCTTTCTTAATTAGCTCTGTTGAAGGAACTTGCATATTCACACTTGTTTCTCCTTGGCTTTGAGACATGACAACTGCAAAGTAGTGCACCAAGGCAATAACTAAACAGCACTGCATTAAACAAAAGTCATTTACTTGGACCATGAAACCTGGAAAATAAAACATGAATGAGTTGAAGAATGGCCTAGCTGTGTTGAAGGCTTATGCTTTTCAGCATATCTTCCGTTTTGTTGTTGTAAACGACTAAATGAATAATACTAATTGGCACGCCACCTACAAAGAGACGAGCAGCAGAAACTATTGTTCCCTCTCAGCTGAAAGGAAGCAGGAAGAGTCTGAAGCTGGGCCGTCTTCTTCTGCTGTTACCTGGAAACCAGTGTCTTTTTCAGCTGCACGCAACCTGCACCCACACATCTACAAACACACAGGCTGACTGAAGGAAGCTGGCACACACACACACACACACACACAAACACACACACACACACACACACACACACGCACGCACACGTCTGTTTCAAATAGACGCACACACAAATGTATTGATCACCACCATACAGACCACACACTGATAGTCATGGCTCACACACACCTACAGTACACTTGTTTATACTGTTATCTATTTGTCTGGGCACTTTATTTGATATTCTATTGTACATTTAATTTGTTTCTATTTCTTGCACTGTGTTAAATGTTGTCGTCACCAACCGCCAAGACAAATTCCTCGTATGTGTAACATACCTGGCAAATAAATGGTTGTGATTCTGAAGCACAGGTAGAAATGAACATATGGAATGTGTGCCATGTGTTCCAGTATACTGGACTGTAAATACACCTTTCCTCCTCTCTCTCTCTCTCTCTCCCTCATCCACTTCTCCTCCCCTTTACTTTCCCTTCTTAGTTTGCCTCTCCACTATATAATTTTCTCCACCGCCGCCTACTTTCCCATGCCTCCGCTCTCTTTCTCATTACTTGCCGTGGTAAAGTCAAGACGGAAAGAAGACAGTCAACTTTTAAAGCGATTGAAAAAGAGCTTTAACTGTCTGTATTTCTGCTTAATTCTGACATGGCGAGACTTCCTATGTGAGGTTTGCAGTCCTGAAAGAGCAACTGCACACTTTCACGTATGTTTGAGCTCTACAGTAAATGAAAGACTGGGCTTTGATGAAACACGTTAATGCCGACATTTCTTCAAATGCATGAAAATTTGCATTTCATGGTTCCCTGCTGTCAAAATATGTGTAGAATGCCATCACTGAAAAGAAAGTAACATAGAGAAACTCTTCCAACTCATTGGGAGGAAGGTGATGCTGGTTAGTTATGTTATTCTGGATGTGTGCAGAGCCACAGGGTGTGTGCAATGCACCACCACCAACCCATACAGCGTAGGTGTGTGTGTGTGTGCGTGGGTGCGTGTGTGTGTGTGTGTGTGGGTGTGTGAGTGGGGGTGTGTGTGGGTGTGTGTATGTCTCCCTTCCGCACCGTGAACTGTGACTGAATATCACTCCACCTCTCTCTGTCTTTCAACACAAGACTCAAAAGAAGAAAATACTGAGAAGTAGCTTTAAACATATGGGTAGATGTTGTTTATAATTACAGTTCATTCAGAACACCTGGCGAAAACAAAAGGACCAGTTATACCAGGGGGCCTCTCGTCATTTGGAATAATTGTAATAATTACCTATTGGCCCCGTGAAAATAAACATCTTTGAATTGAAGTCATTTTTGTCTCTCTTGTGGTTGAGAATTACTGTAATGTACGTTTTGACGGTGTTCTGGGTGCAAATTCAAGAGTCCCATTAGCACTATTACCAGGGGGTGTCCTGTATATGCATCCCAAAGAAATCCATCTAATCTAAAATGTATGTGCTCATGGTACAACGTTTGCAGTGGAAGTTGTACTCACACAGACCACCTCCTCAATGATTACCAGTGTGTCTCGGCCCCCAGGTAACAGGAGCCCTGTGCCTGTCTGAGGACGTGGTGTGCGATTCCTCCGCTGACCCTCCTGTCACGGTAGATATTCATGAGCAACGCGGCGCCTCTCAGTGAGAGCAGTCAGGCCGAGTCCCTGACTCCAGTTGGTTTCACCCTTCACTCATACAAATTGTTTTTTGGAGTCAGACTTCGAGAAAAAGCTGGAGCTGTAGCTCCCTCTGTAGGCAGATGATAGGAACTGCCTGCTGTACGATGGCGATGACGCTCAGCTGTGACTGACAGAAACGAACCCCAGCAGCAAAAGAGAATACTTTTCTTGCAAAAAGCACAGAAGACAGCTGGGTCCCCGTTGCACAACGAGCTCCCGGGGACATCGATCCATGGGGGGCCGCTCGCCTCGCAAGGCCACCAAATGGGTGGTTGCTGATTCATGTGTGTGTGGGAGACTGTGTCTGAGTGTTCACTTTACAGTCTGTGAGCATTTGACACTGTGAATGTAGTCTCTTTTAATTAGTTTTTTGTGTCTTTTTCCACAGACAGAGGAATCCTTCTGGAGACATGTTCTGGGTTACGGTCTAAAAATGAAGCCAGCTGTAGATTGGGTTGACAGTTTCCTGACACTGCCATAAATAAACAAAGCCACATCTGATGGAAGAATATTATTCATATGCGATTTGCCCACAATCTGATCAAAAGCAGCCTTGTACAGTATGAGCTGAAGATTTCTCTATGAAGTTTACACGTTGTCTCTAAGCTTGAATAAGTGACTTTTGACCATCAGCCTTAAGTCTGCTGAAAACCTTCTCTAAAGATGGCAGACATGCAAATCTAGTGCCTTTTAATGGTGAATAGTGAAGACTGCCACACACAATTGCTCAGTTACCAGTCATCGTGTATGTTTAAATTAGTACAACAATTCATTATAATGCACTGATTCCACATCCCTTTTTTTGTTATGGCGTTCACATGTGCAGACAGTCAGCTTGGACAACCACTGAAGCAGGACACACTTTATCGGTACATAGCAGATGTCAATGGTTTGTGGAGTCAGGAGAGTGTAATTCGTCAAATGAGATTATTCTTGGCCCAAATAAAGCTCTCACTAAAGTGTGTATGAACAATCCTGAGGTTGGACTATCAACCCGCTCCACCGCTCTAGTCTCCCAACTCAACCAAACCCCTCGGCATCGGATAACAACTAACTCCAATGTAAACCCATCCACGGCATTATTAGTCAGAGAAACTGATGTAGTGAGCAAGACGCAAACAAACACAGGACTTTCACCCAGGAGACTGCTGTTTGTGCCCCGTGTGGAATCAAAAGTCAAGTTTGGACTCATTTGACCTTACTTTTGTAACGTAGGCTAACTTCCGTACTTAGCTAACACACTCTAACACACAACATATGCAAGTGATGTACCAAGCGTAAATAACTACGCATGTAACACCGTCCCTGACACGTCCAAAACTGACGCTAGAGGAGTACCATGGTTTGAGGGGTGTGGCCACTGACCAAGTGGCGAGTTGGGAGCGAGAATGCGTCGGGACTATATATATATATATATATATATATATATATATATATATATATATATATATATATATATATATATATATATATATATATATATATATATATATCATATACATCAGCTACAGTGCTGACAATGAAGAGACTGGTCTTACCTGAGCGAGCATGGCCCTGCGGTCAGCGTCCCTGTACAGGGGCAGGTACCTGTGCAGCACGCGCAGCGCGTGTTGTTTAAAGATGGCCGTGACGTACACAGTGCTCTCCAAGGCGGAGACCGGCTTCTTGAAGACACCGTACGCAAAGATCACCCCCTCCTCTGAGGTCGTACCTGCAGGACGGGGAGCAGAGCCTCAGTCAGTACCGACGTAGACCTCCACGTGGCCTTTTTGTTATTCGTCTACAAGCTTTCTGTGGTGTGAAGACCGTGGGCAGCTTTACAGCAACAAGACATGTGGATTCACTCGGCTGCTTGGTTTCTATGAAGCAGCACTTTGCCTTCAGGTTGGTTTTGTTTGCTGTCATCTTGAGGAAAACTGTGTTAACGACGACCAAAGGGAGTCCACAGTAATGCCAGCATGAACCCATGATGTTCATGGGGATGAGGATGAGGATGAGAGAGGTTTATAACTGTACAACTTTACAAAAAATAAATACTAAATGAAAATGCAATGTAAGTGCCAACTTAGTACACAAAGTCTTTCTGTATCTGCTGCTCTTCAATTTCATTTAAATTAGTTCAATGCTTCTAACCTCTAATACAGTGCAGTGCCCATTTATAAAATCATGAAGTTATGTGTAAATCTATAAATGAGTAAATTTAAAACAGGCAGAAATTGCCAAATATTGGTTTCTGTTCATGGCCTAAGAGCCAATGAAAAGATCACGGTGTAACTGTAACACTTCTAAAATGTAGAGCACTGCTCAAATATTCCACTTCACTGGGGAATATTTGGATAATATTTCTGTTTCACTGGGACAAACTGTACTGTATATTTATGTGTGTGTGTGTGTGTGTGTGTGTATGTATGTGCATGTGCGTGTTTGTCTGTGTGTGTGTGTGTGTCTTTTACCCAGCAGCACCGGCTTCTCTTTCTGCCAGTGGCCCTTCTGGAAGGCGGTGACAGCTTGCTCTTTTATCAACTCTCCGTCGATAAACGGGCCCCACGTCTCAAAGACCTCCAGGAACCTGAACGGGTTCACGACCTTTGAACCTGAGATCAAAAACACATGCAGTCCACCCCGAGGTTTAGTCAACAAGAGCCGTAATGACCCTGAGACTTCACGATTTACAAGCGTGCAACTTCGTCCCTGGATTCTAGTTCGAACATGTTGCAGTTTGACTCAGTTGAAGTGTGATGTGTATCTCTCCTGTTGTGTTCTTACATGTGAAATTGTTTGTGTAAAACTGCTTCTGCTTCCAGTCTTTGTTTCTTTTATCTTTTTTTTCTGGCTCAATAAATGATGACCAGAAAAGAATCATAGCTGTCGTGTCACAGCTGTGTTTTTGTTCCAGATATCTGGGCCTGAAAGTGAGTTCAGAGAGGCAGAAAATAGCAGCTGATGACCTAATCACACAGTCAGTGATGCTGATCAATAACCCTGTCAGCCCCGCAGACAGATTACAGTCATTTGGTGCTGCGAGGCGGTAAAGTCCCTCTAATTGCCCCTTCAGAGGCCCGCTATTCCTCCGTTTTTACGGTTCTGTTTTCCAATATGCTTCCGCTCAGGATCAAAATAATGTTTTTTCATCATCTTTCGCAGATAAAAACCACACTCCATATCCTCTTATGTAACTGCGTGGGCAGCCCGAGAGCGTCGCTCTAAATCTGGCGAGCGTAGGCCGGTGTTCGCGGCGCCCTACTTGTTTTCATCTGGGCGGCCAGGACGGCCTGCGCAGCGAGAGACAGCAGGCAGACGATGTCGCTCGCGGAGCAGTTGGTCTGTTTGGCGAACTCTTTCCCCAGCTTCAGGGCGTCGTGTCTGGGAGAGAGACGCAGACAAATACCGTTCAGGGTTGTCCGTAAAGCATGCTGGGAAACATCTGCATCGACAGCTCGGGGAAGCACAAATCACACAGAGAAATAGGCCCAGACCGCATCACAACCAGAGTCAACTGTCAGCCGGCGGTTCCTACCTGCTCTTCAGGGGGATGGAGAAGGGCAGGCTCTGCAGGACGGCCTGTTTGAACAGGGGCTTGCTGCTCTGCATCATCAGGTGAAGACTCACGGACTGAGCACCTGCACTCTCCCCAAATATTGTCACCTGACAGAAAATAAGCAGATTTGTATGTTCACAACCAGAAGTATACAGTAGCTCTCACTGTTAAAAGGTAACGTCTGTAAAGGGTGAATGTAACGTCACGTCCACTAAAAGTGCTTTTTGGCTCCGGTTGGTGTTATCAGTGTCTGACAACTTTGTGGAAAACAACTCCACAGAGAAATAAAACATTTTTTCAACACTTTGCTCTGTTATTGTGTCTCACCAAGTCCCACCAAAGGAGAAGTGTGAAATCAGAATGTCGGGCAGCAACATGTCCCGCTCGTCACAGCTTCGGCCTCTGGGCTTCATAGGGGTCAGCTGCTTCTCCTTCCTCTACCTGTTGCCTCCTTGAGCGAGATTCTCTTGTTGTCAGTCACTCAGAATACTAATCGGAGCATGCCAGTGGCAACAACAAGCACTTCTAGTGGACGTACGTTGGATTGATTGATTTAGTGAATTGATGGGAGCCAGATTTCCCCGATATGATTACTTTACAGCCCCTTAAGCGTCTGCCGGCTGCAGCCGTCTCCCTCAGTACTGGACCAGTTTCAAAAATTGTCGTCCCCATCAGTCACTTGGACACAAACATTGGGAAATAGAGTCCAGGTGGAAAAATGCCAAAGTAGCCCTTTAAAATGAAAACTACGCTAAATCCACACATTTAAATTTATGTCTGATGGCAGATTATGACTGGAGATTTTGAAAAAGAACACGGAAGAAAAATTCTTTCAGGTTTAAGGTTCTTAGGATAATTAGAGCTGATAATTGGAGGCTGACAGAAGTACCATCTGCCGTAGCACCAGACTTCAGAACAGCTTCTTTCCTCTGACTGTGAGACTCCGTAAGTCATCCTCCAGCCTCCACATATGATACGGTTTGAGTTTGTGTGTTTTTGTGTTTTGTTGTGCCACAAAATACAAAATAGGACTACAAGCTGCATTCCGTCGTGCAACCCCGTTGTATAATGACAAAAATGTGTGTGTGTGTGTGTGTGTGTGTGTGTGTGTGTGTGTGTGTGTGTGTGTGTCCTAGCTTGCTTGCCTTGCTGGGATCACCGCCAAACACTGCAATATTCTGCTGGACCCAAAGAAGAGCCGCCTGCTGATCCAAGATCCCATAATTCCCTGCGGCTGAGGAGTGGGGGTCTTTGCCCGACAGGAGGAACCCAAAAGCCCCTTTCAAAGTCAAGCGTGAATTCACATGATCAGACATAATTGAATCCAGCAAGACATTCATTTCCTCTGAGCTCCACAATGCACTTCCTTGTTTTAACTGATGTCTAACACGAGATGCCAGCTACAGGTCATCCCTCCTGTATCCCTGTGATACAGTACAATTTAGAAAAGTACAGAAATACACAATATTATTGTGTATTATACTTATCTTTTTTTTTTACATAGATTCATATACATATTGATATGTGTCAGTAATACTTTTCCTTACGCTAACACACGTGTTACAGTGGAATAGGTCCAATAAAAAAGTGAAATGTCGGAAACCTTCGTACCCAGTCGGTACTCCATGCTCACCACCACGGTGCGGGTGGAGTTACTGATGAAGCGTCCGTCGTACAGCGGCTTGGAGGCGGAGCCAGCGATGAAATCCCCGCCATGGATCCACACCATGACGGGCAGCGGGGCCCCCAGCGGGGAGCTGAAGTCCACATCCAGAGGGGCGAAGATGTTGAGGTAGAGACAGTCCTCGCTGACCTTTTTGGGACATTAGAGGACATATTTTTTTTAACATTGTATTTAACATGCTGTTCTGGGAGGCTTCAAATATTCCTTGGTTATGATGTCAATTTTCAAATAAATGGTTCTTTAAACGACTTTCAGCGCATTAATATAGCAGCAAACCACTCTTTGCTGTGTTTAGATAGCTAAGCTAGCCGTGCTAGCAGTGCACGTCACTTGCTAGCTCATGGCCGCCGCCCTGCACTGCTCTCATAAGGCGGTTGCATCTGATGACACCGGCGGTTGGTCAGGGAAGCGTAGCACTCTCCAGCACCTCAGGGAAACACTGTGGGCTCTGTCAGCACTGGTGCCTTTGTTTGCACTGTTAGCTGCAAGCCGCTGGCTCAGTCGTCGCCATGTTGAGAGCCGTGTGGAGGCAATAGATATGCTCTGAGAACTCAGTAGTTATTTGGCTCAGTAGCATTTGACAGAAGCCCGGTGAAGTGTTAGGCTAATATGTAGTCTAGTATTCTTGTCACCAACTGAGAATACACAACTTAGCTTTCCGATTCATACTGGCTTGTTAGCTTTTTAGCTAGCCTGCTAACCCAACAATATGAAATGAATGATCAGTGATGCACTTTATAGTTGTGGGCTGACAATCTGACAACAATTCCTTCTTTAATAGTAAGGATTTCTAGTTAGTTATCCTATATGGAGCAACAAATTGGCCTTCTGACATTATTGGAGGTGACTGTGGCTTAGTGGTTAGCATGCCCGTCTTTCAATCAGAGGCTCGGTGGTTCAATCCCCGGCTCTGCTAATCCACGTCGATGTGTCCTTGAGCAAGACACTTAACCCTGAATTGCTCCCTGTGTGTCTACGATGTATAGAGAATAATGTAAGTTGCTTTGGATAAAATTCCAACATGTCCCCCCACTGCTAGCCTTGTAATCACACCATTTAAATACCCTAAATTAGCTACTTCATAGGTAACAGTGTATAGCTCTTTTTAAATCATCCTAATCGATGGTATATAACTTTTCCAATTGAAAGAAGACATTGTAGATATATGTTAACCGCTAGGTTGAGTATTATTTAGATTATGTTTAAATTCAAATACTTTTAGGCCAACCAATGATAATTGAAAGATTCAGTATTTGTTCTGCAATATACCTCTAATCCTCAACACAATTTAGATTTTAGATTTTAGACGTTACTGGTGATGCAACTGTGATTCGACATAAACTGGGTGTGCAATGAATGTGTGCTATCTTGGTAGTGAATTTAGTCTTAATATGACATCATGATTTAGCTCATACTCTCAAAAACATTGGTGGCTCTTTAGTTCCATCCACAATCAACCAAATTTACAAGAATATACACAATATCTTTGATACATCTCCAAAACCTGAATCTGTTTTTAGAGCACGAGGGGCCTTTTCTTTCCGCTTCGTACAACTCTCACCTTTTCCACAAATGCAACCATGGTATCATGCTCAAGTAAAATATTACGGCAGCATGCAAACGAGTGAGAAGTGTCACAGTGTTCCTTACTGTCCGAGGACACTCCTCAGAGATGGGTCCTCTGCAGGCCTGCATGCATGACGCCCTGGGGAAGGAGGCGTCATAAACCCCGGGCCGAGGGCCCACAGGCCTGGGGGGCTTCCAGCGGTAAGCCCCGATGGGAGGGTCTGCATACGGTATCCCATAGAATATATGGGCCCTGTCCACCGTAATCCCCTTGATCTGGCCGCCTTTGGTCACCACCACCGGTCCAGGGGTCACGTTAGTTTCCTGGTCGAGTGTTTGGACCTTGGATCGCTCTGTTATGGAGCGGACCGCAGGGCCCAGCTGCTGGAGGGAGTTGATCTCGCGGCCTTTGTTGCCAATGAGCGGCTCGTCTCTCACCAGCAGCCCGGGGTAGATGCTTCTCAGGAAGCTGACGAGGTCGATGTCATCATCGCCTTTCGTCGCCAGCGCCAAACTTAGCGTGCACAGCAGCAGCAAACAGTGCCAGCTCTCCATATTGCGTTGCAACACTCTTATACTTCCCCAGAAGCTGCTGCTTAGATCATGACTTGACTTGACTTGTGGTCGGTCCAGCAGAGGTAGAAAACAGTCCAGCAGCCTGAAACTCTCCAAATACGGTGCATACTTGTGACTCCAATTTAGCTGTGGTTGCTTGTTTTGATCAGACAAAGGCTGCACTGTCTGATAGCCGAGTGGCGTCCAGTAGACACGGACGCTGCGATGCGGGACGACTAATAGAGGACAAGTGGTCTTCCCTTTGCTTAATGTAATCACAGAGTCACACACACACACAAGGTAGAAGGGGACAACACAGCTGCTTCATGGAGGAATATGTGCTGTAATGCTGCTTTCACACTTTGTTGTGAACGCAGCATTACAGGGTTTTTGTAATCATTGTTTTATACAATTTTATTTGTTTTTTTAGTTATTGACGTTTAATTGACGCAAACAATGTATTTGTGAACTTGTTGATCGCAGATGGTGGACTGCAAATCTCATTAATGGTGCACAACATTTGTTTTATATTTATCTTGCTTATTGTATATTGTATATTGTGTATGTAAGAGCAACGTGTAACCGGAGTCAAATTCCATGTATGTGTAACACACATGGCCAATAAAGCTGATCAGATTCCGACAACGCCACCTGCAGGCCTCCAGCGCCAGAACATGCAGTGTGGGTTCCCATTGAGGCCCAGTAAAACATGTTTGGGAGTCATGATAGGGACAATAATGTCACATGGTTCTGTTTTTGTTTTCTTTTTTGCTGTTTTCTTATAAAAACTGAATACATTTACTTGAGGCTGTAGACAATCTTCAAATAAATCAAGCAACCAGCTCACTCATGTCCACACCAATAACGGACACCAGAACATGTTGCTTTGCTTTAGGTTCAGAACACTGCTGCAGTGTCCTCACACTGTGCCGGATCGGCATCCATTCATAACTTTCCCTTTTTTAATCACATGTGTTTTCCTCCATAGTTCTCTTCTTTTCATGAGATAGGCCTTGAAGGACAGTGTTCGTCTCTTTAGGGGGAGATTTAACAACATGTGGAGGAGTTTATATTCTGCAATTAAAAGGCAAGGTACATTTTTTTATATAGCAAATTTCCACAAAAAGGCATTTCAAAGAGCTTTATATTAAAACATTAAAAGCAAAGTGAAAAATAAACAATATAAAAAAGACATGAATGCAGTTAAAATCAGCCCTTTGAAGGGCCAAGTGCATAGGAATGTTAAATAAGCCTAAATAGAATAAGACAGAAAAAGAAGAAGGAAAGTTCCCGTGCAGTGGAAGACATTATTTCATAAAGGCAGCGGCAAACAGAGAAGCCTTCAGCCTGGATTTAAAATAATTATAGTTGCAGCTTTAGCAATGTTATGTTTATAGTGTGTATAGTATGTATAGCAAATACATAATGTTAGAAATAGAACAAATGAAATGTGTTATTATCAATAAAGTTGTCTGAATCACTGTTATACTGTTTAATTGTCTTTCTTTCTTGTAGAATGTTTGATGAAATTGAAAATGATGCATTTTTTATTTGTGTTCAGGTATCGGACAGTATATGTTTGCAACAAGGACATTGTCCGCCAATAATAATAAAAAGTATAATTCAAGTGTATCCCGTTGTGTGAAAGTCAAGCTGCAGCGAAGTGGTTCCGCCTGGTTGAGTGTACGCACGCGCACGATGACGCAAAGCGGGTCCAGGTCCTCAGGACCGGATCCGAGCAGGTGCGCGAGCGCAGCGCACACCTGACCCTCATTAGGAGTTGTGACGCGTCCAGCCAAGCGCTCGCTTTAGTAAACACAAGCTTTCGTTTGCTGGAATTACAAAGACAATGTAAGACACATACATATAATATAATATAATAAGTGTCCACACTCAGTTTGATATCACTTTTCTTTCGAATTCAGAAGATTAATTAACCAGCTTTCAATATTTCCAGGAACTCCCTTCACTTGTGGTTCATCATTTTCATCCTGGTGCCTCATACCATCTCGTTTGGTGAGTACAGTTCACATGAACCAGACTGGCTTCCGTTTGGAGATATCTTACTGTATGTCTCCCGCAGGACGTTGCGACCACATTTCCTTCTCCGTCTGCTGGATGAGTCAGGGCGAGGCTCTGGAAAGGTAAACGCGCTGTGCACGTGTCGTCTTCAGCCTCACGCCAAACTACCTTCACTAAAACACCACGTTTTGTTTCTCTCCTAACTGGCGAGTCAGGACATGTCATGTCACATTACTTGAGATATTTTTATGAATCGTTTTATATTCCTGGTAAATTCGGCATACATTAATTCATGTAAACTCAATATTTACGTATGTAGTGTTAAGTTGAACAGCTGTAATGGAACCAGATGAAGATTTAAAGACAGACTCGCCTTTTGTATTAGTTTGGCTGTGGCCAAAAGTATGTGGACACATGAACTGTTGAACATGCTATTCCAAAGCCATCAACCGATATTCAACCTCAACAGTCTCGGCTCCTTTACGGCTTTCTACCATTTTTGGAGCCCGGCACCAGGTTGTGTTCCCATTCAGATCTGACTGTAATTGGAAATAAGGAACCCAGCTGAGCCCCAGACCCAAAGTACAGTGTGGTGTATGGTGCGTCCACATACCTTTGGCTAGAAACGCATCTTTTCCGATTATATCTTGAATAAAGAAAGTAGTTGAATGGCACTTACTTATAGGACTTTGTAGTTTGGCTTTCTTGAAGAAATTGTATTTTCTTGATTCTTGTTGTTCTGAGTTTGTACTCATGGATGAATGCACTTATTGTAAGTCGCTTTGGATAAAAGCGTCAGCTAAATGAAATGTAATGCACCTTTAGACAAGCTGACCTCATGTATCAGATGGATGTTAAACTGAAGAGTGGCTGGTAAGGGGAAAGATTACTTTAGGTTTCACAAGGTGTGTCCATGTGGTGATGAGCAGATACATAGGTAGGATTTGGAATGACCTTCTCTCAGAGAGGGAACATCTGATTGTACCAAGGCTTCATTGTTTCCTATCTTTTTAGGCAGAATGTAAACGTATGGCTCAACGATACGTCACTAAAGTCCATCAAGAAGGCGGGTAAAGTCACCTCCCTGACGGTGTCCCCAGCTGTAGAAAACAAGCTAACCCTTGAGTACAGAGGCTCTGTTCAGACATGGACGTTAAGAATCACCCCGCGTAAGCATCTTTTAACTTGGCATCAGGTTTATGTTTGTATCCATTAATAATCAGTAGTTATTAAGTGTTTGATTAAATGTGATCATCAAAGGTACTAAGCACACTGAAGTCCGAGGCCGGCAGGAACCCGTCGAGCAACCAACAAGTGCCACTAAGGTACTTCTGATGGAACAGATCAAGCTACAGATGCAGCGCCTCTCTCTCTCTTTACACCTTGATGATCCCTCGCTCTCTCCTCAGGGCTTCCTGGACTTGATGAGTCCCACTGACGTGTTTGCGTGTGAAAATGGAACATTATTCTTGCACCAGGATGAAAACTTCTTCCTTGCGATTGGTGAGATTATCCGTTTGAGAGTTGAAGTGTTTTCCTGTTCTGTAACCTGCACATAACCTGGCTTTCTTTGTCTTTTGTAGGGGCTCAGGGTTGACGTTGCTTTTATCTGCCTTTATCAGAGGGGAGGGTGATCTGGGGAGGCGATGTGTGGATTTAGGGCTAAGCAGCATTAGCTTAGCTTAGCATAGACTGGAAATGGTGGGGAAACGGGTAGCCTGGCTCTATCCAGAGGTAGAAAAATCTGCCTTCCAGCTTCTCTTTCAAAGCTCACTAATGAATGTTAGATATGTGAAAAATAACAAGACCTCATAGCCTACCTTATGCTAAGCTAACGGCTTTAGCTTTATATTAAACAGGCAGACATGAGACGTGTATTGAGCCTCTTTTCTGACTCTTAGTCAGAAAGCGAAGAAGCTGAATTCCAACATGTCAAACTATTCCTTTAAAGGTCATTGAAGGCCAACAGTAGGGTCTCTCCTGCCCGTTTATGTTATTCTGTTTATGTTATGTTGCCTAACGGGTTCAAGGCTGGTGTTGTATGTTGATCTTTTTAGTCAGGCTGTCAAGAAAAAGATATGAGGGCATCTATTGACCAGACTGTGAGATAAACTGTGTCCACAGGTGATAAGTGACTCCCTGACCTTTGCTCTGCTTTCCAATATGTCAAGATGTTGACCGCAAGGGCGTTTGCCGAGCACGTTTAGTAAATGTGTTCGTCATTTCTGTTTATTTGTTAATGCTTTATCCCAGTATTTCTTTGTTTTTGCTCATCCTAGGCCACACTACGCGTCCCCCTGTCAGGCTGGAGTTCAGGACTCCCTCCATGCTGCTGGTCTCCTGGATGGAGAAGCAACTGGCAGTCGGCAGCAGCCACCACGTGACCCTGTACTACACGGAGCTGGGCTCCTTTAACACTCTCAGCACGGACAGCACCACCAACAACCACTACCGCTTCACCGCGCTGGAGGCCTGCAGCACCTATGTGCCCTGTGTGGAGATCGCAGGCACGCGCTCCCTCACCTGCCTCTCTACTATCACCGGTAAGGCCCGTGGGTTGCTGGGGTCCCGGTCTTATGTCCCGGTCTTATGGACTGATTACCTACTGTCTATCAAAGCCTGCGCCACCGTGATTGGTCAATACTACTCTGACTACAAACATAAACCAAAATGCCCTCTTGACACCAGAATCTTGTCCCGTTGACAGAATCTCGTTATGAATGCAGAAACACTGAGATAAGGCTGCTACTAATGATTATTGATTATTTAAATAAGTTAAAACGATCTGATACAAGTTTCCAAAACTCAAGATGTTTTTTTAGTTTTTTAATTGATTTTTGTTGCAAACAAAAATATTCAGTTCATTATCATATATGAGCAAGAAAAACACAAAAAAAAATCACATTGGAGGGGCTGGAGTCAGACGATTCCTGTTATTTTTCATGAAATATTCCTGATGATCAATTTTCTAAAGCAGGTTTTAGCAGCTGATGACAGACAGCTAATATAATGACCACAGTGGAGCATGAAGCAGCTGAAGAGCCCTCAGAAGCTGGTGGAAAGCTGTGGTCAGACACACAACGTATTTACCAGATGATGCAGCTGCTAAGTGATGCCTTCACGACTTGTTTACACTGCCCCCATGTGGCCATACAGCTGTTGATGCAGGGCCCAATCCCAATCTCCACCCTTAGCCTCACAGGGTACATCCCAAGTCTCTTTGTCATTTCCTCAAGGGATCTCTGAGGAGCCATGAGCGAGGATGCAAGAGAGCAGGCTTCCAGGAAGTGTTTTAGCGGCCGACACGCCCCCCTAATTTTTGATCCGTTATTTGATTGGCCGCTGCAGCTGATCGGACTGATCGCTGGAGTTTCTGTCACTCTAATCACGCTCTTTCTTTTCTGATTCACCATCTGGTTAAAATATGGTTAATATGTTCATTGTAGGTCAGCATTAGATGCAGACTTGGCCAAGGAATTACCCACAATTCATAGCAATGTGACGTTAAACACGCAGTTACCAATGAAAGCATTGAGACAAGAAATTACATTTACACAACAACATGAAGGATTGAAGATGTAACATGAAAACACATGCAATCAGAGGAATGCAAGCAGAAACTTTATTACAGATTTATTCATCAAACGTTTTGTTATTGAAGCTGTTTTGACAAAAACAAGTGAATAGATCATTTGAAATGACGTCTCATCTCGTGACAAAAGAGCCTGGAAGACGTTCAAATCGGGGAGTAAAAAATATAAAATACCCACAATTGTAGATGATATTTTCTTACATTTCCAGCCCTCACAGCCTCTCACACTCGACCAGCTACCAGGTGACGTCAGTGAGTCCCTGAGGGTTCAGGGTTTGGGCCCTTAGGGTTTAAACCAGGGGTCTCAAACTCGCGGCCCGCGGGCCAATTGCGGCCCGCGAGCCGATATTTTGTGGCCCCCTACTTGACATCAAAGTTTAGTGTTAGTGCGGCCCGCGCGTTTTTCTGAGGTCCGCGCGCGCCGCCCCGTAAGATAACTTTTACTGGACGTTTCTATTAATAACTCCGAAAAAACGGAGTAGAAAAAAGATTCAGATGCTGCTGGATGCGCCAAAGTCTGGAGGTTCCGCCCAACTTCTCTGTGTGATCATACGTGCCTCTCATAGGAGCACACAGCCTGAGGCGTCTGTGTCGAGCTCCACCTTTCACCTGATTTGTTGATTCAGGTGTCAGTCGACATTTTGTGTGAAACTACCCAATGAACACTCAGGAAATCCCTAAGGACCTACCCACCCACATACGCTGCAAAGATACACTGGTTTGTATTCAGACAGACAACACACTACCACCTGAGAAAAAAAAACTTGCAGTGTACTAAAAGATCAACACTGTCCAGAGAGACGGCAGCTCTGCTCCGCTCAGCTGTTCAGTTTTACTTTGTGTACGCTAGACACACGACCATGCGCTGGTTAAGAGTACACAGTACACACATACACACATACACACATACACACATACAGAGTACATAGTACACACATACCTACAGATTACATATGTTGTTCTTGTTCTGAAAACTGAAAAAACGAAACTGAAACATGCACATTGTGTAAACATTGTAAATAGTTTGTTTTTTTATAGAACATATTTTGACTCAAATATATAGTAAATATTTTGTTTGAAAACAAAAACTGTTGTAATATTAATGTTTCATGTGCACACAGCCCATGAAGCTTGATCTGTAGTATGAAGTCATTTCTCAGTCCTGAGTCTGTTGCAAATGGATCTTATTGACTTGCAGTGCAACAGAGATCTAAAAGCTAAATTCAGAGGCACAAGGAAAACCAGACATGATGGACCATTTCTGAGAGAATTGCCTCCATCCTTCCCTGAGCTGACAAAAGTGATCAGTCGGGTCATGTACCTTTTTGGAAGCACACATGTGAGAAACCTTTCTCCACTATGAACTTTAATAAATGCAAGTACAGGTCCAGGCTTAGTGATGCCCATCTTGGAGCTGTACTCAGGGTTTCACTGTGACCTGGATGAGGGTTTTACTGTGACCTGGATGAGGGTTTTACTGTGACCTGGATGAGGGTTTTACTGTGACCTGGATCAGGGTTTCACTGTGACCTGGATGAGGGTTTTACTGTGACCTGGATCAGGGTTTCTATACTGTGACCTGGTTTAGGGTCAATGTGACCTGGATCAGTGTCTATGTGGCTCAGCTGTGTGAGCAGAAGCGCTGCCAGGTGTCTGGCAAGAAATAGAATAAAGTACAAATGTATTCAGGTTTTGCATTTGTTGGTTCGGTGCAGTTTCAATAAGTTATTTAAAAAAATTAAATATATTTGCACTGTTAAAAACTATTATAAAAATGTATAGAAACTGCTGGTTGCCTTTTTTTAATGACGAAAATATGTTATGAATGTAAAAAAAAAAAAAGCGCTTTCTGTGTGGCCCTCCGGTGAGATCACAATACCAGCGGTGGCCCCAAGCCAAATTGAGTTTGAGACCCCTGGTTTAAACGCTTTGCCAATTGTTCATGCCCCTCCCACCAGACCCAGACCCGCCGCTGGACTTTGAGGTGACGTCGTGGAGCAGCGACAGCATCTCGTTGGCCTGGGACTGCCCTGACAAGTTCTCCTTCTTCCTCCTCACCGTCTTCTACCTCGACGGTGCCGACCGCGTCACAGAGGAGGTGGTCTTTCTGCAGGAGGAGGACGACTTTGTGTTCGTCTTGTCTGACCTGGAGCCCTGCACCAGGGTGAAGTTTGGCCTGCAGACGGTTTGCCAGGCGGGGGTCGAGTCCCGCTACAGCAGGATGAGCCTGAACGACGGGAACTCTGGTACAACAACAAGCAGCTCCTGTTAAACCCGATGGATGATTTTTATCTTCATCTTTAGAAAAGACGACAGTGTTTCACGTAATCCCCTCTCCCCTCCGATCCGCAGCTCACTCCGGCATCCAGGCCTTGCGTCAGACGTCGTTCGGCCCCGACCACTACACCCTGAGCTGGGAGGTGAAGAACACCTCCGCCATCTCCATGTTCAGGGTCTACCACGAGGGGGCGCTGCAGGCCACCACGCTCCTCACCAGCATCACCGTGGCCGCGCTGCTGCCATGCCAACAGTACCAGGCCAAGGTGGAGGCGCTGTGTGGAGAGGGCGTGTCCATGAGCGCCAAGGCGGTCGCCGCACACACTGGTAATGTCTGACGACGACGGCACATTAATTTAGTAAATGTATGGTTATTTTAGTCAAATAGACCATAAAGCAGGGTATGCTTTAGGGCGGGGCTACAAGGTGATTGGCAGGTCTGGGAGTCGTCTGTGTTTCCGTCGTAGAACTCTTTCAGTGTTTTCAGCGGACAAAGGTTCTGTTTTTGTCAACTAAAAATGTTTGATATAATTAGCATCTTGGGTATTGGCACCATTTTCATTTGATTCACTCTATATTAGGAACATAATAGGTGACAATTGTCACTTATTAGCTTTCCAACATCAACGGTGTGTGTGTGTGTGTGTGTGTGTGTGTGTGTGCGCATTTGCAGAATATAAACTCAGCATCTTTCTCTGTTCTCATCCAGGACCTCACGGCGTGTCTGCGCTGCGATATCGCTCCAACGACTCCACCGCCCTGTGGACGCCGCACGCCGCCCGCCAGCCAGCGGTGGCCTTCTTCTACGCGCTCTCTCTGGAGAACGGCACCGCCGTGCTGAGCGGCCGCGTCGCCGACCCAGAGCTGAGGCTCCCGAGGCTGGAGAGAGGGAAGCCCTACGTCCTCCACGTGTGGGAGGAATGTGGCGCAACCTGGGAGTCTAAGCGTTCCCACGTGTGGGTGGAGCGAGACAATTCCTCCTCCGGGTTCCATATGAGGGCCGCTGGACATGTGCTGGACGAAGGTCAGTCTGAGAGCCTCTGGTCCAACACCATGAAACATAACCCAATGTGTTTTTAACTTTGTGTGCTTCTGTAGAGCCGCAGTTTGATTTCTCCCTCCTGGGCCTCACGATGGTCGTGCCCTGGTCTCTGCCCGAGGAGATACAGGATGACGCGTCGGAGCTAAGGGCGAAAATAGAGAAGATTTACACAGATAAGGTGAGAGAAAGTAAACGGACCACAGATCCTGTTCCATCTCATCCTCCAAGACTACAAGAAGCCTTTCTTAAAGGCCTTTAAACACCGGGGGGCTTTCATTTAGTGCAAATGAATTCACACGTCAATATATTTTTTATATACACTGTATACACACATTTTTTTTTGCCATGAATACTTTCTCACAGCATGCCAATATGATGTGCCAAAAGCACAAAAAAATTCAAGCAAGATCACTTTTTCAGAGTTTTCGCGCCCTAAATAAAGGCATCAACCCGTCACATTGGGCAAAAATATAACAACATGGAGGCTCTATGGTCCAAACCAAGACTTCAAATGTTATTACTCCTGAGAACCTTTCCAAAGGCAGCGCAGGCCAGATTCACTCCTTTTAGTTCTCACCTTTCACAATAAAAGCCTGTGGCATCACTGCGTAGCTCTAAAAGGAAACTCAATAAATGAGCTCACAGGAATGTTCCTCACAGACGCTGCTCCGGGTCGATCCTCTGCCTGCACAAATCTATTCAAACCTCTTCATGAAAAAGTGCTGCAACTGTTGCTAATATGCATCATATGAACTATTTTGCATTTTCATGTTTGTTCTTTATGCTCCTTTTTCGACAAAAAAAAGAACATTTTGGAACAAAAATATGTGTGTCATTCAGCTGCAGGATCTGTTGAAAGACTTCCATCAGCCAGCCCGCGTGGCGCTGGCCTCCTTTGAGGCTGCGGACGAGCCGTATAAAACAGAGGTTCTGTTTACGTCTTTTGATGCGTCCCAAGCGGAAGCAGACGTGCCGCTTTCCATTGAGGATCAGCTGGATTACATTCACTCCCTGAAGACGGGCGAGATGACGGTCACAGATGGGGTCATTCACTGGAACGGTAGGTGATGGCAGGTCTGTGATCGGCTTCAAACTAAAACCCTCTACTTTAATCTCGTGTGCCTCGACCGTTTGCAGGTCCGGACCTGTGTGCTTCTCCCGAGCGACCGCCGTGTCCTCGTCACTCTCTGTGCATCAACACTCTGGGCTCCTACGCCTGCGTGTGCCATCACGGCTTCTACGACGTGAGCGCCGTCATCGAGCCGCCCGCGGCCTCCCGTCCAGTCTGCATCGGTACCTTTAATGTTGCTCCTCTATCCAATGAAACGCATGCTGCCTTTTTAGCACGGCGACGTTGTGTTGCATCTAGATTAAGTGAGTAAAAAGATATATTAGGGGACCTAGAACGACTCTCCTTTGTCCCTGAAATATTATCTTTATTGTGTTATTCTGGTGACATTTTATGCCTTTTTTTTATTTGGATAGTGACAGTGTGGAGACATGAGTTGCGACAGGGAACGACATGCATGGGCGTGTTATGAGACAATGGGCAGCAGGAGTCCTGGGATGAGTGACTAGTGTTTTTTAATACAAATATTTAATTATATTTAACCCTAACCCTGGGCAATGACATGCAAAAAGCCCCACCAAGAATCAACCCACTCCTAGAATTTGATAGACTTTAGTCATTGTTGTAATTTTGAGTCTCTTCCTGGTTGGTTCTGGTCCATTTATAGGTGAAGGCTTCGGGTCTGTGCCCGTTGGGCCCGTTTAGTAATCCATCTCTGACCACATGTAATAAATACCAGGATGTTAAGCAGGAACGCTGTGGCTCAGAATCCTGAGCCCACCTGGAAATCCCTCCCAGAAATAATGGTGCTGGGTTCAAGGCCCCTTTGATCCTTCTTACACTCCACTACGCCACAAAGACACACACACCAGAGGAACTGCATGTTAAGCTGCTTCCACTTCAGCGTGCAGTACACGTTTCTGCTGTTGCTTTGTAAACACAACAAACATTTCTACTTCTGTATCATCCTCATAAACAAGTGTGATTCTTTTGACTCTGACAGAAAAGGGCTTCTTCAGCCAGTGCCTGGGTAAAATGGTGACCGGTGGAATAGCAAAGCCCTACCTGGCGTCTTCCATCGGGGGCGCGGTGGACTGGGGAGCGGTGGACGTGAGGCTGAACGACGGCCGCTGCTCTGTGCGGGAGAGCGACTTGTTCTACTACTTCCGCACCTCGAGAAAAGCCTCCGAATGTGGAACTCGGAGGCGGGTGAGTTGCTGACGGAGCGCTGAGTACTTGAAGTAATGAAAGCGATGACAAGAGCCTTGAGGAGTCGGTAATTAAGAAACAACAGATTTACCACAAAGGCTTATTCTCACATCCCAGGTGTTACGGAAAGCAAACATGTTTCATAATCTTTATAAACCACCTACCCTAGAAGCCACTAACGAAATAAATGTGGCCTATCAGAGTTATTGGTCTCTGTCTCTGTGGTTGAGATGTTATGTTTTTAAGATTCAGTATGAGAACTCATCAGGACTCTGTTCGGCAGGCCTGTCGTCTCTGTCTATAACCTGGAAAGTGTAATGAGTTTTCCATCACTGTGTGTGTGTGTGTGTGTGTGTGTGTGTGTGTGTGTGTGTGTCCAGGTGAACGAAACCCACATCCAACTGCAAAACACTCTGACTGTGACCTTGACCAGAGGACAAACCATCAGCAGGTCGGATCCCAAATTCGTGTGGCAGTGCGTCTACCCGCGGCATTATGTTCGCAACGCTCAAGTCGGCGTGGACACGGACTGGTGAGGCGAGCGGCTCGTGTTCTGTCTCTTTGCCGGGTTGAAGAAGACATTGTGAGCGTTTGAGGCACAGAATCACGGGGACGCATCTCCTCTGTCGTCGTAGGCTCTCCTCCATCTCCCTGATGGAGTTCAACTCTTCACTGCAGCTGGGCCTGACCATGACCCTGCACACCGACGAGTCCTTCGCCTCCAGCTACAGGGGCGCCGTCACCATGGCGCTGGAGGACACCCTGTTCCTCCAGGTGACCCTGCAGACCAACAACTCCTTTGCCTCCGACGTGCTGCTGCAGGTGGAGTCGTGCTGGGCCACCGAGAGCCCGGACCCACAGGACGCCGTGCAGGGGCTTCTTCTTCAGGACGGGTGGGTGGAGACGGGATTATGTATCGCTATTCAGGCACAAACTGTTGGAAATGACTCAAAAGATCTGATAGTTTTGCACTGAAGTTGTTCATTAAATGCAAAACAATAATATTGTGGTTATTTCATATTGATTTAATTACAGAAAACAGGCTATAAAGTAATACATATATAAAATAAGAAAGGACCTATATGTGTCTCAGTTCAGTGCGTTCATGGTTTCTCGCTTTCCTTTATTGACGCAGTCGTACGTTATCAATATTTCATGCCTTGACCCCGGAGCTTCCTCGCATGACATCGATACTGAACGCCGTCCTCTCGTCTCCAGCTGTGCCGTCGACGACACGTTCCACTGGCTCTCCGTTAACGGCCGCGCACAGATGAGCAGGTTCTCCCTTCAGATGTTCTCGATGCCCAAAGGGCTGCCCGTCTACGTCCACTGCCAGGCCAACGTCTGCGGCCGCGACGAGGACTGCACCAAGGTAAGGGGGAGGGTCCGAGGAGGACCGGCTCATGTTCACGAGCAAGTACACGTTGACTCACTTTCAGCTCTTCCGGTTACTGGTCTGGTCTAGTACTGGTCTTTGATTCCCCGGTGGCGTTGATGCAGGCGCTGCTTTCTTAAAGGAGTCTTTAAAGGTTCCCTTCCAGCAGAACGGATACACATCGGTGGAAATCAGTTAGAGTTAACGGGTGCAGCCAATCAAGTGACAGACTTTCATGTAACCTGTGACTTAAACTGCAATTGGATGACTTTTCTTCCCTGACTTGACGCTTTGATCAGTGGTGGAAGTATGAATACTGCCATGTGAAGTAAAAGTAACTGAGTTGTGTTCCCAAAATGTGCCGCACACATAAAAATACGCATAAGACGGATACTGTATACGTGCCGTTACATAGTACATTATTTGATAGTTTACATGCGGATTAATTTGTAAGTACTGTTATTCAAGGTGGAGCTATTCAACCATTTCATGCATCACCTGTTGGGTAGCTGTGACAGGGCATCATATTGTCTCAAGGATATGATGAGTTCATGTGAGACGGGCCGGTGTGGACGTCTCTAAACTGCTGAGTCACCAACTGAGCTCTACTTCCGCTCTAGAGCTGCAGCAGCCAGCGGCGCCGCCGGAGGTCCGTGAGCCGGCTGGGCCGAGAGGGGAACCGAGCCGCTGTCGTCTCTGCTGGACCTCTGCTGGTCCTCAACAGCAGGGGGGCGTTAGGACCCCCGTCTGACTGTGAGTTCATGTGGAGGACGGAGCACATCATCCTGCAGCTGTAGACTTTTGTTATTTCATATTTTGTATGGTACAATGATTTATTATACTAATAATGCTGCTTTTTTTTTACGAAATGCCTCTCATACCGTTTAGTTTGAAACGTTGAGTTCCCTATCGGAGTCTAATGTACAGTTCTGTGAGGCGTTCAGGTGCACTCCGACGTTACTGAACCGACCTGTGTCCCTCTCTGCAGGGACTGTGATCGCTACTGTGGCCGGATTGATCGGCTTTTTGGGAGCAACCGTGCTCTCAATGAGCGTCACCAAGGCCATCGTGACTTACTACGAGCGTCTGCAGCTGCAATAAAGTGTTGGAGCGATATCTGAGTGCGTTGTGTTGTTCATGAAGACGGTTCACTGTGACGATGCAGAACATTATTCATTAAGACAGAAATTATCTCAATTCTCATGAACGTTTTTTACACAACTTGAGGTTTGAAAAAGAAAAATGGTGAGATGAGACAAATGATACTTTTTAGTGCGTTTTATAATTTGTATAACAGTGATGAGGTAGCGTGTAAATAGTGGATGAAGAGGACTTCTTCAGCTCGCTAAAGTGGAACTATGAAGAGATTATGGGCCCGTGGGTTCAGTCCTGCTTCCCATGATGACTGTTCTCTTCATCTGGGGACCAGAACATGGACCTAACTGTAGAGGGAACGGCCCAATGCCTCTCTCAACCTCACACTTCTACTCCACTATTATCCTGAAATGACAACAGTGCTAGCTGCTAGCCAGGTAGTTAAGATAACGTTGGCCTCACGAGTTGGTCGGACATTTTCCACCGCCAACCGATTCCACCTCCAGATGCATTGTTCTTGTATTGTATTGTGCACAACTTTGTTTAGTAACGCATGCATGTTCCCCAGTTTAATCATTGAATGTACATTAACCAAATTTGACCTAAACACAACACACGTTAAATATTAAGAATATTTAATTAATATCGGTTGAACACAGGAACATCCATTCCACAGCATCCTCTGCTGTCACTCTCAGAATGTAGGTTTGAAAACCATGTGGTGTAACACCGGCTCCCACAGAGAGGAAATGCTCGACAGTGTGTGCCAGTTGAGAACATTGCTTTAAAAAATAAATTATTAACATAACCAATAACATCAGAAAAGAATAGTGTGCAAGGTCATTGGCTATGGATGCAACACTAGTCAGGGTTCTTACGGTCATGGAAAACCTGGAAAAGTCATGGAGTTTTAAAATGTTTTTTTCCAGGTCTGGAAAAGTCCTTGAAAAAAAATAAAATCCCTAAAGTTTAGTAAAAGTCATGTAAATGTTCATGACGTTCATTTACGCTGAGTTTGAAATAATTAATATGCTTTTAAAAGAAAGACTCAACATATAAGCAGGCATACGTACAGGCATCTATATAAATGTTTATTCTTTTAATCAAACTATTGTCTCATTCATTTGTCATTTAAGGTTTACTGTATGCTTTGTATTCTCATTGTTAGTTTAAATACTACATTTACTCACTTTTTATGTTTACACCCAGATTTCACTAAATGTTTGGTGATGTAAATTTGGTTTAAAGTCATGGAAACCCATTGGTCAAATGTGTATGAACCCTGCTAGTGAGCTAGTTAGCCTGCATCATCTTATTTTTTGCGAATGTAAACTAAAAACAGTTTGACAATATGCAAATTGTCTACCACACATGCATTTATGCAAATCCAGCAGTGGTGCCAACTACTCCTGGAGAAAACTTCAGAAATTGCAAACTGGTCCTGAGTTCTGGCCCGACCGCCCTGCAGGTGATAACAAAGATAAACCCGTTGATCCCCTCAGAGCTCGGTCTGACGCTGCAGGACTTCGCTAACTCCACTAGAGGGCAGTCATGCGACACTAAGGACGCAAGCTACCTTTAAAACCCAAACGAAGAAGAAGAAGCCAACAACAATGGCGTCCTCCACGATGGGAGACGGCGTGAGTGAAGCACAAACGGGGAAGAAATCGAAAAAGACTAAACCGCAAGGTGAGTTATGGACGCTGCCGAGTTGAACACTAATGTTTGACACCCAGAGAGTTCACTGAGGGGCGGAGCTGCGTTTTGTCGACTTTTCTTCACGTGTTCGAGGCACGCAGAAATTAGCTTTAAGCTAGCAAGCGTGTTGGACACATTTGTTGCCCTAACGATATATAAACAGCTTCACTTTCACACTATTAAAAACAACAGAACGATAATTATTTACATAGTTCTTTTAGTGGAGGTCTCACGTGTTTATGTCATGTCCCAAATCACTGCTATAAACTCATCACTCGCCTCTAAAACTCTTGTGTTCTTTGCTTGAACGCGAAGAAACTGTCCAATACTCTCTGGGGTCCAAACACAGAGGGCTGTTGCCCATTTGCTTCTCACCAACGTTTCCTTTCTCCTTGCAAAGCAGCTAATACAAATAGTCTAGACTGTTTTATGAAGCTCCCATCCACGGCTCTTCTTTTGAACCCTCATCTTGTGTTCCTGATGAACATCTGTGACAGAAAAGCTGAAGTGCATGCACGTTACCTCTGGAGTATTATCAAACCAGTGTGTTCACTCCTAAAATGGTGCGTTGTTTGTACATTGTTGTACTGTACAGACAGATTCAGGGCCTTTGTTACGAAGATCATAGTTGAGTCGTCTGTGAGGGTAAAGAATGTGTAAAACTTTGCTTGTTTGTGATCTGTGTCGTGCAGTGGATGAGTCTGAGCTCCTGACTGTTCCTGACGGATGGAAAGAGGCGGCTTTCACCAAAGATGACAATCCCCGGGGTCTGACGGAGGAGAGCAGCTTCGCTACCCTCTTCCCCAAATACAGAGAAGCCTACCTGAAAGAGTGCTGGCCGCTCGTGGAGAAGGCCTTAGGAGATGCAGTGAGTTCAGAGTCGCGTGAAGTGCTGAATACTTTTTGCAATGATTATGGTGTGGCTGCAGGAGGGTGAATGTGAGAGAAAGGAAGACATTTGTTGTTAAAGTAGGATACGCATTGATTCATACAAAAATAACTAATTTAAAGTAATATATTCCCGCCTGTTCTCTGTGCACATGGAAATGAGTCTGGCTAGGTGGCAGCTCTGCTCTGTACAGTTTAGTGTTTGGATCTTGCCTAACGTAGATCTTTGTTCTTCTCAGCACATCAAAGCCAACCTGGACCTGATCGAGGGAAGCGTCACAGTTTGCACCACTAAGAAGACGTTCGACCCGTACGCCATCGTGAGGGCCAGAGATCTCATCAAGCTGCTGGCCCGGAGCGTCCCGTTCGATCAGGTACAAGCCGTCTGTCTTGTGGCGCATTACACCTGTAGCTCCTTGGGCTTTTATAAAACAAATGTCATGCTAATTTATTAGGTTGTTTATCTTCCCTGTTGGTACTTTTTCTCGCTTCCAGGCTGTGCGGATATTACAGGATGATATGGCGTGTGACATCATCAAAATCGGGACTCTAGTGAGGAACCGAGAGCGGTTTGTGAAGCGAAGACAGCGGCTGATTGGCCCCAAGGGCTCCACCCTAAAAGTGAGCCCCACATCAATATCCAGCTTCCATGAAGCAGCTCCTATCTGACATTCTGCTTTCTCCTCATTGTTGGTTACTTACTTTCTCAACCAGGCTGACTTAGTTTAATGCAGACGCACACCTTTGGGATGTTGCTTTACTGCATGGCATCTGTGGAGTTTATAACAGACTTGGAATAAAGAAACTCTGTGATATGAGGCATCTGTAAAATAATTATAATTAGTAAAGAAAACGACAACAACACGGTTAAACCGTCTAACCCTGTCTTCAGACATTACCAAGACCAAGTATTACACTTAGCATGTCCCCTCATACGTTTACAGTGTGGAATATTTGGTAAAAACATTCATAAAAGTTAATAAATATCAAAATAAATGTCTCCACCTGATACTTTTTGCTGACATACACGTTGAGCAGGTTGACTATAAAGTAAAGAGAGGGAATAAAGTCAGATGTTTACACGTTGGGGATACACCGGTGTGTTTTGGGATGGATGTCACCAGGTGGCAGCATTGCTTCTAATCATGGCAGTATGTATGGCGTTACTGTTAAATGCATTACTTTGCTCTCCTGTCCCTTTTCTCCAGGCGTTGGAGCTGTTGACCAACTGCTATGTGATGGTGCAGGGCAACACGGTGTCGGCCCTGGGGCCGTTCAACGGCCTGAAGGAGGTAAGAAGTTCAAGGGCGGAGGAACTGACCTCCAGCAGGCGATCAGGAGGCCGAAACCAGCAGTGAACCCAATGCACAGATTGAAAGGAAAGCTAAATGACCCTTTGCTAAGCCCCGCCCCACACGGTCACTAAATGCATCCGTTGAAGTAGGACTCAACAGACAGACGGGAGTGAAAACGGGTAACAAAGATGGAAGCTACAGATCCGTGTAAAAGTGACCGACCACACCACCTGAAGACGATGAGATTAAGAAACAAAACCGCTGCTTCTGGCCGGATCGCTCTTTATTTACAGTTACAATCATCCAAAAGCTGCTTGTACATTGAGCCTAGCTTTAGTAGATAGCATAGCATAGAAGTCTTAATGACGTAGTAACGTACTCTGCTCATGTTAGCTCTGCAGGTTTTTAGAAACAATTGCATCTCGTTCCGGGTAACGCTGTTACACAATGTTTAATCACAACGGCTCCAAATCCATTAAACGAAGACGAAGAGAAGCTGAAACCATGTAATGAGTCGGTGGAGCAGAGGCACTCGGATCAGAGCTGGCTGATGCTACGATGTGATTGGCATCTCTGCGTTTGAGGGGCGGGACTTAGGCACAATGGATAATGAGCTGTCAAGATAAGCTATATATTAGAGCGATGTGAGTGCATGTGAACGATGCTGTCATGGAAAACAATTTTAAAATATACATTTCTAAAATTAAGTATATCCACATTCAGTCATTATGACGGTGAGGGATGAAATATTGAGTTGAGTTAATGTATTTCTGAGGCATATCCTTAATCTTTTTTTCTGTCGCGAATGAAGAAACATTCTATTTCTTTAATGTCTCTTTCGGTCTTTCAGGTCCGCAAAGTGGTGATGGACACGATGAGGAACATCCATCCCATCTACAACATTAAGGTGCGTTCAAGCCGCTTTACTGGCGGGATAGAAACGTTTGGACAGACTGCTCTCGTGCCCGATGAAGATCTCTTCCATCCTTGTTCTGGATCTCCTGACTGAAAATACATCCCTCTGGGTTTGTACGCCAATGCTGGCTGAACCTGGAGCTGAGGGCACGAAGGAGCCACACACTCTTTCCTCGGCACACGGCGTCATTGTTTTAAACGATGTGGCACAACGCCGTGGAGCCGTTGTTAGACTGAGGCTGTCTTTGAATTAGAGGTCTAGCGAAATGGACAATAAACGTATGCAGTGGTAACAAACTACATTTTGACCGTGCGACATCAACGTGTGTCTTCTTTACCCCATTCCAAATCCATCAGACCCTGATGATCAAACAGGAGCTCTCCAAAGACCCCGACCTGCGGCTGCAGAGCTGGGAGCGCTTCCTGCCCACGTTCCGCCACAAGAACCTGGCCAAGCGCAGGGAGCCCAAGAAGAAGAGCACGAAGAAGGAGTACACGCCGTTCCCTCCTGCGCAGCCGGAGAGCACGGTCAGCGTCTCGCTTAACGGCTTTTATCCTATCGTTCCTCTCCTCTACGGAGAACACCGCTATGTAGCGCACATGTAGCATATCATATGCTCGTGCTACACTGGGTTCTATTATAACTAAAATACCTACACTAAAGTTTCGTTATTTAAAAATGATTGACGCTAGTATAGACTGCCAATAAAGTGTTTGAACCATGTTATTGAGACTAACTGAGGCTGAGTCTAACTTGGATGTTTCTCTTTTGTTGGTGGTGTTTTAGGTGGATAAGGAGCTCGCCACGGGAGAGTTCTTCCTGCGAGAAAGTGTGAAAAAGAGGAAGAAGATGGAGGAGATCAAGGTGAGCCCTGAGTGGATCCTCTCCTGCAGTGTCTGATGTCAGTCATGAGATCCAGCCGGTGTTTTAGGCCTTCTTTCTGCGTCTCCGTAAATGTTTGCCCAAAACTGGTCTGGAGAATAAGAGTTGCATCATGACTCTCTGTTCCTCTTTCTCAGGTGAAACAAGCAGAAGCTCTGACCAAGAAGCAGGAGGAGCGGAACAAAGCGTTCATCCCTCCGAAAGAGAAGCCTCTCATGAAGAAAAGCAACAAAGGTAAACACAACGGCACACAGTCGAACCCGAGAGCACAGCGCGTGTGCGTGTGTGTGCGTGTGTGTGTGCGTGTGTGTGTGTGTGTGTGTGTGAGAGACCCTGCTGACCCCTCCTTGTTTCTGTCACAGCTCCTGCAGAAGGCAAGCTGGACATCGAGGCCATCAAGGAGAAAGTGAAAAGAGCAAAGACCAAGAGGCTGGGGGCTCCGCCGGTTCCTCCCCCCGCCTCCAGCACCACGGCCAAGAAGAAGAAGAAAAGGGGCTAAGCACAGACTTGCACCATGGTCGTTGTGTACCATGTTACGTGGTATTTGAGTGGCAGTCCTGTTGGACAGATGAAGGACTGTCGGGACCCGGGGAGCTGGAACATCACACGTTCTGTGTGCTCAAAAGGAACTGCATCACTAACAGTCAAGGAGGTTTTTAATGAACTACTTTGTGAGGAGGGTTTCCTGTTCTTGGTGTGATCCTCCATCTGGAGCCTGGTGGTACAGTGAGTGATGTCATACATTGCCCTCTTGTCTGTCATTTTCCCTTTCCACCAAACCGTTGTCCAGATTTTGAATGGTCCGTGTTTATAGGTTTTTCAAAGTATGTCGTCGTCCATCAGATGGAAATGTGAAATTAAAGGCAGATTTTTATCAACCTGGATCTTAGGTTTGCTTTACTTCCTGTTGACAATGACAAACACACATGGTAGAGGAACTGATTGGTAGTTTTTTTTACACTACTCTGATGAGTCCGTCCTGGCAGCAGGTTGTGTAGCTACAGTAGCTAGCTAGCCATCGAGCTTTGAACAGAAAAGTCTGAAAGGTAAACGGTCAAAAGTGTGGCTGTATTTTGTGACTCGAACACGGCGACGTGCAGCAAAACAACTGCGTGTGAAGAAGAGGAGCTGAACTCCGAGAGAAGCGCTCGGTTTCCTCCACCAAACCTCGTTGAGGAAACGTCCGTTTTAAATGCTGGAATCTGGACGAGAAAGCTGAAGAAAAGACTCCAGAACTATAAACTATAAACTTCCTGCTAGAAACGTCTGATGGAAGTCAACGTCAGAGCGGAGGAAACGCTGCAAGCCGCCACACAAAGTGAGGTTATTAGGAGATGTGTTTGTTCCTCGGTTCAGTTGGTGTTTGCTGAATTCAAGAGCAGCGCCGTCTGGTTCAGAAAAGATCTCCAGTTGATATTAATGATGACGTGTCGTCCATAAAGCAGCAGAGTTTGTAGAATCCAACAGTTTCTGAGTTCTGTTGCACACGTTCCCCATCAGGCCACCTGATGCTTTTTTCAGTTTTTTTCTTATATATTGTTTATAGTTTGAAGTTAAAAAGTTTGAAGCTGTAGTTTGAAGTCTGTTTGTATATATTTATAATATACTTTAAACGGCTAATATATTCAATTTGAAGAAGAAAAATTGCCTTGGCAATAAAAAAGTATCGGTTCAGGCACCAATTAGCACCGGTATCGAAAAAAAAAAACAAATGATGCCCATCCCTAATGATTGGGCTACTGGATACAGGATTATGGGAGAGAGTCCACATTCATGGTCAGACAGACACTTTGGGATTCAGAATTAAGTCCATTGCAGAGCACCATGTTTTACAATTTTTGCTGGTATGAGCATATTGATTAGTTAATTGGTTACTGCAGTACCGCTTAATTGGTTACCGCTACAAGGTGGCTAGCGGCTCGCTACAAAGCGGCTAGCGGCTCGCTACAAAGCGGCTAGCGGCTCGCTACAAAGCGGCTAGCGGCTCGCTACAAAGCGGCTAGCGGCTCGCTACAAAGCGGCTAGCGGCTCGCTACAAAGCGGCTCGCTACAAAGCGGCTAGCGGCTCGCTACAAAGCGGCTCGCTACAAAGCGGCTAGCGGCTCGCTACAAAGCGGCTAGCGGCTCGCTACAAAGCTGTTCGCTACAAAGCGGCTAGCGGCTCGCTACAAAGCGGCTAGCGGCTCGCTACAAAGCGACTGGTTGGCGAGATGTTCTCCCCCGTCATGTCCAGTTCCGGTAGGACTCGGCGCCGGCTGAACAAGACGGCGTCCTCCGGGTTGCCTCGGCGGTCTATTCGTAGCAGAAGACGTCGGGATAAAAGTGTCTCACTGCATACGCTGCGATGAAGGCGACGATGAGGGCAACGGGCCGGGCCACCAGAACGGGCACATAGCTGAAGCGGGGTCCCAGGGTGGGGTCCCAGTCCGGACTCCAGTTGTAACCTGGAAACGCCAATGAAGTGGTTTCAGTGTTTGTGGAATGTGTTCACGCAGTGTTTTTATATACTGTGTGTGTGTGTGTGTGTGTGTGTGTCACATGCAGTCACTCACTTTTCTGTGCATCTCGTTCTTGGCTACCTGCAGAGACAAGATGACAAACGGCTGAACCACACAGCTCTTCAGCAGACGTTCATCAATGACACGGAGAAGCTCTTGTTTTTGTCTCAGTGACTGAAACGTAACAATCTCATGTCACACAAACAGCCAAATATAATGTGGTTACGGTAGCCACAAACATTCTAATCTGTGAGATTTAAACATCAAAACCAGGATATATATGGTTTGGTTTGTTGCACCACCTAAAGGTGGAGGAAATACTCACGGCAGAGCTTCTCCTCACAGCGGCCGTCACATCCAGAGCATCCGGGCCCTTCATGTTGGTACGGGGCCCTCCGGTTCACGTTGCCCCTGCACACGGAACCATCACCAAGTTAGCGCTTCCCCCACACTGTAGGTCGCACATGTTTTTCTCCCCTCTGGGTTCACCGTGGCTCTGAACCTTATCGGATTGGTTTTCACACAACGGTTCAAGTGCAGAAGTGGCAGGTCGCCTGAATCCGCCCGAGGGTTTGCTTTGGCCCTCGAACAAGTGAAACTGAAACCCAGCATTGTTTTGTTATTGTCAACGAAAACACCACAAGTCTCACTGCCCAGTAGTGCATCCTCATTTCCTTTCCTTACCTCCTCTCTTTGTGCCTTAGTCCCACCCAAGGGACCTTCATTTTAAAGCCATGCACAGCTGTTCATTGTATTGTTGTGCTGCTGTATTTTAATTTCCTCTATCGTACATATTTACTTTGAATTACATTTATAATTTTGCTTGATTTAGTGTGTATGGATGGCTAAAAGAGAAAGCACAGGTATTTATTTTTTATCTCCCAGGACACCGATCTGAACGTCAGCCTCCAAACCCCTCCTCCTATATCCAATGTAGACGGATTTCTACGTGAACAACTCTGCAGTCAGTCTTGGATCCACTCACGCTGGGGCGTAGTTGCACACAAAGATGACCTTATTGCGGCACAGCTGGGCGGCACATCCCACCTTGTAGCTGCTCGCCCACACCACCTGGAGACGAGGACCGGGTTAGATGATGCAACGCAGACATGACGCCAATGAGCACAGACACACACACACAAACTATCAGTAAGCTTCCAAAGAGATGCTCACGCACCTGTGTGTAGTGGCCACACACTTTGGTGCAGGCGTTGTTGCCGTAGTCGTAGTGGTTTTTTTCGTCCACCCATCCCTTTATGGCCCTCGACGCATTAAACGACGACGGCGGGGATCCGGTCCACAGGTTTTCTCCCACAGAGGAGAAGGTGGGGTGCAGGCGGCGGGCGTCTGTGAGGTAGGGGTTGTGTTCAAACACGCAGCGCCGGGCCCACGCGCCCGCAGTCACGGCCAAGGCCTCGTCCCACGTCTGAGCCAACGGAGGGAAAGAATATGTTGTTTTAAAGAGGCGCCTTTAAACATATAAAACCTCCTCATGGTATTTGTGCAGCGACAGTTTGTCAGCTTGTTAACTCAATCGCCAACCGGACGATAAAGTTAATTTAAAAGACGGGGACATTGACGATGTCTAAAAACCTTCGTCTTTAGTGAAGCTGTTAGCGCTCGACAGGAGGGTTGAGTTAAATTATAAGAAAAGCTTCCTCTATTTTAGAGTCTCTGGCTCTTCCTTCCCGCTGTGTTGTCAAGATGCTTTGCAATGAGTCAATGTGGCAATTTCATGTTAACTGAAGAGTTTTGATTTCCTACACCTCTCAAGGAGTATTTGTACCTGTCATTTGCTTGTGACCGTGACCACAGTAATAGTGAGAATGTCCGTCGTGCCTACCATGTACAGCATGTCACTGGCAGCCGGACTGACGGACGACCGCGCCCCGTTGTGCGCCCTCAAGCATTCCTCGATGAACGCCCCGTCGTAGATGTTTGGCAGTGAGGGGGAACAATCCCCCGAGTGCAGGACCGTCCAGGCCCACAGCAGCGTCCACGCCGCGCCGCTCATGCTTCAAAGAAATGAATCGCCAGAGGAGAAGGGTTTGTGAAATCCTCTGTAGCTGTCAAACTGGAACAGGAAGCTGCACAAGAGGAACAGGATGCATGGGTTGCGCTGATAACTTGAGGCACTTTTCACACCATGTGCACAATGGAGTTGGGTGATAAACAATCGTAAGCTAGTTTGACTTGATTGCTTGTGATTCGCTACGACACTAGAGGAAGCTCACATTCACTCAGCCTTCCTCTATATCAGCGGTTCCCAAACTTTTTAGGCCACGCACCCCCTTCTACATCTCAACCGGGTTCACGCACCCCCAATCCCCCACACCTTAAAAAAAACGCAACAGAGCCTATTTATAGCCGCATAAAATCGGACCAATGCGAGAACTGTTTGCTCGCGCTTGGCGTTTGTTACAAGATTTAGTCCGCTGTATACATTTCAGTTACACAAGGCGTCACTTTTAAAGAGCAATAAGGATGGCGAGGACACAGGCTCAGAGGCAGACTGCAGTTCACATTTATTTACTTAAACACAGTAAGCCACGTAAAGAACAAAGAGTGGCACATGCATAGGCTCAGAAACAGATATAAATAAAAAAGGAGGAGTCCATATGAGGATGTTCACATGCAGCGCAGCCTGCAGCAAGTATCAACTCAAGCTTTTTACTTAAGTAAAAGTGTAAAAGTACTGGTTTAAAAACTACTTAAAAGTATAAAAGTAAAAGTAATGTAAGGGGATTTTTTTTTTCCATTAAGGACAAACTCTTAAGCCGCGTCTCAGGGGCCTATAGTGCACTACCCCACCTCCCCCAAAACAATCATTTTTATAAAGGCCATAATTACTATATTGTTTTAAAATGTTATGTTGAAAAATGTGTGATGCACTAGGCTACCCGTTTCAGCTGCATATATGCCCATTTAAAATGATCACATTTTATTACAATGCGAATACATTAAAGTACCATAAGTTTTGGGCTATTAGCATCTGGTACTTTGGAGTTACAACAGGGTTCTCTCACATAGCGAACCGCACAAAGTGGGTGTGTCTTTGGGTCCACGCCACGTCGAGGCCGTTGGGCGAAAATGCACGCATCGCACAATTTAAGCTCATAAGGGTCTTGAGATCATCCCTGAACAGAATTGAAGTTGATCGCGCATAGTCAATATTCTAGGAGGAGTGCCCCAAAAAAACAAATAGCCCGAATTACTGTAGCGCCCCCTACTGTTTACATCTGACGACTGATTTATTGCAAGTTAGGGGATACAATGTGCACATATACACCAAGTTTGGAGTTGTTTGTCCAAATAGTTTTTATGTTATGAGTGTTTAAAAACAAGCCACGCCCCTAAGAGGTTAATTGGTCAATATCTCCTAGACGCAATGAGATATCAAAGAAATGTAAATTCAGTCTTGATGATACAGCTCCATTCATGATGCACACCATCAGGCGTGTAGGAGAAAAGTGCAAGAATGTGTTTTTCACAAAATTCAAAATGGCGGAACATAGGCGGACTTTATGGGTCTGAGAAGCTTTTTTCTAGAGCAGGTGGAGATGGACATGTGTGAATTTTTTCAAGTCAGAAAAACATTTTGTGTGAGGGGCGTCGCCGGTCCAACTTCTAGGGGGCGCTAGAGAACCATTTTTTCGTACTTCTTTTTACAGCTTTATCAGATGACTATTTTCACCAGGCCTGACAAGCGGTCCAAATTTGGGGACTTTTGAAATATGGCAAGTCCCCCAAAAAGCAGTCCAATGTACAAAAATAAAAAAACGGCATAATAAGAAACACAGCTATTTCACTAGGGTCCTCTCGGACTGATTATGCCAGTCGCTCAAACCCTAAATATAGGTGAAAGCGTGACTTTTGTATACTTTCTATGTATTTGCAGAAAGTACACTTCTTCGACAGTATTTGAAATATACTATTGAAAGCAGAGTTCATCTTGACCCAGTCTAATTAGCGCCATCCGGGTGGAACGATAACAGGTGAATACATGAATCCCAAAAGATATTGCATCAGCAGATAACAGATTCAGCCACAAGACATTTAAAAAATAGGCCTAAAAAGGTCTAAAATTATCACAATGCTTAAAGACATTTAAATGTTTCACATCGCATTTGTTTTCTCTAAAGGAGCTTGATAAGGTTAATTAATTTCCATTACAGATTGTTAATGAAGATTATTAATTTTGTTTGACTGAACACTGATGTGTTATTGATACAACATGATAATAATGGATCCAGCCCCGATTATACAAATATAAAATGAAAAACAATCATCTTCTTTTTTTAACACATACACAAACACAATGCCAGTGGTGCAACATTGTATAGAATATAGATTATAAGCAATCAAAAATAAGAATTAGGTTGTAAATAAGGCCATTTCTTACACTGATTGATAAGGGGTTATGCGTTATAACAATAAAAGATCAAACTAGACACATTAAATGATGACAGGCGGGTAATAAAGACCAAACACACCAGGTCTCTCTCAACACACGACACATGTAGCTCCCTGGCTCTCGGCCTCAGGCGCCGGCATGGGAGGCTCCTGCGGCCGGAGCTGGTCCCAGTCCGGCCCGCGCACTGGGAGCTCCGTCTGGAAGTGGTTCCAGAACCTAGAGGCCGACACGACAGATTCAAGTTGATAACATTTGACATTGAAAGGGCATCGCGATGAATCAAAGCAAGAGCCGACATAGTGTTCATCGTGTTCCATGTTGTTTAGGATGGAGAATCAGAGAAATCCGATCAAATTGAAACCCGTATTATTAGTTTATCAAGGCTCAGAAGATGTAATACTAATGATGTACTTCAAAATGTTTCAAATGGAATGACGCAAAGAAACACAGGCGTGCTTCCAGTCGGAAATGTGTTGTTGAGGTAGTTGTTATACCGAAAGAAGTTGAAGTGGCATTCAATATCCAGTTAGCAAAAGAAGCTGAAAATGCAGTTCAAATGGAAGTTTAAAAGACAAAGATGATTTCACGTTAGAGTTTCAGCACGTAATGAAGTTGAAGTGATGATTGAAGTGTAAGAGCTGAGTGAAGTTGAAGTGAAAAGGCTGAAAGGGAACTGAAACTGTCAAAGTTTGGTAAATGGAGCTGGAAGTGTGAGCTGAGGAGAAAGCAGATGATTTCTCAAACAATAAGAGGATGAAAGCAGTGGAAGTGTCAGTTGAAGTGTAAGCACACAGGGAGTAGTTGCATTATCAGTTGAAGAGAAAAAGATGAAGGCAGTTGTTTCCAGGTTTTTTTAATGTTTTTATGAACCTTGATGTTTTTGATATAAAAGGTCAAATGCGTGTACTTGTGGTGGTAGACATCCGGGTCTCTGCTTATGCGGTTCTGGAAGCCGATGTACAGATCATCCCAGAGAAGGCCGTGCAGCACCACATGCCTCATCACCCCAATCCTGTTTTTAATCTGCAAGGAAGGGGAATACGCATGTTTCTCAAAATGTTTTATCATTCTGCAAAAGAAATGCCACGCACGTCTTTAAAAGGAGCAGTGTGTCAGATTACACGACATTTTGTGGCGAGTTGCAGATTGTAACCAACTAAATATCCCTCCGCCTGCCACTCCCTTGTGTGTTGGAGAACTACGGTGGCCTGCAAGGTAGTGATAGCTATTTTAAGGGAACAGGATTAGAATGTATTTATTATTTAGATATAACTAAATATTGTTTCTAGAGCAGCAACAGCAAAGTCACGAAATGAAGTCATACATATCTGTTTTTGCAACCATGTAAACTATTCTTTATCTATTGTCCATTTGTAATGGAAATGGAAAATCTAAGGGCCGGTCTCCACATAGGGCCTTTTTTTCTGGCAACCTTTTATTTTTGTTTCTGTGACAATAACATCGTGACAACATGACACCGATCTGTCCACTGTGCTCTCTGGAGTCTCACCTCGATGTAGGAGTGCTCCCTGTCGGGTCTCTTTGTGGGGAACGACAGATCCAAAAAGTCCACCAAGTAGTCGCAGCCCTCAGCAAGGGGCTCAAAGTCGTCATCTGTCTCAATCATCTTGAATGTACATGTTGGGACAGTTACATTTGATCAAACAGACATCCATTTATGAAAAAAAGCAACAGAAAGGAAGTAAGAGAGCGTCAGCCAGTTTGACTAGTTTTCACCTCATAATAAGCTCATAATAAACTCATAATAAGCTCATAATGAACTCATAATAAGATCATAATAAACTCATAATAAGCTCATAATAAACTCATAATAAACTCATAATAAGCTCATAATAAACTCATAATAAACTCATAATAAGCTCATAATAAACTCATAATAAACTCATAATAAGCGCCACAGAGCTGGAAGAGACAAACGGGGTTGGGAAAGCTGAGCAGAGCGCTATCTTTTTAAATCTCACTGTGTACACACATTAATGGTCCCCAGATGATTATTCCTCTGGGTTTACCCAACTTTACCATGAGTTCAAAATGTAATAATAATAATTAATTTCATTCATAATAATAACATTCCCATGAACAAACATTCCCATGAACAAACTTAAGAATAACTCTGCTCGGAGAAAATGTCTCAGAGCCTTATAGGGCCAAGAGAAGGAAGCAGAGCGTGATAGGAAGTAAGGGCAAAAAGGCGGGATGGCGTGGAAAAGTCACTAGCTGGAATTGAACTTGTGATGTTGCCGTAACAGCAGGCAACTCGTTCACGCCACAACTCTGAAGGAGAACAAAGCACCAGAATCAGGTTGGTCAGACCATTATTATGCACCAACAATGCTCAGGAAAGCGTACGCCAAAGAAGAGCCAAAAGGTAAACGTGATAGCTGTTTCAAAAGGTCAGAGAAGAAAGCGTATTTAGCGCACAACGAGGTCGTAGTTTTGGAAGCCTGCCCAGGTGTAATACAACTGGGTCCAGCTATGATGTTTAAATATCTCACAGCTGATGGCGCTGTTTAGCTCATCCACATATAAGTGCAAATCCCAACTGTCCTTGTAGATTTTTGCACTGGCAGGTGGATTGGTGATGGCCTCACTATGTTTGGTCATGTATTCAAGGAGATATTCACATGAAAATGAGATGAACGTTATTAGTTACTCACCAAGTTATTTGATCTTTTGCTAAGCCTCACGCCTCAGTTACTGTTGCTACGTCTGTTAAGCTTTCAGTTCTCACCTGCCACTCGTGCGGCTTATAGTGATAGCAGTGGCAGTATTACCTCTCAAAGTACTGTAAAAGTCGGGTTAGAAGCCGCTCCTGCCTCCGGTCAGTGTCCCCGCTGGCCGGAGTGTGTCCCCGCTAGCAGCAGTGCTAGCAGCAGTGCTAGCGGGGACACTAGCACTGCTGCTAGCTCTGCTGCTAGCTCCCCGCTGCTGCTACTGCCCGCGTCCCCTCTGACTGAGTCGGGTATCGAGCCGGGGCTGGTCCCGCTACCTTCGCTGGTTGTCGGGGAGCTAGCAGCGAGCTAGCGGAGCGCTAGCAGGAGCGCTGGCTACAGCGGGGAGCTAACGGGGACTCTGACCGAAGGTAGTAGCGTAACCCGGCTTGTAACCCGACTTTTACGGCAATCGGAGTAATGTTTGAAACAATGCATTGACTCCAGGCAACAGCAAATGTTGATAATGCAAAACAATGGAACGTGAACCAATGATTAGGGCAGTGCCTGTTCGGGGCGTGGCCGTTCAGAGCATGTGGTCGTTTGGGGAGTTGTGTTGTAGCGTTAGTACATCCAAGTGAACTGCTGTCAATGAGCCACGTGGCCTGTAATGATACGTTCACACCGAACTTCACAGCAAATTTTTCGCAAGAGTTGAAAATCTCAACTTGGGCGAATGAGGTGAATTTCTCAGGCCATTCGCGTTATTCGCGCCATTCACGCCGCGCTGCGCGGCGGAAATTTGCGTTGTTCGCAACCATTCGCATCTGTGCATTGACTTTGCATGCGAAAAATTCGCAGCTCTTTTGGTGTGAACGCAGCATTATGGCTCGCCGCAGACCACATGCTGGACCCAGTCCGCAGAAGCCTGAAACAGCCCTTTATTCAAGTTTACTAATATTGAACGGGTCCAAAATGCACAATTTTTAACCTTGCAATCCTTGGGTTCATAGCAGCAATACACCCATTAAACACATCAACCGACTGTACTGTGCTGTACTGTGCGTAGACAGTGTTCCTTTGTAATATAAGATTGTAAATTACATTTCAGATGTGTTGAATTAAGTGGTTTACTTGGGATAGTCTACTCTAGATAAACTGTTGGGCTGGTCTGATTCTTCCTTGTGGCGATGATAACATGTTCCCACATATCAACCGACATAGATAGAACGTTATTATACCAAGTAGAAATCATGGCCAAAACGAAACAATCACTTTTTTTTCGTGTCCTGACTGAGTAAACAGTATGATCAGTGGTTGACAACCTGTCAGTGGGGTCTCTCAGAGCCAGGCCAAGGTCCAGCACAGCGCCTGGCTTGGGCGTCCATGTCTTGATGTCTGGTGAGAACTTATTGATGAGCGCATTGAGGTCCTCGGGACTGTTCTTCACATTTGTTTCCCTTATGTATCTGTACACACACATGCAGGATAAACATAGACAAACAGACAACTGTACGAGGACCTAGGAAGACCAATACATCAGGTGCAGGAAGTTACTGCTCAGCAGTTACAGTTCATTCATGTTGTCATTTATTTTCCAAGATAAAATGCATATCAACTCTTAACCAAGTCTGATATTGAGCTGAAAATACCCGCTGCATCAACTGTGACCTCTGGGAAATATGAAGGCTTGATCAAACCAATTTCTTCTTGGCTGTTCGTTATCTAGACTGTTATTGTCTAGATCAGTGTTTTTCAACCTTTTTTGAGCCGCGGCACATTTTCTACAATAAAAAAATCCTGCGGCACACCAACAACCCAAAAGGTTACAGAATGTCACATTGTAGCATAATACAGCATATGTGGTAAGTAATTAGTGCGCTACCTACTGGCATAGAAGAGTATTCAGTGTTTCCCCTGGTTTACAGCTTCAGGGGGAGCGACTGACAGACAGACGGACATCGTGATACCTCACAGTACTACATCGTGGTACCTCACAGTACTACATCGTGGTACCTCACAGTACTACATCGTGATACCTCACAGTACTACATCGTGATACCTCACAGTACTACATCGTGGTACCTCACAGTACTACATCGTGGTACCTCACAGTACTACATCGTGATACCTCACAGTACTACATCGTGATACCTCACAGTACTACATCGTGGTACCTCACAGTACTACACCGTGGTACCTCACAGTACTACATCGTGGTACCTCACAGTACTACACCGTGGTACCTCACAGTACTACATCGTGGTACCTCACAGTACTACACCGTGGTACCTCACAGTACTACATCGTGGTACCTCACAGTACTACACCGTGGTACCTCACAGTACTACACCGTGGTACCTCACAGTACTACATCGTGGTACCTCACAGTACTACATCGTGGTACCTCACAGTACTACACCGTGGTACCTCACAGTACTACAAAGTAATACCTCACAGTACTACATCGTGGTACCTCACAGTACTACAAAGTAATACCTCACAGTACTACATCGTGGTACCTCACAGTACTACACCGTGGTACCTCACAGTACTACACCGTGGTACCTCACAGTACTACATCGTGGTACCTCACAGTACTACATCGTGGTACCTCACAGTACTACACCGTGGTACCTCACAGTACTACATCGTGGTACCTCACAGTACTACACCGTGGTACCTCACAGTACTACAAAGTAATACCTCACAGTACTACATCGTGGTACCTCACAGTACTACAAAGTAATACCTCACAGTACTACATCGTGGTACCTCACAGTACTACAAAGTAATACCTCACAGTACTACAAAGTCAATTCAACCAGATTGCTCCATCAGACAAACACCATGTGTTATCACTTACCCTAGAAAAATTAAAATAAAGTTATATCCGTGCAAAAAATAACTCATGTTTAGTTACTACTAAATAGCTTATTGTGGAAAACAACAAGCTATTTTTTTGCAAAACAGAATGAGTGCAGATGTGTGAGCATCAGGTTGTATCAGCATTAGTGGCTGCAGTGAGCTGCTTTCCTCTCCAACTCTTTTTAAAACGAGGTTGTAGATTTGCTACGGCTCTCAATTCATGCTCCATGTTGAGAGACGCAGCAGCAGGAAAGCCGACCTCACGGAGGGAGATCTCATAAAGATCGGCTTTTAGCGAAATGACAAGAATCGGTGAGTCGTGGCTGCACAAGCGTAACATGTAATACGCCCCAGTTTAATAAATAGTGACTTAAAAGAAACATGGTGTTCATTTATTTTAATGACGACCACAAAGTGTGCAGGCTTTGTCACTGCAGTGTGTTTTTCGGGCTTTTGGAAGAATATTCCCAGAGCCTCGATATGTGAAGTCAGAAACGTCATTGATGGAGCTCCAGGATGTTTGTCTTGACCTGCAAATACATGAACTGTTAGGCTTTAACAGTGAGAGTGCATCGGGGCGGAACGCCGCCGTGCGCGACACAGAGCAGAGAAGAGTTGTAACGCGACCCAGAAATGACAAGCTGTCGTGTACGATCAATAACATGCGGCCGTTTAGTTTGTTTAATAGCAGAACAAAGTGCAGACCTGTTCTATAGGAAATTACTAGGCCAGCCACTATATTGTAGGCTCAGACGCTCAACAATGGAAAATTATTTGCGCCAGCTAAATAATATTTTGTTGGACCAATTAAGTGAAATTGGATCTCTCACGGCATACTTGTGTGCCGCGGCACAGTGGTTGACAATCACTGGTCTAGATAACGGTGGCCAACCCCTCTGTACAAACTCTACCTGTCTGATGGATGAGCCTCCACGAAATAGCCAGCGAACGGGCAGTAGATGGCCGGCTGGAGGGACTTCACCAGCAGAGCTTTGTAATTCAGCAGCTTCTTTCGTTCGTTCTTGATGAAGCTTGCCTTCCAGGAATCTGGGCACAGACATAAAGAGGAGTTCTCATCTTAATGTCAGCCGTGTGGTGCACACTGACCTTGGGTGGAATGCAACTATAATTGGTCATGGTTTTTTTCCTTTGTATTTCAGTTAACCCGTTTGAAACTGCCCCCGGTTCGCCCGGTATGTTTTAAAAACGGCTCCTTGCATATCTCCGCAACCAAAAATTGGTTGAATTCATATAAATTGCTACAATACCGTAACCCTTGTGAGATGAGGGCTGTGGTTTACAAGTTTAATTATTTACGTAAACTCCCTAACTTGCCGTGGCGGTTTTAACGTTTTTCTAAAGCCTTTATAAGTAACCCTTACAATGTCAGATTTCTGTCAAAGACACATCCCTGTAACCATACGGGCCTGTGGGAGTCTAACAAAGCAATCCATATCGCTACAAACCTATTAGTATCTCTACAGTTACAAACACGGCCAAAGCTTTTTCTGATCTATTTTTCCTACGGTCTCATTGGTCCGTTTACAGCAGCTTAGACCACGTCATACAACACATGCGGAAACAGCTGATCATTTTGAGGCTCGACTGAATCAGACACTGTCTTGGCACAAAGTGGGTCATTTTTCCATTTTTGAACCGAAAAACATGTTTTTTTGACTGAAAATGCTTCCTAACATGCCAATGCTTTCCTGGATTGTGTTTATTGTTACAGATTTCAATGCTTTAGATCTTAATCTTTCTAAAAAGGCGCACTATTAGTCTGTGGGATGTTGTTAGGGCACCGAACAATACTGTTTTAAAAACTCTGGAACTCTCGAGGACTCCTTTTTGATACACCTTGCTCAAACTCATGCTGGATGTTTATAGTTATGATCAACATATCTTAATAATAAGACTTTGCGGCGCAAATACATACAATAAACACAAGTATTGGAATTCATTTGGGGTTCCTACGACGACTCAAACACAGAGGAAAGGAAGGACGCTAGGAAGATCGCAGCTGACCCCTCTCACCCTGGACACAACCTGGTTGAGTCCCTTCCCTCTGGCAGGAGGTTGAGGTCCATCAGGACCAAGACCTCACGCCACACCAACAGTTTCTTCCCATTGGCAGTCGGGCTCATAAACAGAGCCCGGGTCCCCCACTGACTGATTCTGTCACAGGACTATTTTTCGGACTATTTTTCGGACTATTTTTCACCCCAGGACTATTTTTCGGACTATTTTTTTTCATGCCTCTCTTTCCTTTCTTTTCTTTCTTCTTACCGGCCACTTCACTGCACACTTCATATTTAAACACTCACACCACTTAACATACACTTAAACACACATGTCACTTTAACATACACTTACATTAACGTTATGTTCGTCTGAGCACTTTATCTTATACTTGATTTAATATCATTGCACGTTGTTGTCTTTGATTGTTGATTGTTGTTTGTCTCGTGTCTAATGTATGCCCTTCCACCGAGAAAAATTCCTCGTTTGTGTAAACATTCCTGGCAAATAAACGGTTTCTGATTCTGATTCTGAAAAGAGGTCTGGAGCCTATAGGGGCTCCACAGTTTGAATTGGCTCCAGCAAAACTTAAAAGACGACATTCATCTTTACCTTGTATAATATAAACCTCTGGAGGTATACACATGAAAACATGGAGTGTCTATGGTGTTCAGAATAAGCATGATCACATTTCTGAAATCACAAACAACAGAACATTTCTTATATAAAAGCGTTGCTCCCTGACTTTAAATAAGGGAACTTTAGACCTGTCACAAAGATGTGCCTTGTAAACTGAGGTTTTCACTGAATTTGATGACACATCTACAAAGGGCTATAACTTTCTGTGTCAGTTCAAAACATAGGTGAGGTGTGGTGAGCAGGGAGGGACTGACGTGACCTCACCACTGTATTTCCCGCCGCAGAACGTCATGGGGAACCCGGATGCCCCCCCAGCGAAGTCGCTCATCATCAGGTCCACGTTCTGTGGTAACCGGCCTCCGTTTGGCCTGGTGCAGTCCACAGTGTTCAGGATCACGTGACCTGCAATCAACACACATTTGGACAATTTAATCTTATGAATGTTTTAGTCGGCAACTGGCATTTCATATATGAAAAGCATTGAAAATAATCCACCTTTATATTCAACAATGATGCAGGTGTCCATTTCAGGATGCACTCCATCCATCAGGATCATGAACCTCAGGTCTTCGTCAATCTGATAGAAACCAAGGGTCAGGGTAATGGGAATCAAAATACTGTTATTAGTCTCGAGAATAGAGGAATTACAGAGTATTTTCATTTCTATTTTATTATAACAGTTTATATTTATATAATATTTTCGCCGTTGCCCTTTGACCAGATGTGAGCAGCAGTGAGTTACTTTTTTCCAGACACCAAAAGGAACAACATTGATGTTGGTCAGCTTGACTTGGCTTTGCTCCAAATACCTGTTGCATCAAGGACCAAGAGAGAGTTATTTAAAACAAATTCAAAGATTTGAACATAATAATTGCATCACTTTACTGACCAAAAGACGGGTCTTGATGTGTCACCAACATAAATCGGGATATCTGGCCTCCGCTCCGACAAGACTTTCAGTGTTGGGTAACTAAAAAAGTTAAAAGATGCAAAACATGTAACAAATCCCAGGGAAATGTACATTGTTTCAAAAACTGTCTGAATGTCAACACCCCTTGAAGTAAAATTAAATTCCCGTTCCACTACTGAGGTGCTAGAAAAGAGACAGACAGACTACATCTGCATCCATCAGAAATTCAGAAGATCTCGTCCAGACGTAAAAAGAGGAGCAGACAAAGCTTCAGACCATAACCTCTTGGAAGCTCAGTCTTCAGATATAACATCAGACTAGTCCAGGACAGACCTGTGGCTGAGTCCTGCCATACAGAGTCCATGCTCTCAAGGAACTAATAAACAAACAAAAACCAGGCAGGACTCCACCAGAAGCCTTGAACGCCGATCCACAAAGATCAATAGAGATGCTTTACCCTCTATTTTGACTGATCAGGGAATAAGAGACAATATCAAAAGACTGGGGAAGAAGACACCGTACAATATTCCCAAAGAAAGGATGCCTGAGAGACATCCAAAAAACCACATGCTACTTTATCTTGGAAAGTGGGAACTAGACAAACTCCCTTCTGGAAAGACAGATCCTTCACTAACCACACCGGCACACTCATCATGTAGAGAAGTGCACAACGGCTGCCGAACAGAACATTTTGCCACGGCCACTGCTGTCAGATGCTCTTTCTCCTGGCAGTGGACTGGATCATGTGCCAAAAAAGTGGAATACGGTGGACGCCGTGGTCCCAACTATCACGTCATCCACCCACACTCAGATGCAAGCAAAGTCAAACCTGCTCGCAACAACATCCCACAAGGCAGGCCTTACCGTCGACATATTTACGACCAAGGTACTACAACAATTGTCTACAACAGAGGTGGGCAAAGACGACACAATTCAAGCCTTAATTGGGAATGCTACAATAGCTTTTGTTACATAAAGACCCATCTGGAAGTCAAAGGAATTATGCCAAAATACAAAAGTTGGTATTTTCAACGCAAACGAAGCAAGAGGAGGCTATTACACGTACTCCCTCACACGGTTGTCTTGGTCAATCTCAGTAATCTATGAGGTTGCAGACTATACAGACAGTCAAGGTTTACCTGAGGTGGTCAGAGTGCATATGGCTGATGTAGATGAGGTCTGCTGCACACAGTCGGTGCAGGGAGTCTGCTGGAGGCTCATGGAGAAGCCACCAGCCTCTGGCAAACGCAGGACCCTTCAGCCACGGGTCGAACATGAACCGCCTCGGCCCCAGCTTCAGCTCCATGCAGGCGTGGGTCAAGTACGTCACCTGGGTGGGAGGTTCACAGTAGTGTCGCGTCACAATGGACAAACCTGACAACCCTGACAAACTGACGAGAGGCAGCTGAAGTCAGGAGCTCTTGAAGTCGTCTTGTTTCGATACCTCATCAGTTTGGCTCTTCAGGAAACTTCTGTTCCTGCATCCACAACACGATTGATGGAGTTATCAACTGAGTGCCTTTCCTCCTGAACTGTATCTGTTTATGTGTTTACTTCTTTATTTCCCGCCTTGCTCATTGGTTAATAAATGAAAGACGTAAACGCGCTAACGTTCTCCACTATTTACTGCCGTAGCTACGAGCACTAGCTCAGAGTTCTCTAGCCTCCAAAATCCTCCAAAAGCTCTAGCCTCACTCTGTGACTCCCAAAGGTTGCGGGTGTTTGTCCTCATAGGGATGTGTGTGAGTGTAGTGGTAATAATGCACAACAGATGTGGTCTTCATTCAGATTGAGATTCAACTTTATTGTCATTGAATCAAAAGTGTTATCACAACATAATACAGAAAGGCGCCACACACACACACACACACACACACACACACACACACACACACACACACACACACACACACACACACACACACACACACACACATAACATTTTGAGATAATCCCCTCAAGGGATCCTGGCAGTACACCTGTGTCACAGTTCAGCTCCACACCTTCTAGGGGTGGGGAAAATTCGATTCAGCATAGTATCGCGATACACGGAAGCCGAGTATCGATCTTTTATTGTATAAATCAAAACTTTTTGATTTTTTTGGTCAAAGACGTTAGAAAAAGCATGAATTAAACCGGCTGCTGGTGCTCTAGTAGCGCTGGAAGCGGCCGCCAGTGAAATGCACCGAGCTGTGTGCGGCTACAGATAATATTATGAACCCAGACACAAGGGCATTTGATGTTCTGGCGTTTTGGGGATTTCCACAACAAGTATAACGCAGAACTAGTGGTTGTTTCAATGGTGGCTGGCGGAAATGAAAACTGTTTACACGCACGGAAATAAGCACTCTCTGTGTGTGGAGTTTGCACTAATCTAAGCACAGTGTTAGACATTCTTTCCTTTTTTTTCTTCTTTCTAAACCGATATCCGGTTGCTCAGTCGAGGAGAAAGAATTGTCATAACGTGACTGTAGAAGGTCTGCTCCTTTTTTGCAAAGAATAAATGGCCTGATTAATGATTTTACAACCAGTGTCGAGTAACAATTGGTATTTTTTAAGCTATATTTTATTGTATTGATGTTATTTCGTTTTAATGTGTAGGTCGGTTTAAATGCGGAGTCCAACATACAGTATATAGATCATATCTCAAGAAGTAACACATTGTGTGACACTGGTATTGTCTTTTGTCTCAAAGATACAGGATGAAATGTTCAACAGCAGGTGCGCATCAGATCTAATCTTATCTGTACAAGATAAGATTAGATCCATCACTATACATTTTTTATAGTTATGTATCTAGACGTTGTTCCCGAACCCTCTGTCATGGAGGATGAGCATGATGACGACAATATGTGTGTTCAATATGGCTTTATAGGCTCTGAATTAATTTGGATTAGAGTATAAGTATGTGTTGTATATGTGTTGTCACAGCAGTAATGCTGTTTTCCTAGTGAGGCTTAACCAAGGTGCTCTCATTGGTCTCCGTTCTAGTTTAATTAACACTTCAAACCGGCACATCAGTTCATCTCTAAACAGACATGTAGGGGACGTCTAAAGCCGGCAGGGGGCAGTGTCGGCCTTTCCTTGATGTGTTACCAGAGAAGAAGAAGAAGTCACCGAAGTAGTCCCGGAAGTGTGGGTACGTTTCATTCAAAATAAAAGCTAAAAAAGTATTTATTCTAAATGTGCACATAATATGGTATGTAATCATCACACCCATTAAAAACTAATTGACCATATGATACATTTGAGAATATCAATACATGTTTGGTTTTGGAAGGTAAGGTAATAGTTGCATTGCAAGAGCAAAATGCAAGGGCCCTACAAATAAGACATTAGATACTGTGACTATTCCAATCAACCCAGTACACACTTTTTTATTTATTTTTCTCAGCGCAGTTTATATATCAAAAAAACATGAACCTAAGTATTTCCCCGCCCAAAAAAACGCAGGCCCTCAAATTCAGTATTCAACAAAAGTGACATTTCGAGTAAAGAGCAGACATCCCAGCTCTTCCAATGAAGATTCACACTGTGTATAATTCCACTATGTATATCTCCACAAACCAGGGACACAGAAGCCGACAGCCATGCCAAACCTAAATGGTTTAGAAAGGAAAAGTGCTGCGAGGACTTCAACACAGAAACCAGCCACATGCAGCGAGCTATTAAAGCCATCGCATGCATTACTTCAAGATAAATGTGTTTACAATCAGTGGGCATGAGGACAGCAAATGATGTAATCCAACTAAAACAGAGTGCCTTCAACACTATTTATTAAGTTATTGTATACAAGTGTTTAAAGTGGTCAATTAATAAACTGCTTTTAAACTTCCATAGCATTTACTGTTTTTTTCTGTTGTATATATTGAGTATTTTGCATTTCTGATATTTTTAATTGTATTATTTGTGTCTCATATGTAAGTTGCTTGCGAACAAACGAATTTCCCCTCGGGGATAAATAAAGTATACATCTATCTATTTTTTTTGCACACATTTATTTTGAAAATCCCTCTCCCGGAAATCCTTGGTTGTGTTATTGCAGAGACTGTGAGCACAGCTGTTTCGTGATAGCAGCCGACACTCAGGTGTCACTTTGCTGCGCTGTGTGCTCGCGCTGTTTCTCTTTTCTTTTTTAGGATGGTTTTGTCCACATCACAACAAGTCGCCCTGGCGTTCACGGGCGTGCTGTTCACGTTCGTCGTGCTGCCCCGGATGTTCGGCGTCGGCGGCGGGACTGGTGCGAAGGAGACGCGGTTCGACCCCCGCTACGCCAAAAAAGGTAGGAACGCTACTTTTGTCGCAGAGGGGAAGCGGACATACGGCGGTACGGGTGCCTGTGCGTGACATCTTTAGTGTGCCTCCCCGCTTTGCACCAGCTGTCGCGTGGACTAACAAGTCCAGAACACGACAGAAGACTCGTGTGTACAGTTTACGTGGGTTTTTGCGCGTATGTTCAGCGCCATTAAAGCGCATCTATTAAAGGCGCAGCGCACCGTTAAACACCGCGCAAGTGATGCCGGGCAGCGCAGTCGGTGTCTTCAAAGGTTCACGTCTGTCTCTTTAAGGTGTAACTCAGCACAATTACTTCAAGTACAGTATAGCTGGTGTCAGTGACGTGCGGTGAGGTTTATAGCTGGTGAGGCACTGACTTCATCAGAATCAGATTTACAAATATATGCGCTCAACGTAGATTATTTGCCATTTTATTGCCAGTAGTTTACGGGTTATGTTTAATTTCTGCATTCTTTACACATACAAACTGTAGCCCACAAAATGCACATTTCATTAAAAACCAAAACAAAAAAAATGTTGTCGCTGTCTTGCCTTTACTTATAAATGAAATCCATGCGCCGGTGTTACACCCCAACTGGTTTTCAAACCTACTGGTTTCCCTACGCGTGCGTGCGTTGTCTTCACTTCACAGCTGCAGCGGTTTTCTGTCTGGTCACCAGATTCGTCACACATTCACAAACATATTGCTGGAGATCTTCAAGCCACATTTCATCTCCATTGCAGCTCTTAGAACACGACGTCACACACTTTTACAGTGTTATTTGTGACATTTTGGTTGCCTAAAAATGTATTTTTAATTGTTTAAGCCTCTCATGTCACTAAGTTCTGGTTGCAAAAAAAACCACGTGGCAAAATGCAGAACTGGAGGCTCCCAACCAGTGACTACATCAACCTCGTTTACACAGTCTATGGGACCCACTTATAAAAAAACAGCTCCATAGTGCTACTACAGGTCAAAGACATCACGGAAGCGTTACATTACCAGATGTTCTGTTGCTAATTGTGTCAAGACTATAATGAGAAAATAACAGCAGTCATTGTGTTTGTGGCAGCGGGCCCGGGCGCGGTGAGGGGTCAGCCCGTCAGCCCGAACGAGCCCGGCTCGTCTCAGACCGCCGAGAACATGCAGCAGATGAAGAAGCTGATGGAGCAAGAGATGAAGAGCGACAAGTACAAGACCAACAGCAACAAGGGCTACGTGTTCACGCTGATGCCGCTCTACGCCGTCGGGGTCGGAGTGTTTGCGGCCTACAAGTTTTTGAAGGTAAAGTAAAAAGGCGTGTATATGAGATCCTTTAACACGCTTGGAAAAGGGTTAAAAAAAACTTCTTTTCGACTCTCAGATGAAGTCCGCAGACGACGAGGCACAGAAGGACAAATTTACCAAGGGAGCCAAAAAGTCCGTGGAAGCAGGTGTGTGCGTCGCGTGTGTGTGTGTCTCGCCTGTGTCGCGTGAGCTGGGGTTTCTGTTCGACTACAGCGGAAACATACATATGCAAATATACATTTGGTTACCGTGAGCAATTCAGATATGTAATAAGGGATTTCTGCTGTGTGTTCTGCGTGCAGAGAGCCAGTTGAACGAGCTGGAACAAAGGCTGGCGCAGACGGAGAGGATGCTCAACTCCATCCTCACGCAGCTGGACCCGCTCACTAACTGGTGAGTGGGGTCGGTGTTTGCTGTGGTGTTCGCCACGCCTTGTGTACATGAGCCACTTCCCTGTCCCTTTCTTCTTTTAGCAGGTGTAACACACTGGTTAAACAACTATATGTCTATCCCCCGACCCTCTCCACAGGCGGCCCATGAATAGCATCATAGTTATTCCAGAATCTTTCCTCCTCCACTAAAAGGGCAGCGTTTGACCGCGTGCTCAGAGGAGCTCCTCCTTCTTCTTCTTCTTCTTCTTTCTTCTCTCTTCAGTGTGAAGTCGGTGGCCCAGGAGCAAAAGAACGAGATCATGTCTCAACTCCAGACCATCCGGTTCCTGATGAAGAAGCGGGGAATGGACTGTCCTCCCGTGAACGGTGGGCTGACCGGCTGCCTCTTGGCTGTTTTCTCAGGAACTACTGTTCACACTGTTACCTGTTGGCTCAGAGATCTCACTCCTCCAATGTTAGCATACGTACTCTGTGTGCTCACTGAGAGTACTTTCTTTTCTCCAATGAAGAACCGCAGACTAGATAAAAAGATCCAGAACATACGCCGGGTTAGTGACAAACCACACATTTAAAATTCAAGTCGAGCAGCCACATTGAGACACTGTATATGTAAAAATAAGAGTTTTGCATCTGATTTGACTTGCTGGCAGTCTAATTTGCAAAAGGACCAGAACACAACCTTGCACCAGTGTCTGATGACTGACTGCACGTGCAAAGCAGATGCAATGGAAACACCAGACAAAGCTATATTTTGGATAAGCATCATTTTAAAATAGGCAGTAAGCCCCCTATCATTTTGTTTGGGAGGCTCTAACGAGCAGTCTTTGGTCTCAGAGTTTGTTATTTGTTCACAGGGGATGTTAAACCAGTTTGACTGAGCGCAGGGTTAAGTACACAAGTCCGTACGTGGTATTGATAAAGAGCCTCTGTCTACTGTAGAGTAATACCCTGACCTTGGAGAGGAACCTCATACAACCAAACCGTCCCTTTTTAATTAGTTTGTGTCCGGCTCCTCTTTAAAGCTTTACTGTATCTTCACTGTTACATCGCTTGTCTTTTCAGAGGCAACCTGCGAGCGCAACCTGGACGACCTCATCGAGTCGCTCGGCGCCTCGGCCGCGGCGGCTTCTCTGGCGGACGAGCAGACCTCTCCGAGGACGGCCGAGGGAGTCTACCGGAAGAGCTCGGGAGATGAAGATGAAGCCGCAACAGAAGGAGAAGAGATGAAGGAGCTCGTGCCAGAGGAGGAGGAAGAGGAAGATGGGAATGAGGAGGAAGAGGAAGAGGAGGAGGATAATAATAATAAAGAAGAAGAGGAGGATGAGGATGAGGAGGAAGGATTGGAGGGCTCTGAGCTCATGCCTTCGCTAGAGGACTCGTATGAGAGGAACATTGAGGAGGTTGGAGCGGAGCAGCTGGCGTCCGGCCTCAGGCGACGCACCAGGCCTGACTGAACTCACTGAACAGACATGTGACAGAGTACTATCGATATTTATTACCTGAAAGGCTTTCATTCCAAAAAGCTGTCTGCATAATCACCAAAAAAAACAACATATATGCATATAGATTTCATTATAACCTCAACAGCAAACACACAGAGCTCTATTTTCCTGCCGCACTCCCGAGGAACCAGCACGAACTTTATGTGTGGAGCACATGGCGCTACAATCTCCCCTCGAAGGCCAGTAGTGACGGGTTTGCTGGAGCACTTAGGCTTTAACGGCAGCTGCGTTGAAAGCGTTCACTCGGATGAACTCGCTGTGCACACACGCCGCATTTCCCCTGCCTGGTACCGCACTACGAGACCACAGAATCGTCACGGGACATCCTGCCCAAACCCGCCATGCGACGGTCGATGGCATCCCTACTCCTACTCAGCTTGTGAGCTCTCGTTCCCGGGATGGAGGCGTCTGTATTTGTCATGTTTCCCACCACATTTATTTAGATTGTTCCTTTTTTTTTTATGCGTCACTCATCCTCATGATGATAACATCTTGATTTCTAGCAGTGAGAGATGGCGGATGCACATGACCCTCACAGAAAGACGTGTGCACGGCCATGGGACATGTTCTCACCACACTTTGTGCTTTTAGGAATAGCAGATTGTAGAGAAAACGTTTCTTCCCCTCTGACCCCAGACATGTCGGTCAGGATTAGTAAAACCAGCACAGTGCTCCAGGTTTTAGTCTTTGTCCTGACATGACAATGGAGCCCGTATCTCCTTTGCTTTCCTGTCGCCAGTCATTGTTTCCAACGCTGTCACCTTTTTGAACATCTGTTTATTTACTTTGTACTGTCTTTGGTTTTGGTTTGCACCTGCTTGAATGCCACTAATGGATAATCTAATTTCCCGTCACTATTCTCATGGTGGGCAACCTTTCAAACGCAGATGTAACTGGTAACAGTCTGGGCTGCTTCCCATTCAAATGCTTACTGGGACACCAGTAAGCATTTAAGCACTATTTTATTAATCCATACTGATGCATAATTCTTTGGTTATCATAGAGGGATATTGCTGGATGTGATGAGCCTACTTTGACTGCAGAATATTCCGATGTGCATTCTAGAAGTTTGAACTCTGTTGCGGCATGTCGTCTTATATCGAAACATAACTGCATGTTTTGTTTTTTTTAAATCATTTTTATTGTCTGCACATTGTGACTGCATGTTGTTTTCATTCATTTATTCAAGAGGTCAAAGGTCATTTGATCAACCAGAGAGACTTTAACTAACGTAAACATTTTCTACTGTTATATTACTTTTTAAAATCAGTTTTTTGGGGATGTTTTTTGGACGCCAATGTTGAGAAAGGAATCGGTTATCGCTTTGACTTATATTGCATTCATTTTTTAATTGTGAATTGTGAAATCCTTGCGAGGGATCACTGAGGGTTGGGGGGCTTTTTCGGTTGTTTCCATGCCGTCTGTTGTTGGGTAACATACATTCAGCCCGCAGGAGCCCCCTCCAACTGATTGATGTCATCAAACAACTCCTCCATTTCCACCTCCACCAAGGATCTGAATTTCTGTCACTTTTCAATTTAGAGAAGCACCCTGATTGTAATCAGGGTGCTTCTCTGGATCATGAACTGTACGTGAATTATGGCCCATGTCAGTATGTATGATGGTTTTAGCATCACATGTCTGTTACAGATTAGGACTGCACAGTTTCATTTAACCCTGCCGTACATGATAGTAGCCCAAATGTTGATGAAATAAATTTGGCTAAATGTTTGGTCATGTTTTCCAAAATAAGATGCCCCTTTTAGTATCGCCATTGTCTCCTAATATAAGAGCCAAGTATGAATTTGTATTGTGAATCCTGCAGATCATTGCCTTGTTAGTGATGCTGCGTTTGATCTCAGGATGTTGTGGTTGGTTTCATATCTTCACTGGTTTCCTGAATTATGAAATCTTGCCATATCTTAGGATCCATGAAAATTTGCCTTAATTTATTTAAAAAAAAGTTTTGTGCCACTCCTCCCCTTTTATGCATACTAGTTACGTTTCTCTGTTGGATGTTGTGTGTTTCATGTGGGGGTTGATTGAGGGAACTCGGAAGGAAATAAAACAACAAAAAAAAGTAATGCTATTGGTCTGGACTTTTTTATATATATATATATATATATATAATGGAATAATTAATGAGGAGATATCAAGGTTGTGGACACAAACAGGTGTTTTCAATTAATATGACTGATTAAACCCCTGTTCAGGATGGCGTTGATGTTCAGGTAATTCAGGAGTTTCTAGAATTACTAGTTTTCAACGTCAACATCGATGTAGTTTAGAGCAAAGAACTCTGAGGTCAGAACATAGAACCCTAAGGTCAGAACATAGACCATGAGTAACCCTGTGGTCAGAGTATAGAACCTTGATGTCAGAGCATAGAACCCTAAGGTCAGAACATAGACCATGAGTTCATAGAACCCTGAGTTCAGAGCATAGAACCCTAAGGTCAGAACATAGAACCATGAGTAACCCTGTGGTCAGAGTATAGAACCTTGATGTCAGAGCATAGAACCCTAAGGTCAAAACATAGACCATGAGTTCAGAGAACCCTGTGGTCAGAGTATAGAACCCTGAGGTCAAAGTATAGAACCCTGAGGTCAGAGCATAGATAAGACCAAAAGAGGTAATGACTAATTGCCTAAATGACTTAAGTTTTCCTAACGTTAGTAGCTCCCGTCTTTGAATACATCATCATTTTGCTCGACAGAGATCGAATCAGGTCGTTGCGATCTTTCTATATATATTTTCTTAAATGTTCATTTGTTCTTCATACGTTGTGATGCAGTGCTCACTTATACAATCTTAATCATCGCAATGGATATGCAATGTGGCTTGAAGATCATCAGCAGTATGTTTGTGAATGTGAAGAATCTGGTAACCACAACGCACGTGTAGGGGAACCAGTAGGTTAAAAATAAAAAAATAAAAAATGGGTTGCATACGTGGCACCCCCTGATTTTGTTTTCATGGAGAGAACGAGAACAGATCGCTCCTTAGTTATACATTGTTTTTCTTTTTGTTCTTTGTTTCATTCTGTTTCTTTCTGTTGATTGTTCTGTTTTTTAAAAATTAATAAAAGGAAATAAAAAAAGAAGAAGAAACCAGTAGGTGTGTAACACCGCTCACAAGATGTAAACTTGGGAATGTTATTTCCTATTCATACCCAATGTAGCATTAACCAATTTCTGGCAAGAAGAAGAAAAAGAAGAAGTTGTTGTTAGGGGGCAGCAGAAATAAACTATACATTATCATCGTCTAATTGACACGGCATGCTACATGGTAGCACACAGTTGCTTACTTATACACCCAGCAGATACTCAGCAGCATTAGCATTCATTCTGAGTTCTGTCCCTGGACACCTGACACATGTAAGTCCATTAGAGTATATATATTAGCTCCCCGGGGTTTAGCTAGCTCACGCAAGTCTCCAATATGTTCACAAGCTAAGCTAGCTGCTAACTTCCCTTTTCTGTCTGTTGGACAGCTAGCTAGGTGACCTGTTGCGACCAAAAACGATGATTCTAATTATTGACAGCTGAATCCCATTTAACAGGATCACTTTCGCGATACAGACCCTTTTTCACGGCAGAAAGCACAGGTGTAACAACATTAATGGTGGTGAATCAATTCAACCAAGAGGACTGGTGTTGAGCGCCTGCTCACTGGAATAGCTTACTGGGACAGTCAAGCTACCAGAACTGAGCCATTGTTCCCGCTCTGACGGGTCAATGTTTCTCACATTATTTGCAAAAAGACCTGTGGTAAAAGTCTTTGCGGGCTGCACCGAGACAATGAGGGGACCTGCCAATCCAGCACAGTGGTCACGGTCACTAAGGCAGTGATTGTCAACCACACAAGTATGCCGTGAGAGATCCAATTTCACTTAATTGGTCCAACAAAATATTATTTAGCTGGCGCAAATAATTTTCCATTGTTGAGCGTCTGAGCCTACAATATAGTGGCTGGCCTAGTAATTTTCTATAGAGCAGGTCTGCACCTTGTTCTGCTATTAAACAAACTAAACGGCCGCATGTTATTGATCGTACACGACAGCTTGTCATTTCTGGGTCGCGTTACAACTCTTCTCTGCTCTGTGTCGCGCACGGCGGCGTTCCGCCCCGATGCACACAGGAGAGACACAGCGGACAGAGAGACGGAGAGCGGCGAAAATATGTTGCGTGCTTTTCACAATGGGATTTGCTGCTTTAAGCTATCACTATTTTAAGCTATGAACTCTCTCTGTTAAAGCCTAACAGTTCATGTATTTGCAGGTCAAGACAAACATCCTGGAGCTCCATCAATGACGTTTCTGACTTCACATATCGAGGCTCTGGGAATATTCTTCCAAAAGCCCGAAAAACACACTGCAGTGACAAAGCCTGCACACTTTGTGGTCGTCATTAAAATAAATGAACACCATGTTTCATTTAAGTCACTATTTATTAAACTGGGGCGTATTACAGGTTACGCTTGTGCAGCCACGACTCACCGATTCTTGTCATTTCGCTAAAAGCCGATCTTTATGAGATCTCCATCCGTGAGGTCGGCTGATGTAGTACTGTGAGGTACCACGATGTAGTACTGTGAGGTACCACGATGTAGTAATGTGAGGTACCACGGTGTAGTACTGTGAGGTACCACGGTGTAGTACTGTGAGGTACCACGATGTAGTACTGTGAGGTACCACGGTGTAGTACTGTGAGGTACCACGGTGTAGTACTGTGAGGTACCACGATGTCCGTCTGTCTGTCAGTCGCTCCCCCTGAAGCTGTAAACCAGGGGACTGAACACTGAACACTGAATACTCTTCTATGCCAGTAGGTAGCGCACTAATTACTTACCATATGCTGTATTATGCTACAATGTGACATTCTGTAACCTTTTGGGTTGTTGGTGTGCCGCAGGATTTTTTTATTGTAGAAAATGTGCCGCGGCTCAAAAAAGGTTGAAAAACACTGCACTAAGGTGTGTGTTCTTTCATTACATTTTTCAATATTCCTAAGAATTACTGTCACCATTTACCATCTGGATACTGATACCTCTTGTTTGCATCTTGATTCCCCATCGGCTCCAGCATGTGATCCCTCACTGGTTTCAGGCTGAAGGGTGTTGAGGCCCCTTTGTATCCTGCAGGTGGTGCCACAGGTACACAGTTGAGGCACAGGCAATACGGTAGGAGAGGTCCAACACTGGGTGGCTAAGGCACATCATTTATATGACACCGACTTATACATTCTCACTTGTCATTTATCGTGCAGACATACGAAAATAGATTTATTTAGGATTGACTAGAAAACAATGAGATGGCGTGCAATCAATATCAAACCAAAGCAAAGTTCCCCTCCCTATTAATTCCAACAAAATGTAAATATTTTCTAGAGCTTCTTCAAAGTATAACCCCCCACTCTAATCATAACTTATAATTAGACATACAGAGTTTATTAATTACTTTCCCTCGTGCAGCTGTGGAAACGATCTGGGATTCATCGCAAATTAGCTTGGCTCTCTCAATTAGAAAAGCAACATTTAATCAGTTCAATTGTCTTCCACTGGGACTTCTACCTAATTCCATCCAAGGGCTTGTGGTTAGCAGGGTAATGTGTTTTTTAAAATCGTACACCGTGCTTGGGACCGGAGCTAAATGTGTTTGCAGCAGAGCCTGCATGAGCTGCAAAAACACCCTAATTCTCTCCACCACTCCCTCCGGGGCAAAAGTGGACTTCTAATCACACCATAAAAAAACATTCTCAAGGGTGTAAAGCGTTTACAAAGTGTTTTTATGTGTAATGACAGACATGTTTAAAGGGAGCTCAGTAGCGCTATACACGCCAATTGACGCAGATTACGTGCTCTTTGATCAGTCTGATGACTGTAATATTAACTGCAGTAATTGCTTATGGACTCATACCCAATTTTATCCCCCAAACGGTCATGGTTATGTTCAATCAGGGCAATTTAGATTTAAATGTTGGGGAATAAAGCAGGGTCAATTAGAGAAGAGTTTTGGTAGAAAACAGGGTCCATAAGACACGTATGAAAAATGTGTCAGACTACATGGATCTAACTACGCTGGTTCTTTGAGGAACTCAAACTCATCTCAGTCTTTGACGACTTGTATCATGAGAGCAGATTTCTTTGTTTCCATTCTGCATTTTACAACTTTTAAGACCCAGTGATATATATCAATAAGTGCTATTCTACTGTTCATACTTGGAAGTTGCTTCACCTCCAAAAAAAATGAAAAAATATCCGTTGACATATGAGACGTCTCTTTCTCAATGTGCTGTAAGTCTATGGGGGGAATTGTTTTGGGGAGCCGTGACCGATCCGAGAATTGTAACTCCACCGTTTGATCACTGTAAAATTTGCTTCAAAGCCCGGCACTCTTCTGGTGGGCTTTACCTGGCACGGAGAGTCTAGAGAAAAGATTCCATTGCATTGTGGTAAATGTAGGATTGAGTGTTTTTTGGTGGGCCTGCCCCATACCAAGGACTAAAAGTCAGGACATCTGGACCTCTGCTGCCTCGACCTTTCTTTGATGTTACCCATATGAGTCTCCCTGATGTATGGAATTACAAGACTAAAACACTGGAAAGCCCTTTTAAACAAACATTTAATTATGTGAAATGCATCATAACTGGAAGTGCAACGTCCATCTTTCTGTACTCATTTGTAGGACACATGTCAGTATTCCCTCAAAGGTATTTAAGACAGCACACAGGGCCACGTTGCCTTCTATACGTTACAGAAATAAGATCTCAGCATGTGAGCGTTTCTAATGATTTTGTCATTATTTTAAGGGGCGTTTAAAATATATTTTAAGTTTCAGACAGTGAGCTGTCCTTTTGCTCCCCGGATGTGTTCCATGTCCGCAGGATTGTGCTGTCAGGCCTCTGGGAGGGAGGCGGAGGTATTGTGCTTCATCAGATATAAACCCAGCAGACAGTCTGTGCAGAAAGTTCAGACTGAAAGGGCACAGCACTCTGCCTGCCTCCCTCTGACACGGCCAAGGAAACACATTTCAACCGTGTTAATCATCTTCTCATTAATTCCGCAGATTTTCAAACTAGGATACAATCATTAACTAGTAATTCTATTGACCAAAATGCATTTTTAATCAGTTCCAGCTTCTTGCCCTTACTCTGGCCTAGATTATCTATTCATTTTGAGCACCATTTTGTTCCTGTTCAATAGAACAAGTCACTGCAACGTGCTTTTTCTTTTCACGAAACCCTAAACTTGCGAAACATTGAACATAATCACATCATGCTCCGTTCTTGCATTTCGGATTGATGCACTTGTGAACCTGAATTTGAACCTGAATTTGAACCAGCCAACCAGCCGTCTCCCTCTGGGGCGGATCCTGTGGCTCTATGGGAAAATGTACCGGCCAAGGACCATGACTTTTCTTTTTTTCACTCTCCAGTTCCCGATAAAGATCAGCAGTCTCTATTTTTAGTGAAGATATTACAGGGAGGAATGAATGCTATTCACTTCCTGTGTTGGTCAAGGATGGCTGTTTATAGGCAGGGCCGTCTGCACCCACCGTAGTCCCCAAAGCTTCACCACCTGTGATGGACGGCTCGTTAGTAGAACATTCAAATATTCCCAATTTCAAAGTTCAGCAGCTTTTTCATAGTGTTTGACCCAAATGGACCGGTGGTCCGTGATATTTCCTGTAAGCTCGACCCTGTTCGGAAACATTGAAAGCATCAGTGATGTCAGGGACTCATCAGGTCGGCTGCATTGCTGACCGTACTACTCTACTCCTTATAGACCACAGACTCTAAGCCAATCCACTCAAAGATAACTGCAGTTTACTAAGTACTGGACATATTGTTGATTGATTGGACAATGTAAGTATAGAGTCTGCAAGTATGACTACATCTAATGGGTCAAAAATATACACACAGTGCAGCAACTCCAGCACTGTATATTAGATAAGACAATCATATATTTTATTAGTCTCACTAGCAAAGTGGATAGTGCAACAACAGGAGACATCAGTAAAGTAAAAGAAAAAGTAATCAAACAGTACAGGTATAATAAATACAATTATACAACTAAAATAGGATATAATTGGTCTGAAGGGTTGTGTTCACATTATTGCACATATAAGAAATATGACGTGTTGATATTTCACACTGGTATTCATTGGTATTGATTTTGCACATTCATTAATGAACGAGTAATTTGCCAGTTTTTATAAATACTGGTGGTGTACCCCTGCTATTCTTTATTATTATTCTTTTTTCTTTAGTAAAGTAATACATGCTTCACAACCAGCACAAGGTGGTGCAGCATTTAAGCAGCTCTGCACGCTGCCACTGTTTCACGTTGAACTGATCAAAGACGTGTCAGCTGCTGCTGGTCTCCATTATGTTTCACTGTCGCCGATAGAAACCAGTAAACACACCTCTGTCTGTTAACTGGTCACTCTTGCTGCCCTCAGGGCTCTCTGTCTCAAAGCTAGACTTACAGTATAAACACTATAACAAGAGAAGCGGCTCAACATGTTGAAACAATCTCTCAGACGAGGTTCCATATATCGGCTAATGACTTTTCTGACCAATTCATTTTAATTTACTTTATCCCTACAGGCATTTTGACCAAATTCCGTGGCTAGTTAAGGCCCAATTAATCCAGTTTAAAATGCTGGGGAGCCATTATAATTTGGACCAAGCTATGTCAGCGTCGCCCATCCCGAGTCCAACCAACTGTTTTTTTTTTTTTATTATTCATTGAGATTCATCTTTAAAGCCAGAAATAAAAGATTCCCGGCAGATTGGATGGAGACGAGTAATTGAGGTCGTGGTTTTACAAAGCGGCCTGACATCAGGGAATAACGATGCATGTAATTACAGACGGGCTGCCTGCTGCGTCTCCTCGTGAGATGTCACTCTTTCCTCCTCGTGCACTGCTGAGAGACAGATGTAGTCGCTTTTTTAGCATTTCTCTCTCTCTGTCACATTTGTGAACTGGCATCAAGTCTCATATCTGTGTTGGGAGGATAAAGAGAGAGAGATAACGTAACCTAACGTGAGAACCCCGTGTGTAACTTCATCAGTTAGCAACTAAAATGATGAAGTTAATGAAGCTGTTTAGAATGATGGCATACCTCTCCTTCCACTACAACCTCTACTATACGCTATTGCTCCAGCTAAGGAACTGCCAGCCTCTATAGCAGTATTACTGTGGGCTCCCTTACCATTATTTCTATAAGCATTGGTATTAATGGGACATTGTGTTGGTTCAGAGCGCTGGCTGCCAGCTGCCTGGTATCAGAGAGCAGATGTGTGCAGGTGCACGGCGTGGCCTTTTATAACCCGACACGTTTCCTCCTGCTCCGCTGGAGCCTCCGTGGCGGCGCACTGAGGCGCAGCAGCTCCCTCCACCGCCTCCTTTTGTGTGGACCAGGTTTTGGTTTTGTTATTCCTGGAAGTGTAATGAAACCCAATGATGCATGTTGACGTGTTATGAGGCACAGATAGATGCATTGAACTAAAATCCCCACCAGTGGGAAATTAACGTAACCGTTCACCAGCGAGCGGCGCAGGCCAAGCGGCCATCGCGTCTCTTCTTGTCGAATGGAGCGCCCCCTTTGTCTCGCATGATCTACGACATTTCTGCATTCAAGAAAGGGGGTTCAAATTAAATATGAAATGAAGAAAATAAGTTGACTTTCATTTTTGTTTTGACTTTCACTTATTCCTGTGACATTCCATTATATCCTGCCCTCTGCTATAAGACGTTATAATAAGTCACTACTTCTATTTCACTGTATATACTTATATACACTTTTATACACTGCATATACTTTGCATTTTTGCACTTTCTTTATTCTCTTAAATATAATACGCTCTGCTATTTTGTATATATATTGTGTATTTTGCATACCTAATATGTTTGTGTCTTCTATGCAACTTAGCTTGCTGCTGCCACAAACAAATGTCCCCATGGGGATGAATAAAGTACAAATCTATCTATCTATCTATCTATCTATCTATCTATCTATCTATCTATCTATCTATCTATCTATCTATCTGTCTATCTATCTATCTATCTATGTATATTACTGTTGGTCAAGTTCTGACATTGCTTGTCATGGCTTTCATTACTTTTTTTTCAGGACATTTGATCCATATTTGCTGCTACAGTGTTTGTGTGTGTGTGTGTGTGTGTGTGTGTGTGTGTGTGTGTGTGTGTGTGTGTGTGTGTGTGTGTGTATGTTGTTGTTGAGAGACAACCTATATTTATTTATTATCAAAACAATAGCCGGGATCCTTTTACTCTACTGCCTGATCAATAAACCGCCTCAGCTCTACTCCACCTCTATGGATGGATAGTCAGAGGAGCACAGGTCACATGCACCATGATGCTGCAGGATGAAAGACACATGTTGAGGATGTTAACGCTCAAACACAAGGCAGTGCTGTTCCCTCATTCTGTCTTCGAGGGGGAACACTGACTTCCTCTCCTCTTAAACACACGTGTGTGTGTGTGTGTGTGTGTGTGTGTGTGTGTGTGTGTGTGTGTGTGTGTGTGTGTGTGTGTGTGTGTGTGTGTTAAACCCCACAAGCCTCCATGAGAATGAATGAAGAGGTAATAGATTACCAGTAAAGGTCATCATAACCCACCGGAACAGTCAGAGGATGAAAACAATAAAAGGCAATGCTGTCTTAAAGCGACCTGTTGAAGGATGATAAATCAAAAAAAGTAAAACAAATAGTTCATCTGTGAACCCTCAGTATGTCATTCTATAACAATGATGTGTTCAGTTTAAAATGTGATAATCTCTCAGCACCCAAAGTGAGTTTGCTGATCATCTCAACACGAGAAGAGTCTTCCTCCTTCCCCGGGATGCTGATGCTGCCTCTCTGAGACAAGGAGATGAGCTCTGATTCGTTTTCCCCGAAGCCAGCTTCTCCTCCCCTTACGGCAAGAGAGACACCCGAAACAACTGAAAGCAGAACAATACGTGTAACGGAAGCGCCTGGTCCTCTGGCGTCGCGTTACTCTGCTCGTCGAGTAACGAGCTCGACGCTGTGAGCGGCTGTGCGTCTTTTGGAGAGGGACGCGCTAACGGCGGAGCGGCGCAGTCATGGTCGGAGCCACCGGTTGAAACCCCTCACCACTCCGTAGAGGCTCCACAACGCGACGACCTCCGCCTATACCTCCACCCTTTCCCCTCCGCAGACGATGGACGTCCTCCTCGGCCCCCCCAAATAGCCACACACACACACACACACACACACACACACACACACACACACACACACACACACACACACACACACACAAAAGCGTCGGAGGAGTGAGATCGCGGGATCCCGGAGCCTCTCCGAACAGGACTGTGGGTGTGTGCGCGCCTCCGGACTGCACTCTGCCAACTTCCCCCGCTTTCCATCAAGCCATGTCTGATACAGAGCGATGGGCAAGTTTGACGACAACGAGAGGATAATCCTCAACGTCGGGGGCACCAGGCACGAAACCTACAAAAGCACCCTGAAGACCCTGCCGGGGACGCGCCTGGCACTGCTCGCCTCCGACTCGGACATCGACTCCGTGCTGGATCAGCTGCAACAGGTGCCCGGCTTCATCGAGTACAACGCGCGGACCAACGAGTACTTCTTCGACCGCCACCCGGGCGTCTTCGCCTACGTGCTCAACTACTACCGCACCGGGAAGCTGCACTGCCCGGCGGATGTGTGCGGGCCGCTGTTCGAGGAGGAGCTCTCCTTCTGGGGCATCGACGAGACGGACGTGGAGCCGTGCTGCTGGATGACTTACCGGCAGCACCGGGACGCGGAGGAGGCGCTGGACGTGTTCGAGCTCAACGTGGACAACGGGGAGGACGACGACGAGGTGGCCAAGAGGCTCGGCATCGAGGACGTGGCCGCCGACGGCAACGCCGGCCTGTGGAGGAAGTGGCAGCCGGTGATCTGGAATCTATTCGAGGACCCGTACTCCTCCAGGGCGGCGCGGGTAAGGGCGCAGCGCGGCGCGGCGTCTGGGGTCCGCGCGCGCACCGGGACCCGCGTACAGCTCTTCATTCAGCAGAGCTCTTTTTAGTTAGTTTAGCCACACATCTCCCAGACATGGGGAAGAAACTCGTTTTTAATTTGGTATAAAGTGTCAAAAACTTATTTTCCTCATAAATAAAGAAAAAAAATGTGTTTTTGCAAGGGGTATCTCTTTGCAGCCATTCATGGTGTATGAATGATGCTGATACAAGGCAAGTTTATTTGTAGAGCACATTTCAACAAATAGGCGATTCACATAAAAGCATTAAAACATAACGCAGAGGAAACATAATTTAAAAACAGTTAAGAAAACATTTAAACAGTCAAAAAGCTAAATAAAAAAATACAAATTGAATGAAAGTTGCAGTGCAGTTTAAGAAATAAAATGCAGTAGTGAGATGCAGAAATTGAATCTGGTTCAATTAAAGGCAACAGCAAACAGAAAAGTCTTCAATCTGGATTTAAAGGAGTCTACTGAAGTAATCAGCTTTATTTAGACTCATTTCAAGATCACACTACAGCCTGATTGGGAACAGGTGCAATTATCATTAATTAAAAAATAAATAATAATAAAGCAGATTTTATTCCGGCTTGTCATAAAAGCAAACAAGGTGTTAACAGTCAGGATGCATATTGATAGCTGCAGTGTATTTTAGGTGTGGAGGCTGTGCCAAACAGAGTCTATAGCCCACATGTGTTGCACTATGATGCTGTTTATTTTAGTCCTGCATCCTATATCCGTGTTACTCTGCTGTGGTTTGGTTTATTGGGCTCCAGCTCTAGAAATGTCACTTCAACAGTCTCAGTCGGTGTTACTTTTCCTCGTGTCTCATTCAGAGATGTTCGATGTCTGATCAGCGTGAATGATGTGTGGGACCAAAAAGAGAGCAGAGTCTCACGCTGGGAATAAGAGGGATGGTCGCTTATAAACCACATGTGGCATCTTCTGACACACCTTTTTCATCATCATTTGTTTTTTCACCCTCGGGCTCAATGGTCCAGTGTGTTGAAAACAACAAGTTGAAGTTTTGAGGTTTGATCTGGATGGAGCGCAAACTGAGTTTGAAAACAATGAGTTATTCTCTGATATTATAAATAATTCATCAGTTGTTCATCAGTTGTTTTCGAATACTTGAAATCAAGCGTGTTGATTAATATCAGCGTATCAAAGATCGTCTGCAACAGTTGTCCCTGAAGACAAATCCCCTTTTCATTTGAGACCCCCCACTATAAGGGGAGGACAGGGGCTCCGCTAGACTCGCCTCAGGCTGCTGCTGAATTCTGGGTAATGGATGGCAAATCGATCCCTGATGTGTTTCAGGAGCGACTGCCGGCTGCGATGTCATGTTGTGTGAATAGAAATTAATGCAAAACAGCAACACACATCCTCATGACGTCACAGGCAGCAGGCCATTGTAGCTAACGTCTACTGGTGAAGCTGAAATGTTGAACGGGAGCATTGATGTAGCAGCAAACACCTGTTGTAAAGATACAGTGGAGTAATGTCTACCCTCCCTCCCTGTGTCCGGTTATCAGACCGTCTCCTTGCTTTATTAACATTGGGTTTTGTGCACGAGTGCATGTCAGCACTTTTGTCGTAGTTTGCACTGTTAGCGCTTTCAGCATTTAGCTTATTGCTCTGAGCTCGCAGTCGACGTTGAGAGCCGTTTAGAGGCAAAAGAAATGCTCCCAATCTCAGATCTTGCACCTTTTAGATAATGCAGGTTTGACTGCTTTAAAAAAAGAATCAAACACTAAGTAACTAAAAGAAAGAAAACTCTCTAATGTGTTATATCTGCTGTCAAAGTACTTGCTGTGACATCATGATTGGGGTGAGGCCAGAGGCGACATTGTCTGAAAATATCAGCCCCTAGAGGGCAGTGCAGCTGCTTCCTGCTGTACACTAATGTAGTTTTACCCCTTTGAGGGTCAATTTTACAAACTGGGTATTTTCGTCTCTATTTTTTGTGTGACTGATATTGTGCAGAAATATTCTTTACATATTTGATTTGATTTGATGGCAAAAAGCAAAGCATTTCTTCTTTGCCATGCTTCAAATATTTCTAATAATTTGTCATTTCAGAAGCCTCCAGAACAGCATTTAAAGGAATAGTTCTACGTTTTGAGCAATGGGTATAAAGGTATTCTCTTTCTTGCTGAGAGTTAGGCGACAAATCCTTACCACTCTAATATCTGTCCAATAACTATGTAGCTACATAAAGATACCGTTAGCGTAGCTTAGCTTAGCATACACACTGGAAACTGGCGGATCTACAAGAGGTCTTGGATGTTGCCAACATTGCAAATGTGTTGTGCATTGTTAATTATCGAGCTAATTGACCTTTTGGACAGAGCAAGGCTAGCCGTTATCCACGGCTTCCACTTCTTGGTTGCTTAACGTTAAACATGGTGAAGTAACCTCGGCTAAGTTATCACTGCTTAGATAGCGTGGCTAATGTTAGTGGGCTGAACTCACCTCAACTGCGGCGTTGTTGTGAAATATTACACACAAAGTAAACGGCATCACAATCAGAACATGTGCAAAGTGTCTGATCGTGTCAACGGGCGACTCAGCCGAGTGGCTGGCGGTCGATCGTAGTTATGGCAGCTGTTTAAAAAACACGTACAGAAAATGCAGCTTTCGTAATAGCCTTCAATCAATTTTAGATTCAGACCCATCCGTGTATATTAGCAAGGAGATACCTTCAGAGTGTAATATTACACCGAGATACCGTCCATTAAGCCAGATTTGAGGTTACATTAACATTACATTGGGTTTGCTTCGCAGCCACAGCTTGACATATTGGAAACTGGAGATGACCACGAACATTCTCTCAGTCCGTCGTCCCTCGTGCTCTTCCACCAAATGTCATTGGTCATTTCTTGTTCAACGTTTTTCCCGCCGATCGCCCTGCAGATGGAGGAGCTAGCGGGGATGTAAATATTGAGTTAGTTTCAGCGACGCCTCACTGGCCTGAGGGAGCGGTTGGAGCAGAGCGCTCGTGTTTACAACGCGCATACATCTGTCAGCCGCCACCCACCCAGTACGCACACAGAGGAATGACGGCACCAACACCGCGCAGACGGCAGCATCTGTTTTCTGGAAGTGCCTCCAGAGCGCCGATGCCTGCGCCTGGGCCGCGTTCCCCCGATGGCTGTTGGCGGTCCACCTGAACTCGCGTCAGGCCTCAGTTTGGTGTCCCGGAGGCCAGCTGGCTTTTGGTTAACCCTTTTTAATGCAACTTCCAGACACATTGTGGTGTGAAAGCTGTATTAATAATAATACAGTAATACAGTTTGAAAAACTCGGTGACCGCTCGAGGAGGCATTTTTGGGAAATCTTGCTCATATCGTGCTGGATGTTCATAGTTATGATCAAAATATCTTTTTAAAGTGATTTTTTTTGCAGATATACATTTTTTTCCCAAGATTTTGCTGTACAAATACATACAATGAACACAAGTATTGGAATTAATGTGGAGTTCCTACAATGACTCAAACACTGGGAAAAATAAAAAAAACTCTGGAGCAAATTAGTTCCAGGGTGCTTAAAGGGTTAAAGACCACCCAAGGCTTTCGTAAAGAGTGAATTAACCTAACATGAAAATGATAGGTGTGATTTCAGCCTTGCAACTCAGCGCTCTGACACGCTTCACCTTTGACCCCGGCGCCACAGATGGGACCGTATTAACTGTAATGGTGCTCCTTAACAGCAGACAATCGATCGCCATTAGCAGAAAGGCTCTGAGTCGTTATAAACCACGACATGCACTCAAGACATCTTTTGTGCCAGCTTGAAATACGGTTGGCCAGCTCTATCCAGTCTTCTTGTCCACTATATACAGTAATATAAATACGAAACCACCGCTGTCTATCAAAGTCTCGCTTGATCATGGTAATTACAATAAGTTTGAACTAACATAACAATTCATTAACTTCATTAACAGCATAATAACTGACATCAGACCACTTCCTCTGTGCCGGATCAGCCTTTCATGGGTCTGTTTCTCCAGGTAAACTGAAAACCCCCAAAAGTCTGACCGGTCCCTCTTTCCACCAGCTGGTTCTCCAGTGTTCATGTGCCAGCAGTCAGCGGTAGCAGCTCTTCTTCTTCTTCTTCTTCTTCTTCTTCTTCTTCTTCTTCTTCTTCTTCTTCTTCTTCTTCTTCTTCTTCTTCTTCTTCTTCTTCTTCTTCTTCTTCTTCCACTGGGCTCCCCACGCTGTTTCTATTGTTGTAGCCTTCCTGTTCTCTCTCCGCTCTCGGTGCTGCCTCTTTAATCTGCATGCAGTGTGTTTTTAACAGCGGCTGTCGGTGTGTGTTCACTAGTCTGCGTGAGATAGAAAGAGCTTCTGGTTGATTTTCCTGTTTCCATGATTGTGTTTTTTTTCTTTCTTTTACTAGGCCTGAGACTACAGGCCTAGTGTATGTCTGTGTGTGTCGATGTATGTGTTCTCCAATGTGTTAATCTGTGTGTTTGTTCCTCTTCACGTCTCTGTAGTTGGCCATTGCTGGATTGGGATGGTAACAAAAAAATGCAAAACAACACCACCGTTGTCATATTCCATGTCTGCGCTCTGAAGCAGAGGTTTAGCCGATGCCTGACTTCCCCCCCCAACACACACACCTCACCATCACTCACCCACGCATCCCCCCCACCCACCCCCATCCTCCCATGAACCCATCTGAGACTGCAGCTTGCTTTCTTCCACTTTAGGAGGTTAAAAACCCAAACCGTCTGGGTGCCGCCTGCCGCACGCCTGAAGACACCGCAGCCAGGCTGCACGCTCAGCCTGCCTGTTGTCATGGCAACATCATCGCTCATCACCACGGCCTGCTTTTCATTCAGATCCGTCCGGGTCTGCGAAACTGATTGATTTCAGAAACCTGCCCGATCGTGAACCCTTATTGTTATTATCAGTAACCCCTTGCGTGCAAGCAAAAAGTAAGAGTGGGTGTCGGAGCGTCGCTCACACAACCAACCCGATGTGTGCATGCCTCTTTAAATGCATCTTTTTCTTTCTACTGCTGTCAGAGGTGATACGTGGTACTTTTTGTTCTTGTCCAACGAGCTACAGGTGTACAAGGGCCTCACCAGGAGGCCCGGTGGAATCAGAGTGTGATGCTGTAGGAGGAAGCGAGGCCGACCCGCTGCTGCCAGCCGGCCTCGCTGAGTGAATACAGGCTGACGCGTAAACATCGGCAGACCTGACGCCGGCTATGAGAGAAGGGCAAATGGCTGCCGGAGCGTGGGCGGTGACGGCGCGCCGCTGGGCATGTTTGTGGCTGCTGACAGCCGCGTTAATCTGCCCGCCAATCATCCTCCTGTGCTGCGAGTACGAGGAAGACTTTCACATTCACACGTTTGCTTGTTGAAGGTGTGATGTGAGGAGTCTGCCGCTTTTTTCTTCTTCAGCATTTGGTGGTGTATTGGTTGCTAAGCGTCCATCGCCGTGGTGTTCATGCACTGCAGTTTGCACGTTTATCGGCCGTCAGCAACGTGTTCTTCACCGACAGTGCTCTTTGGGTAGTTTCTCCAGCACATTGACTGCAGAAGGATGTAACATCTGAGACATCGCCCACACATTTTATGGGGAAGGGGAAGTTTTGAATTTTCCATGTGGGTGCTCTTGGAAGTTTCTTTAGCTACAAAATCCAAATGTGGTCAGAGGGGAGAACGCCTGTGAGGAACTTGAGTGGTACAAAGAAGAGCAGCAACCACCATGGCAGAAACACCTGTCAATCAAGCACACGATCGCCAACATACTGTGTTTAATCCGTGTAGCCTCTCAATACAACAATGATAAGAGAGAGAGAGAAAAAAGCTCAAATCCGAGCAGAACCTCCGCGGAGGAATATGACCTGGTGCTAAACTAGGAAGTGTTTTCCCGAAAACCTCACAAACACGAAACAACTGAACAGTAAAATAAGTCACCAAGCAACACGAGATCCGACCGTCACACACGGCCCGGTTCTCCAGAGAGGGACTACCTGGGTTATCTTATGCTTTTGGCTCGGCTGCTATCAAACTACCAACAATTAATACATTTATGACAAACTCTTGCAAGGGGATTTAATACTTATTAAACACACTCTCTACCCGTAGACACCCAGCGGTGTCCAGCGGACAGTCAGAGGTCAAGCAGTCACCGTAACTCTCTCTCTAATTAATTACAACAAATGTGTGTCTGTTATGTAAGTGTGTCCTGTATCTTTATCAGTATGTGTAGCCGTGATGGATTAACCTCAGACTCACCTCGGGGGCTGCCGGGGCGGGTCCACGTGAAGCTCTGCCTCTGGCTCTCTGGTGGCTCGATGCCAAGAATTGAAGGAGATCAAAGAATGGCTACGGACGCGCGGACTTGATTTAAACTTCGATATCAATCCATATTTATTTCACCAAAGATAGAAAAGGATGTACAAGTTACAAATGCAACTCGAAAGTACTTAGAAGAAAACCGAGAAGATAAGAGAACGGAGGCTCTACTGAAAGTGCGGAGACAAACTAATTCATTCAACTTATTCTATTCACCTTACTCGCTCAAATGCCACTCACCTAAAACGTATTATTCTGTTCCAAATTTCAACTCGGACCCCCCTCGTTTCTGTGGAGCTGAAGCACTGGGCTTTTTTAAACCCCGCTTTTTCCTGTGTTACTTCTCCTTTTTTTATCAGCCTCACCCATGTACAGAGTCAAAATTAACATTTTATCATCACTTTATAAAAGGTTATTTGAAGAAACACCATAGGTTTAATCTTTTCAAGTTGCATATTAACACTTGCCAAGCATTGATTATATGACAAGAGTATCTTCCCAATATACTGTACTCACAGATCACGTTGATAAGAGATTCACATCAAAACTGCAGGCTGTCCAACAATTCGAATTGTAAAAAAAACGCACAAATATAAAAGAAACCATATTTAAATGTGAAGAAAAGAGCATCAGTTGGCAGCTGTTTGCTTCTGGTGAAATGAACGCAGCACCGCTTTGATTAGTTGAGAATTAAATATAACGTTCAAGCCGAACGATGAATAATTCAAGAGCAACCTTAATGACGGCGGCCGTCCGACAAAAAGTCAGCACAAGTCCGGACACGACGTCACGTGTCCTCGAACGCAAATTATGTAATGCGTCTTTAAAAAAAACAGAATATTCAAACTCCATAGTGGTATTTTCTCTTGATATTGCGTTTATTATTAACGACATTTTCTGTGTGCTCACTTTTGGTTTCCCCTCCAGAGTTTGCTTGTCTGATCCTCACCACTCCGATAACGCAGAAAACTGTGAAAATATGACCCAGGTAGTAATAAATCATGAATTAACTGACTGCAACACTGCTGCTCGGTTGAGCCGCCGCTGTAAATTGCAGTCCAAGCCAACTTTAGTGAACAGTACACAATGTAGTGTCATCACTATTGCACTTTATTCTATTGTACTGACTGACATGACGATGTAGTGAGCGTCCACCACCAGCAGACGTGAAGATGGTTATAAACACTCAAATCATTGTGTTCCATTTAAAAAGGAGAGGCTCAGGAGGGATAAAAGAGTAATGGATTGTGGGTAACCATTGCTTTAGAAATCTCTTGGTCCTTGATGGAATAGCTAGCAAGTCTGTCTCTGCTCTCAGAAAGGTCAGTTTTGCAATCCGGTGATCAGTCGGCATGATATGCTTTTGCTTATGAATGAAGCATTTTGAAGCATGAGTGCATGTGTGACTTTCCATGGCAACGGCGCTCCTCGTGGTCTCCGGTTTCTACAGGTGTTCATTCAACAGTGCGTATGACATGAACGCTGCATGTGTTAACTTGCCCCCATCCACCTTCTTCCTACAATTTCCAGGCTGGGTTAGTCATCAGATCGTGCTAAGTGCTCAAACGTTTCGCGTTTGTCGTGGAAATGTGCGAGCAAAGAGTTCTCGGTGTGACAGTCACCTCAAAATGGAAGAAGTGGTGGGTGGTTTTGACTCAATGTCAGCTCAAATTGGACGAGCTTTATTGCTCAATTTGCAAACAGAAAATAGATGTCACCCGGAGTGGAGACGCCGAGGAGTGCTGTCAAAGCCGGAGCGGATCAAAGAGACGGAGAGAGGTCTCGTTCTCTGATGTCCATCTCATGTCCCTGCCGGAGACTGGGTGAGATAGACGGGTCACAAGTGCACTTAGGAATGGGTTAAGATAAGAGTTCAGCATTTATGGATGTAATGGCTTGCTAAAGGTGCTCCCCACCCCGTCTACCACCCACCGCCCGCCAGGAGGGACCCCGATGTCGCTTCGTGATCCACTACAGACGTGCCCCTTTGTTTGGGCTTAAAGCTGAATAATTAATGCTCATCACTTCACTCCAAAAGATTGAGCTCTTCCCAAGGACAATGGATTGACTGAAAGTTCTTTTCTCTGGCACCAACTGCACGGTCCCGGCGCTCGCACATTAAGAGGTAATAAATAAATCAGACTGTCAGGCTGGTTTGTGTTTCTCTACAATGTCCCAGTCGACCGGCTGAGGCTGAGTCACTGTCGTGTGGAGCGCAGCGGGGAATCAACCAGACCAGGGGCCGTATTCACGGAGCCTCCGAGTGCAGAGAGGACGGACTTCTGAGAAAGTTCTTAGAATTATGGCATGTTCTCAGAATTTACCCCTTCAAGAGATACAAGTTATTCACAAAGCATGTTCGGCCTTAAGAGAGCTCCTGAGGTGAAACGCTGAGCAGTGAGGAGGACTTTTAAGAGGCTTACGCGTTTTTTAAGTGGAGGAGAAAATGGTGGACAGATGCTGAATGACTGAGAAAATGAAACGCTACAGATTAGACGGTGCAGGGATGTGTTGAGGTTCATCTCGTTAGAGATCACAACTCCCACTCAACGCAATGACGGCAGAAATGAAAGTGATCACACGGTAAACATTGCTTGCAATAGTCTAACTCCTCTTCCTCTTCCTCTCTGTCACTCTCTCACATGTATTGAAAGGGTGGGCAGCCTAGCTGGTAGACAACATGTCATTCTCAATTCATTGGATAAAGCAGTTCAAAAGGTCTTCTTTCTGACAGACTTGTTCTTTAACTTAACACTTTCTTGCTCGCCCCCTTTGAAGGTTCCTGTGTGGCGTTTTTTTTTCCTTATCTTTTACATTCAGTCAACACAGCAGCACATATGATTACATGTTGGTAAATGAAAGGAAAACACTTGAGGGCTATCATCATTAAAACCACAGAACGTTGCTGCAGCGCTTTAGGGTCTCGCTCCTCAGGAAGTAGAGGCGTTAGACAGGAAGTAGAGGTGTTAGACAGGAAGTAGAGGGGATAGACAGGAAGCAAAGGCTTTAGACAGCATCAAAGTTCATCTGCAATACACAGCAGTACCACAGTTTTAATCTTCAATTTGAATAAATCAACTTAAATGATTGAGGAATCAATTTTAGAGGCGTTAGACAGCAAGTAGAAGTGTTAGACAGGAAGTAGAGGCGTTGGACAGGAAGTAGAGGTGTTAGACAGGAAGTAGAGGTGTTAGACAGGAAGTAGAGATGTTGGACAGGAAGTAGAGGTGTTAGACAGGAAGTAGAGGCGTTGGACAGGAAGCAGAGGTGTTAGACAGGAAGTAGAGGCGTTAGACAGCAAGTAGCGATGTTAGACAGGAAGTAGAGGCGTTGGACAGGAAGTAGATGTGTTAGACAGGAAGTAGAGGTGTTAGACAGGAAGTAGAGATGTTAGACAGGAAGTAGAGGCGTTGGACAGGAAGTAGAGGTGTTAGACAGGAAGTAGAGGCGTTGTACAGGAAGTAGAGGCGTTGGACAGGAAGTAGATGTGTTAGACAGGAAGTAGAGGCGTTAGACAGGAAGTAGAGGCTTTAGACAGCATCAAAGTTCATCTGCAATACACAGCAGTACCACAGTTTTAATCTTCAATTTTAATAAATCAACTTAAATGATTGGGGAATCAATTTTCTTAATAGAAGAATGGAGAGATAGTGTATTTGTCTCGGACATTTTTGGTGGATATACAATTGAAAAAAATTCAAAAACAGGTTTGTATCCAACAAAATATTCAACTTTGAGCCATATTTGTTGGCGTTAAGCATTTGATAAAAACACATTTTCAAAGCTTTTTTTTCAATCAAAGCTTCAAAAGTAAAAAAAACAATGATAGTCAATATGTTCAGTAAAGTTTCTGTGAGCAGGCCTGTGGACAAGGGAGATGCGTCAAACATGCCGCTCCCTCGAAACATCTCTAAATGCACAAATTCTGTGAATTATTTTCATAGCATCTTAGTTCCGATAGCAAGTTGTTCAACTCGCCTTAACGCCGGCATAGAAAAAAAACAATCGGCGATCAGCCCTTCAATCGCCAATATACGATCCGACCACCAATCGGCACAAGCCTGATGAAGATAATAGAAGATATTCCTGTCTGTCTGCCTCGTCTGTCTAGGGTTTAAAGTCCCATCACTTAGCAACTGAAGACTGATCCAACCTACTAAGTTTCACAGCCTTCAAACCTTGTTTTCCCCCTTTAAGCCACCCAGTAAGTATTGAGGAAGCTCTTTCTCACTGTCTAGATTAACTCCCATTTGGTAGGAACGCACCCACAGAGCCCTGCAGACTTCACAGGCAAAGGTCAGAGAGGAGTTTACTGTATCCTCAACACCATCTTAGCTACGTGTCACATGTATAGCACGGGAGGCTCTTGGGTGACAGCACACGCTGCAAACAGAAATAATATCACACCAGCAAGGAGACGGCCGGGGCGTGATGTGAACAGAGCGAGTGTTCATCTCGTTATAACGATGACAGTCTTTGACAGCTTTGGTTTGCGATTGAAGCCGTAAAATGTGTCTTTTTTTCTTCTCCTTTCATTCTTTTTTGTCACTACAAAGCGAGGCATGGCAATGAAGTGCATGTCACTGTTCTCTTGGTAACTTTGTGTGATGCTGATTGCGTCACCCTGCCGGATCAACCCTCCCGGCTTTCAGCTCGGTCCACCGATCACTTCCACTGGTTCAAAGACCAACGCGTTCAAGGGGATTCACCGTCCAATGCAGCCACATCTGAACAAGCAGGGCTCAATTAGGAGACCTGGGATGTTGAATCAACGCACCAAGAAACGGAGGTGGACAGAGCGAGAGACAGGCGGACGGTTTGAACTGTATTTAGTGCTGCTCTACACACCATTAAAGTGCTTCACAGCCTAGGAAAAAAACATGCCTTCACAGTGGCCGTAGTCGAAGGCAGTATGTTTTTTGTGTGGTCTTCCGGTTTTCCGTCCTATTCGTGTGAAAATTATATTTCAGGGGCTCAGATCTGGACTCCAGGGTGAACTGATACGAATTTGTTTGTCAAATGTCGCTGTGACCTCATGTCCGTCCTATTCTAGTGAAAGCTATATTCTAGGAACACCTTGGGGGAACGTCTTCAAATTTAGCACTAACGTCCACTTGGACTCATGTATGAACTGTTTATAATGCGGTGGTCAAAGGTCAATGTGACCTCACGAAAGCAAAAGGATTTTCTAATAGGAAGAAGTGATGACATTTTGGACAGACTTGGATGTAAACTGCGACTGGTTGGCGGAGGCATTTAGTCTTGAGGCGGTAATTCTAGCTTTGAAAGTGCTAACAGTCTAAAATATCAACATGTTCAACATAAGGTGGGAAAGAAAGTCTGACATGTATAATAATGAAGTGCAAGTTGTTAAACACTGAAGAGGCAGGAAGAACAATAAAATGTATATATAAGTATTTAAGTGACAAGTTAAACTCCACATGTGTACTGGTAAGTGTCCCGTTTGGATTTGGATGTTTCTGGTGCTGTTTCATTTAAAAGGATACTGCAAGTCTCCTGATGTTTTACATTTTAGTTACAGGCAATAAATTCAATGAAAAGTCCAACGGTGCATGTATCCAACGAACAAGTATTGTGTGTGTATAAAACCTGATATGTCTCCTTCCTCTGTGCCGTAGAGCTCCATTGTGGTCCAAGAACCATTAAAAGCACTTCAGTGGGCCTCTCTGTTGCGCCCGGGTGACATGTTACTTCATCAACACTAACTTTCACACTGCAGTTCATTTTGACCACATGCACCATCCTGCTGCCGGAAAATACTCACAACACCACCAATTGTGGATTAATCTGCGGCTGAAAATAGTCCTCAGCACATGCACTACTTTCTCCACTTAGGAAAAAAAGATTCTGTCGCATTTATTTGACATACAACATTCACAGCTCCTCAAGGTACCTTGGGGACCAGGCTTAAGCACTCCAGCCTCTTTTCTATGGAACTGTAACTATATTGAGGTTGTTATAAATACTGTTAATGTAGCTTATTTCAGAACTGCCAGGGGTGTCTCTGGCTGATGGTGATGACATATGGTAATGCAGGCTCTGCCAGCCTGATATCGACTGCAGTCAGTAACAGAAACCTCCCAGGACATTGTCTCTTGGAAAGAAAAGTAAACGGTGCACGGGGTCGGTGCACTGCCTCCACCCTCTGGCACTAAAAGCCAGTCACACATGGAAGTGGAGCTCTGGAAAATGTTTGTTTGCGTAGCTTTGCAAATTTACTCGAGACGGACATTAGATTTGTTTGAGCTGATGTTAAGGATAAGATGGCATTTGAGGAGCACCATTGCAAAAGTGTCAGTAAGGACTCGGATGTGGAGCTAAGACTTCGATCTGGAGGACTCACAGTGGTCAGGAGGCTTTCAGTTGCCTTTATTGATGAATCTTTTGAAAATGTTGCATATATTGTGAAATAGGTGCACATCATGACCGGGGATATGGACAACCATATAAAGGTCCTATCTAATTAGGCTGCTTTTTTTACTGGCGGACTCCCGTTCTGAAAAGAAGCAATGACTTTAACCTTCAGCCACCTTAAAAGATCTACTCTAAAAGTTTGATTAGTTCAAAGATGACTTTAATATGAATAAAGGTGGACCCTTTTACTTGGCTTCCAGCATTCAAACCAGAAGACTATGACTCACATTTCTAAATGGTTTGTCGAGAAACGATTCATTTCTTGTTCTGTTGAATTGGCTTCGTGGACCGACTGAAGTGAAAGCGCGTTGACTCCAACCCCGCAGTGCAGCGCCGGAGTCCATGTCTGTCTGAGTCTTCTTCCATGGTTCACTGATACCGACCCGGCAGAACCAATCCTATTAGTAATTCTCTGCTGGATCCGGGCTCCTGGGGACCCAGATGAGCCCTCCCCTCTCTCAGCCCCCCTCCTCTTCCCGGGAGCTTCGCAGACAGCCGGCTGTTCACGGCTGGGTGCGTTCGCTCTTCTGTCAGAACCACGAGGGGTTTGCTGTCTCTGAAGGACGAGGCTAAAGGGCTCACGCCTGAGGAAATCTCTCTCTTCTCACTATACGTTTGCAACGACTCTCAAAGCTGTTTAAGGCAGATGGACATTTCAGACCTTTATCATTATCCACGGTGGTAGATGGTGAAGCCCCAGCGTGACCAATTCCTCCTGGATGCTTTTCATACGAGGAGGGAGACATTCGATTCATCATACATGGGATAGCCTGTAGTGTGAAATCCAGCACACAGTGTAGCAAAATGTGGGGGGCAAAAGTTTAATCCACTGAACTTTATGCAAATGTGACCCGAGTTTGCCACACGGGAACTAATCCAATTGGCCAAAGAGGCTTTTACCCATTTTTCTATTGCCAAAGAACACTCCGGATCTCAATGACTCTGGTGCCCCTGTATTGGATGAGGCATCCTACAGGGACAGGTGATGTAGCGGTAACCTCCACTGATGACAATAGCCAATAGGGGCCAATAAGGCTGTGATTTGGCCTGAGGAGGAGCAGCCCTACACACATGCAGACACACACATGTTTAGTAGCACAATTTGTGGCTGCATCTGCAACCCAGGCGGCAACCTCCGGTTCTGAAGAGGGAAGCCAATGCAGAATTGTCTTAAAGTTGCATTCTCTCTACTGGCCATCAGGGGGCGACTCTGGTTTACAAAATAAGTCAGATTGTATAGAAGTCCATGGGAAAATGAGTTTACTTCTCTCTTGATTTATTCCCTCAGTAAACATTGTAAACATGAGTTCATGGTCTCAATCTCTAGTTTCAAGTCTTCCTCAATACAGTCTGTGGTGCAACTGCACTCTGGAGCTCCGATGTGTGTTTTTTCTGGACACATTTATGCCAGGAATATAGATAGAAGTATAAATATTATGCCTCAGTTCTCTGAGCTGATGTCTGATGGAAAGACAGACGAGATGCCTCTGGGTCAATAGATGTGAAAGCGTAGAGTAGAGAAGAGAAGGTCGAGGTCTTGAGGACATCGCATCAAAGAATCGTGATAACGAGACCTTTGGAGATCCGGTTGCAGTCATTTGATTACGAATTTGAAATAACCGAGGAAACAGCCACTCTGGCTTCACACAACGTCTCTTTAGTGTGATCCTCCACACGGCCTCCACTAATGAACCATATCAATCATTTTTTACTGCCTTACAAAATGGATTACATGACAATGGTTAAAGCATGTTGTCTATTTTCTAATGCCTTCGGAAAAAACGTCCAGCGGTTTGGGACGTTATCCTCAATTTTACAGTTCATGATAACTCTGTCCTCTCTGTGACGGCAGTTTACAAATAATGCACCAGACTGAGATTTGATGTGATAATTTCATGTGATAACCAAATAGACTCGCTAAAGAAATTGACAGGCAGATGGACGATAACACTCAATGCGTGTTTAACGTTTAATGGCGTTATGGTGCCTTCAGTGTAAGCTGAGAGTCTGTTAAAAATGCAGCTAGGTATGAACCTGACAAGGAATTTCACGTTTTTCCAGTCTAGCACACAACCCCACAGCCTGCTGCACAAATTCACATCAATTGATGCAAATCATTTCTTAAAAAGCTCCTCTGAGGGTTCCAAAGGAGACGTGTCGTGTATTCGTGATCGTTTGGCCCAAACCTTGACGTTCCCACAGGACGAGTCTGTGCTGGCAGCATGTGATTCATTGTTCACCTGCCCTTGATTTGGATGTCAGGACTTTTCCCGACACTGATGAATTCCTCACCATAGCGTTGGCATTCACAAACTACCTCAGGAGAGACTGAATGTACGGAGGTTTGGCTCCCAATTAGACGTTGTTCTCTCAGGCTACATTTTAATTGTACCTTCGAAGGACAGGTTTGTATTGGCCTAGACGGAGAATTTAAACAAGAATGGAGTGTTTTCAACCGCAAAAGCTTGTGGACTTACATTTGATTATTGTTGACGAACAATTGTCCATGGATTATTGTAACTTTACTACTCTTACCTGAAACATTGTCAAAGCTCATTTACAAGTTTGCACCTATCCAAGTCATTTTAACACCTTTATATTCATTATGACGAGCTGCCCCAGAGCTACATCGTCTCACTCATGATTTTGAAGTCAGCACTTATCAAGTCAAAGCAAGTGTCACAAACATTCAGCTCTCTAACACTGGTGTCGCTGGGTGTGATACCAGCTGACCTTTGGAGCCAAAGTAAGTAAGTAAGTAAGTAAAATGTATTTGTACAGCGCCTTTCGCAGACCAGGGTCACAAGGTGCTTCATAATTACAATAAAACAATACACAGATTAAGAAGTACATACACATTTAACTTAAAAAAGGCCAAGACAACTCAATGATGATCAAAAGAGCCCCAGGGCAATTAAACAAAAGCCTGGACAAATAAAAGGGTCTTAAGTTTCTTTTTGAAGGAGTCGGAAGCAGCGGCTGAATGATTCCCAGACCGCTCTGCGTTCTTTCCAATGTCATTCCTCGAGTTTCATGAAGCACAACTTTAAATTGGTTTCGTGACTATGCTTATTTACAATTTATACTGAAATTGTGTTTGCAGGTAAAGAAAACCTCAGATCAAAGTAGCATTACAGAGTAACATCCCATTTGATAGCCTTTACAAGCTTTGAACGACATCTCAAAGCCTCGGATAAGTAAGTGCACTTTTATGAGTTTATTATAGATTAAATATGATCCATTATATATTTTGTTACACTTGATAATAGAATGCCCACATGTTTCTGCATTCCGAATTCACTAACGTCATATACACCTATTTATAAATGTTCCCATGTATAACCTTGGTGGGTGGAGCCAAACACTTTTAAATCTACCAATTGACCTTCTTTGTTTGGGGCCTAAAAGAAAATGTGTTCAGTCGCAAAAAACAAATGCTACACATAAATTACTTCTCAATTAGAATCCCTTCCAGTTACAGGTGTATCACTAAGTAACAATGTTAGGATTCAAAGGTATTCCACGGTCACAATCTTAGTTTAGCATGCGGATATTCGCTAATTATTGAATCCTGAAGTAAAGCTGACGCTGATGGGAATGCCATTATTTTTGCAGGTATTTGGTCATAAATCAAAGCTTTGACTAATTAACTTTTTGCGAAGTCAGTCTGGGCCAAAGTGACAGGCGGACTGTTAATGTGCGATAAAAAAGTGAGCTGCTTCTTCCCCTAGAACAGTGCTACTGGGAAGCACCCAGACAAAGTGAATAGAAAGTGGCACTAATAGGAATTTACTCACAGTATTGACGAAAGCCGGGCGTAAATGTGTCAATATTATCTTTGTGTGGATTAGCATTAGTGTTGAGGTTGAGTGGATGGATCCCTCTTATTAGATTAGCATCAGCATCAAACTGTTCTTCATCATCTCTCACACCGTCCTGTTTATGTGCGGATATGACTCCTGACTCTGCTCGTGGAAACATTCACTTAAAAACATAAAAACTGCTCTTTTGACTGTCTTTGTATAAATATTTTTTCAAAGTGATGAACTGAAAGAGGAAAGTTTTTATTTTTTTATTTTAATTAAATTGTTTTGCATGTGTGTCAAAGTACAATGCTGATTCACTCCCACGCGAGCAATTTTGTCATTGACTCACACATCTTCAGTGTTGCAGGAATCTAGCTGGAGATGAGAACATTACCCCGGGCCCTTTCCATAAATGACTCCGAAATTAATTTCACTTGTTTGCTGATAATACTCGAAGAGTCATTCACGGTATGAAAGCCTTCCATCTACCCTATATATATATATATATATATATATATATACTGAGTGCTGTACACTGCTTGTCAACATTCGCACTAATGGCTCGCCCTTCAGGAGCAATTTGAGTTATCAGTACCTTGTCCAAGGATACTTTGACTCGTGGACCGGAGGAATGGGGATCGAACTGTCGATCTTTTTGCTTGTTATTTGAAGAGCAGTGTCCAGCGACTGATTGGCTCAGGACCTCGGGCAGAAAAATCATTTGCCAGATCACGCCGTTTCCCACGCAAACATTGCAATCTATGGGAAAACAAATTTACGAGAGAATGTGCAGCCTTGTACGGAAACTCTGACCCATGCGTACGAACGTTTTGGAGACGTGGGTGAAGCAGCGGTGTTATTTGTTCTTGTACTAGTGAAATTACTATTCACACATTCTTAATTGTTAAAAAGTATTATTATACTATTATTATTGATCTGGCAATTACTTTCCTGATTTATTCAACAACAAGTAGTCAAACAATAGAAGAACAAAATGCCTTTAATATTTCTCAGAGCAAGAGAGAGATTCATGTAGCTTGTTTTATCCATCCAACTGTCCAAAACCAAAATATATATAGTTTACCATCAAAAAAATATTAGATAATATATTTTTCCAATTTAAATACCCTTTTTTAAAGACGTCGAAAATACACAAAAGTTTATTTCTGACTAATAAGAACCTTTGAAACTAGAGAAAAAAACCTTGGGTATTGATGTTCTAGGAAAGATCGACGTTTGTCTCTTCCACACACAGGTGAGGAACAAAACTGAACATGGGAGAATATTTTCTACTTGGAAAAATTAACCTTTACAGTCAAAAAAAAGGAACAACATTTACCACAAGGACAGACTCTGTAAAATAACATATTATTACATTACATATATTATTCAATGTAGTGACAAAAAAAATAACGTCAAAATATTAATTGACCAAATCATTTTCTTCCAACTTTCCTGACGTCCTTTTCCCGGCATTATGAACACTGAATCCTGCAGAGTGTCTCTCAGCCGCCAGCTTCTACACGACCACTGTCACGAGTCATGAGCCAGGAACTGAACCTTTCTTTTAGATTTTGCTCACTTCCAGCCTGAGCTGTTCGTTGACAGTTAACCTAAATTCTGTGGGATTCCGATCTGCCCGGCGGAGAAGGTAACGAAGCATCTGCTCCCGCTGGGCCGAGGACTGCTTTTTAACATTTTTAAGAGCTTGACTTCAGCGCTGTTCGAGCGCGAGAAACGCAGCCGGCTGCTATCCGAGGACACCCGTGTGCCTCTCAGGCCCCGCTGAGCAGAGGCAGGGTGCTCTCTCCCGGGTGGGAGAGTCTTCATCTGAGCAGTTGCATGCCACCGTTCACCAGCACCGGCCGCTTAAGCCTCCTGGCATATGATGTTTCTTAAATTACCAGCACTGCTTGCTGTCGGAGAGGGAGAGCAGTGTTTTAAGTCGGGCCGTGTCTCGGCTAAACGGCTGTTAAATCAGCCGGCCAGCATCTCAGTTCAGTTCAGTTCAGCTTGACTGGCACAGCTGTGGAAAGGACTTTCTCTCGGCGAAAGCACACTTCAAATTAGAGAAAGTAGAGATACACGGAAAAGGCACTTTGCATCAACACAAGAATGTTGAAATACAATGTCGAGTACGTGACTTTATAGGAGCCGGTTGAATCGAGGACTCGGTCGCTCCGAGACCCGCCAGTAGACCCGTCAGTAGACACGTCAGTAGACACGTCAGTAGACACGTCAGTAAGCGTGTCATTAGACACGTCAGTAGGCGTGTCAGTAGACCCGTCAGTAGACACGTCAGTAGACACGTCAGTAGACACGTCAGTAGACACGTCAGTAGACACGTGTTCGACAGCAAAGCCGTGGTTTCCCCACGGTACGGCGTGCGCTCCTCTCTGGCGTTGCGTGTCTCCAGCAGGTTTTGGACACACTGATTGTGTCAATCAGAGTCAATGTGTGACCCGAGCAGCCAATCAAATCACGAAAGTGGGCCGAACAGCTGATCCACAGAATGCGCAGGTAGAAAATCCACGGCCCGCCACTGAAACACGATGAACTGGATAACTCAACAGGAGCTTGACAGCTGCTTGCATTAGGTAGATTAACCCAAACAACCGTTAGTCATTAGATTAATTGATAAGAAAATAATATCTGTTTAGCTCGACGCTCCTTGCCAAGACGTGTCTTGGTGGGATCGAGACCTGATACCTTACGACATACAGATGTCCAATGAGTGATTTTCTCGAATTTGACTTTAACTCGCAGACTGAGTAGAACTTCACCTGAACCTGAACCTTCGTGGACATATCAAAAAGCAGAAGGTGCCTCAAGGCCCCGCTACTCATCTTAGAGTTTGATCTTCACCAGAGATTGTCTATTTTGAAGAATACTCTGAAATGGGGTCAAAAACCTGCATTGATATCAACGGGAAGAAGTCTTGCAGTTTATTTAATCCACGTACAGCCAATGACGTCGCTGTTTGTATGACCGAAGTCTGCACTTTTGGATTCAGCCATTGATTCTAGGGAAGTTCTCTTCTTTTGAAACGGAAGTCACTAAATGTGATGTTTTTGGGGTTATCTCTTCTTTTTGTGACGAAATTCAAAATCTTAATCATAGTTGATTTGACCGTCATAGAAGTTGAAACAGTGGTTTTAACATTCAGAAATGCTGGACACTGAGAGTCAACTTTGATGCAGAAATCTGTCTCCTCTCAGTCCATAGTCCCTCTTGTTGCCTTGGTGATCCATCAGCCAGAGGTGCCGCCTTTTTCATTCGCATCATATTTCATGGGCAAAGTCGACTCCTGCTTATTTTATGAGCACCGAGATGGAGAAAGGAACTGATGAGAAGGAGGCAGGACGAAAAGCGGCGCCGTGAGAAAGCGAGCGGATGCAAAAGAGTAAAGTCACCGTGTCTGTTGCCTGAATGACCTCAGGTGTCACCTTCACCCAGGTGCTGAACTGGGTCTGATTCTGAGGCAAACCAGTTGACTTTGAGAGCTTGCGGTCGCAAAAAAGTCCGAACTCTTGCTGGACGAAGACGTGTCTCAAGTGTCAGTCGCCGACGCTCAAGGACGCTGGGATGTTCAGACGAGGGCACGCTGCAGTCATCAGGCGGCTCCAGTCCACAGGGTTCACATCATCTGAGCTGGATGCAAATCACTGATCCACGTTGGAAAATGATGCCAAGATCTGGCCCCAAAGTACCAGAGAAATGTGAATTTCTTCTCACTTTTGTCTCAGTATAAACGGCACCAATATTGCAGCTACTGTGCATCATTTTTAAGAGGATGAAGCCGTTTGGTAACACTTTATAATTACCATCATAAATAAATAATAAATGGGTAGTTCATTAAACTTTAGTTCGTAGTTATTTGGCTATTAACAAACAATACAATGATCCATTATGTTTGATGAAGTTTAATTACTTAATACTTTACCATTTAGTCATGATGGTTCTTTTCAAGTGTCTCCAGTTTCTTTTTCCACATACTTGTACAACCTAAACTACGAGCCTCTTAGCGGGCGTTTACATGTCAGCATCTTCTGGTCTTCTAGCTATCGTTAGCTAGAAAGCTAACGTTAGCTAGAAAGCAAACGTTAGCTGCGTCTCCTTCATGGGTCCAAAGAACCAGACTGTGAAAACTCCTGTAGCCTCACATGTGAGTTTGGTTTTCGACTGCAAAGATGTAAAACCTGTAGGAGCCATGTTCTGCCTCTTTTCCAAACGTTTGCTGGCAGAAACGACATCTCTTTGCTCAGGACAGTGAACCAAAGTTTACAACAGACAGAATGTTTATTCATCCAGAAGTTTAGATTCTGAGTTTTTTCAGAACAGCACAAAATTATGTTAAATCAGGGCTTAAAATAATATCTCTATATTTTCAGGCAATGTATACAATATTATATTTCATATTTTCTCTGAAATATCATTACTGTTTAATTCAACAATTTGATGCATATGATCATACCAACATGATAATTCTAGCAAACTAATCTGAACATCTGGAGGTGGTGTCATTATGACATCAGATTGGTTTTATACATTTTAACTTAACGTTCACACAATTGACATTTAAATTTTCTCTCAAATACAGTTTGCAGGCGATATATTTTACTTTTTATCATTCCACATATTTATTTTGAAATGTTTATTTTATGTTTTTGTAATGAATGACAAACTAGATGAAGAAATGTGAAACTTTTATTCAAGCATCAGTTCTTCATCAGTTGTTACGTACTGTTACCGTAATGCCTGTATATACAGTTACCACAAAGGGATGTGGGGGCTAGTTTGACTTGTTGTTGAAGTGGAGGCTGGTATCTTCCGTCCCCGTTACTGACCTCAATACATCCCACGTAGAACACGTGAAGATCACTCGACGCACCGCTCACCGCTTTGTTGAATGATCTTCTTGGTTTTCATAGTTTGTCAGGTATTCATTTTGAAAAGGCCGCCGCTTCTCTCTGTAATTTAAATGTAATGGTTTTCCACAAACGGAGGCTAAACCTTTACCCACTCGCTCGTTGGCTAAGAGCTGAACCAACAGGAGCTGTTGGTTCGAGGCTCCACGTGCTCTCCTCCGTTCTAATGCGCTGCCGTGACATGCGGTGCAATATCATGCCCCTGTTTAAGCTCCAAAAGCCGTCCATGGGAGTAAAAACAATCAAGTGCCGCGTGAGTTGTGCAGCATCGGATTTAAATGCCGTGGTGTGTCTGCTCACGCTCACAACTCGGCATGTAAATATAACCCTCTCCTCTGGAGCACCCTCGTCCTCCCGCCCTCCTCCGACACGGGCAATTACGCTATTCTCTCTCTGCCAAGCTCTGCCTCGAACCGCGACTCTCCTCCATTAGGAAGTCACTTAAGCAGCGGGCCGGGGGAGGCAGCGGAGAGGGTCTCTTCATCACACTCCCTCTCGTAGTGGTGCGTTGAAGTGGCTCTCCAAACACTGAGGAGTCTTGGCCAGAGTGAGAGAAGCGGCTTGTCTTCGGCTCCCAGCACCTGCTCAGACAGAACACGCCTCAGACCCGTCTGCCTCCTCCCGCTGCTCTTTTCCTCCTTTTGGGTGATGATTAACATAAAGAAGTCCATTTGATGTCAAAAGACACTGTGACATTAATGAGATTTTTTAAGACGATTTTAAAATGATTCAAAACGATGAAATACAAATATTTTGTATTCTAACACACGTTTGCTTTAATCCAATACAGTGCCCGTATATCGTTGATGCCTATAATGATACGAATACTTTTCACTAGTATGGACAAGTATGGACATTAATGCAAGAAGATTTGTTTCTAATTTAATCGTTTAAACTATTTTATCTGTGTCACAATATGACCTTAACTCAAGTTCCACTTTTTGTACGTGCAAAGTTGTCGCTCAGAAGACGTTGGTATACCTCACATGATATACACGTTAAAATGGACCAAAGTTCCACACTTAGGTCAAGTGGTGAACCATCTCCTTGATAGCGTTTCAGCATTTCAGTGATTTCAGTTGCAATAAGCTCTTATTTAAGGATCCTCAAATCTTTGCACATTCATTCAGGACAGAAAATATAAACTCATTGTTTTGAAGAATCAAATACTGAATCCTAAGATCAACGTTTTTTTTTCATCTTCAAATATAATAAGCATTTCTTGATTACATTGGGGAAGGAATAAACACACACACACACACACACACACACACACACACACACACACACACGCACACACACACACACACACACACACACACACACACACACACACACACACACACACACACACACACACACACACACACACATTTAGATATAAACTGCATTTCCATGAACAAGACTTGGCAGATGCTCTCCCAGGCCTGGACTGGGACAAAAATTCGGCCCTGGACCTTTTGGTCTAGACTGACTAGACAACTCGGTCCGTTGATGTACTGTACATATACTCACACAAGCCCTTAATAACACTACTATACTAGAATGGGTCATTGTCTCCTTGTCTCTTATTTGATGTAATTTAATCTGAAAATGTTCATAAATAAGTGTCCAAAAAAAAGAAAAGCATGGACAATAAACCATAAACACTGACAGAAAAAATAGGTAAAGCACATTTGAACAAATTGGAGCTTAAAGAAAGTATATTGATACTTAAAACACTTTAACTCTGGTGACCTGATTTGTAATTATAAAAATTGTGAAAAAGCAGATCTGCATGCTCAAACCACAGCACCATAAAATAGTGGTTAATTAATCAGGATAGTATATCATGTTCCAACACTTTAGAACTAGATTTACACCACACGCTGTCTGTTATGTCAAGTAAAGTTCATAGACAACGTTTCTGAACATTTAGTGAATGAGTGTTTATCCACAGCATCAACATGTTAGCGAGCACACTCACCTGCTATCACCACCACCAGTCTCCTCCTCCCCCTCCTGTATGTTGTCACTTGTTTTATTACATTATTTACTCTTATTGTGAAGAGCATGGAAACAGGAAGTGCTTTTACTTTGAAGGCAGAAAATACAATGATACGTGCTTGTTGACGCTAACTAATGTTGAATGTTACGTGTGGAAAATATATACATGTCGGGTGCAAGAGCGCGTTCTCGATGCTTTAACAGTTGTAATACTGCAGTTCACCAGTAGAGGGAGTCCGTTCATACAGACGTGTCTTGTCCTCATTAGAAGTTCCCCTTCATGTCACTGTGCCACCATGGCAGCGGGAGCCTCACTTTCACTGTCCGACGACACCTGAGAGGGACCCGCCGCGCCCGGCGCAGCCGAAGCCCCGGAGCCGGAGGCTACGCCACCGCCGCCGGCCCCGCAGCAGCAGACATGTTTATTATATTTCTGCTCTCAGCAGCATCAGTTGCGAGAGCTTTTTTTTCTTCTTTCCCCTCAGTTTTTCTGCACCGCCTTTTCGTTTTTTCTCCATTTTTGCTTTCTCTTCTCTCTCACAGATTGCTAATGATGTGTCATTAGCTTATCATTAAAGGTGATTGGACGAGGGGTCTGGAAAATGCGTGGGCGGGACTACTGGGCCTATCATACAGCCACCGGGCCTCTTATGCGTCTTTACATACAACAAAAAAAAAAAAAGGTCAGCCACTGCCGGCCCATTACTGACCGGCCCACCGGGAAAACTCCCGGTACTCCCGATGGCCAATCCACCACTGTGCTCTCATACAAACAAACTTTCAGACTGACGAGTGAATGATTCAAACAACACTCAGCAAAGAGGCCGTGCACCTCTGATTAAGTGTCAGGGTGCTACAACATTATCTCACATAGACTTCCACTTAAAAGTAGATCAGAGCTCGTAGTAATATTTACAAGGAGTTGCCGGTTGTATCAAAAATACTTTCCTCAAGACGTAACAAAGCACTGAGCTGACGCTGATCCCAACAGGAAATGATACACAAGAGAGTATATTAGAATAGCATAGACTCTAGTATAGGCAAGAAAGTCTTTGAAATATTGGATATGGTGAACGCTGACTGGCCATCAGCTCTGATAACACTGTGCGTCGTAATTAATATGCTTTTGGACGTGAGAGTCAGAAACTGAGATGTGAAAAAGTGCAGGAAACACTGATCTGATGCTGGTTTTTAAGCCAGCAGCTGCTCGTTCTCTCCGTTAGCGTCCACTCGGCTCGAGCTCACTTTGGATCAGTCGTGATGATACTCTGTAATTTGGGTTCCTACTAGAACATATTTACAAGCTTTAATGTTTGAAAACACATTATTCATACAGTCCATCTGGAAATAGCCTGCTGTAGCCTGCTCCTTATCTCTGCTTGAGGCTAGTTTTTAGTTTAGTTCATCAGTTTATTTAACAAGGGCCATCCACAACACAACCACTCTAGCTGATTTGCATCTGCGGTCCCTGGGCAGGAACATTTTAAAGAACAATACAGTACAATACAAATGGAATACATGCAAATAAATGCAGAACAGCTTGAAATTTGACAAAAAGCACATCATACATACACACATTAGCCGCTACTAGTTTAATCCTGGGCCCAAGCTGTCGGTGGTTGAGTTGCATTATGGGTAATGTAGCAGCTAAGTTCTTGTCAAAGAAGAAAACTGAGTGGAATAAAAAAGATAATATCTTTGGTTCTGCTCCATCAAGTTTTCTTCTTTTTTTCATTGTAAGTCTAGCAATTGGGATTGCATTGCTAAATCAGTGGACTACTCTTTGAAGTCTGCTTTTGGAGACTCACAAACACTGCAGCGATACATTCAGGCTCTTGTAAGTTTCGATTTTTTTTACCACACAGAGAATGTCTCCAATCTTTCTGTAGCAAGGTGAGCTCTGTCTCAGAGTTTCCCGTACCAGTGGGTATGTGGGGTGAGTCATCATGCGTGCCTCAACAACTCTCACAGTATGACTCAGATTTAGTGTCCCATAATAGTCAATGCTGTTTTGAGGAAAGTTGTGCAGGAAACACTAAATGCTTCAGCATGATAATGACAATGTCAACCATCTGAAACTATCAATATCACCCATTTGAAGTCCCATGTTCCACACGCGTTTCAAGATAAGAGAAACAAATACATTGGTCTTGTTTTCCAACAGACGCTAAAAGTGTGCATCCACCTGCAAGTACCTTGGTTATATCCGACAACCTTTCGGTTCTGTGATGACTCATAGTCTCCTTGCCCTCTGTGCTCTTTGGTGTGATTATCGATGACCTTCGTTCATTCTGTTATGCTCCGCTTTCACATCTCTCTCCTTGAACCCATGAGCCCTGGCCTTTTTGAGGCGTGTCTGTAGATATTTTGTTGGCACTGCGAACAAAGGGTAAGTTTGAGGAGAGGACTGTGACTTGGATTTTCAATCCTCTGGTAGATGAAGAGTTTGGCTGACCGTGTTCTCCAAACCAAACACATGGAGGAGACACATCAGAAGTCCAGTCAAACCCTTGTTTCCCTTGTGTCCTCTGGATACTGCGGGGGTGGTGGGAGACAAGAGGGTGATGCTAAGCTCTCATCCCTGATGAACCACGCCTCCCACCCCATGCAGGACTCTGGCAGCGCTGCACAGCTCCTTCAGCCACTAGCTGATTCATCCCTGATGTCTGAGGGAGACGCACCGAAAGTCCTTCCTTCCCGCTGCTGTCTGGCTGCACAACAAGCTGAGCTCACAGTAGACCACAAACACTTATAGCACTTTAATCCCTTTTGGACACTTTAATGATGTTCATCTGGTGCAATATATAATACATTTAAATACTTTGTATATACTTTTTATGCAGTCTGTCTATTTAATATTGCTTTTATTTGCTATGTGTCTCTTGTGTGCACTGCTGCTGTAATCCTGCAATGTCCCCACTGTGGGGCTAATAAAGGATGATCGTATCTTTCCCAGTTGCCCTTTTAAAGATCTTTTTAAACATCCTCGTAGCTAATTTACTTATGTAAGTCACTTTGCCCCTTTTGGAAATGTTTGGTTTATAGAGTTGTTTAAAGGTTGTGACATGAAAAGTTACTCAGGAGAAAGTGGGAACAGGAAGTGCCCCGAGCGCCCCAAACACCCAGCAGACCACCCACTCATCTGGCAGAGGACCAGAGAGGGTGTTTCAAACCCAACACGTCCAACGAAGAGACGTCAACCTTACAGCATTGAACAAGCAACTAAGTCTGACTTCAGCGCTGCAACTCATTGTCATTTGCTATGAGTATTGTTCATGTGCATCAATTGGTGTGGACAGAGCAGAATCACATTTTTTACGTTTGCATCTTTTCACCAAACCCTTTCACCTGTCCACGGCAGTTTCAATGCGTCATTGCAAATTATGGTAATATCGCTGTAGTCCTTCATCGAGCTTTGTTAGTCATGCAATTAAACACAGTATGTCCGTGCAATTTCACAAAATGGCTCTTGTAGAAATAAAAGTGCAGAAAATGTCCAAATCTAGATTTAGAAAAATGACAGAGTAAAGCTTTGCTAAACACTGATGTCCTTGTAAAGCCTTCTGGTTTCCCATTAAAGTTGAAGTTTGTCTTCCTCAGGGCACAATGTCCTTCAGACAGTACGATAAGGTAATGTGTGTTTGGCTTCAGGTGTGTGGTGGGGAACTATTTATGAAGAGCCTATTCTGGGAGAAGGTCTAAAAGGTTTTGGTGAAGTAGTACAAAGAGGACAGGGAGAACGCTGAAGAACATTCCTCACATGTAAGCAAAGAGGACCCACAGACCCAGTAAAGCTTGAGTAGAGCTTAGACTCAAGGATCTTTCTTAAGTAAAGTGTAGTCTCTGGCTTGGGGGTCACTCTGTTTCTGTCATGGACAAGGTAGTCTTGCATAACCAGACCTAACTCCAGAGTGCTGTGTCAGCAGTACAGAAAGTTCTGGCTCTGCATCATTCTGCTATAGGGGACAAAATTGCTATGGCTTGTTTATATTTCTTTAAACCAATCCTTTTGGGCATCGCTAAGCACAGGATGCAGCGAAAGTAGCCTTGCAAGATAGATAGTGCAGACAGTGAAAGGGTCGAAACAAGATGGCTGAACTAGGCGACTAATGGCAGGCTTTTTAACGCTGTCTACAATCGATGAGTCGGCCTATGGCCTCTGTGCTAAATCTGTACATCTCCTAAAGGACATCAGTTGATCAAACCCAAAGTTCCAGAATCAGAATCAACACTTCCTTCATTGCAGATCTATTATCCGATCATGGTAAAAAAAAGAGGACCTTTATAATGTAAATCTTCCCAAGTGATCATCATGTGTGATGATCACTGCTAGTGCTCATGTAGTGATGTTTTCATGAGTATGAAACATATAATCAGTATGATAGCTGTCTGTACATCCATAGTGTTTTTTCATGGTCAAGAATTAACCTTCAAGCTCAACATACCTAAGACTGACACTATTTCTTCATATACAGATAAAGGCCATGTGTTAAAAACCTATGGGCAGGCAAAAAAAAGTAAAACAATTCCAATGACGGTAAACCCAGATATCTAAAAACCCTAATTTATTTTTAAAATAATAATATAGCATCTAAAGCTAAGCTAAAGTTCCAGGTCGCACTAGCAAGTATTAGGTTCTCCAACCCTCTTGACGTGGTGACTACTCAATAGAGCTATGACTGTAGTTAGCAAGCTACTAAGATGCTAGCGCTGGTCACAACAATTGAATGATACTTGTTCAAGTTTCTTTTTAGACTTTGGTCTCTCAACCGTTAATAGGTCTTGGTTTCAGAAGATGATGCCGGGAACAGCCATAAATAACAATATAAAGTGTGTTTTTTGCGTTGGTGCATGTTGTTCTTTTAAACATCTGCTCCACCCATATTTAATGATGAGATCAAAGCTAATTAAAGCATGCACTATTGATGCTAATGGGTGTCCTGTTCTCACCGTCCTTATTGATTGTCCGGATACCGACCACGTGCCAGGACATTCTCTACTCGCCCTTTATCCTCCTTCCTTCTTTTGTCCGTGGGCTTTCGCTAGTCTGTATTTATGTGTGTTTACTGTCCCTGAACCCAGGCGATGGTGTCAGAAGGGACTTGTAAAGCTGTCATGTTGGGGATGGAAGGCGCCCGCCCCCGAGGAGAGCGATTAGAGCATCGGAAAAGGTCATGTTTTATGGGCCCTTCTTTTAACCCCTCCAAATAGAGGTGATTATGGAGGAGGGCGAAGGCCCAGTGACCTACTGTGCTGCCGCTCTCAGCCTGATGCCTTAACATTAGTCACGCAGCGACCATGGCCTTCATCTGGAAAGATGTCTGGTGACAAGACTAATGAGTGACACACCTGTTCTGGACAATCTGTTGGGTTTTGTTATCAGATATGAGTGGAAGCAGGAATTGATATCGGTGCAATTAGCCGATCTGGCATGTTGGACGGCAAGCACAGATTAAGTTTCAGATCTCTACAGGAAATTTGAACCAGTGTTTTCTTCTACTTTACCCACGTTTATAGTTGATATATGTAACAGATCTTTACTCAAAGATAGCTTTTCAATAACTGGTATCATATTATTGGATCAGAATACATTATTTTGAGGTTTTTGGTGCCAAACACATTCGTACTATTGAACATAGCTGATATTCTGTTCGATATTTCAAGAGGGTACAATAGAAAGGATGAATCTGGAGGCTAAGCCTGAGAGGGGACGGGGTGCGAGGAGTTCCTGTCACCGGGACAGGGACAGATAGCCACGAGCTTCGAATCCGGACCACATCTGAGCCGCTGTGTACTTGTGCCAAGTACGAAGTGCGACTACAAACTCACACTTCTTTCTTCACCCCGATCTCATTCCCAGAATCCTCATCTGTCAGCAGCTTCTAAACTCGCCCTCTGGCCTTTCCATTTAATTCAGGGTCATTTTATGTTTAATCCCACATTGGCAGCATTTAGCCTGCGGTAATGCTGCGGAAAATATTTTCCTCTTGGTCAAACAATGGAAGCAAATTAGAGTGGAGTAAGGTAATCAATGTGTAATTGACCTGTGTTGGCAGTCAGCCGGAACTGAAAGGAACAACACAACCAGATACATGGTTGCCCGTAGGTGATAAAAAAACATCCACAGTGATTTCAGTGTAGAAGGTATAGAACAAAGAATCAATAGCAATTGTTTTTTACATCAAATTTGCAATTTAGTCGTCAAAACAAACAGGACTTAACATTCCAGTACATAATGTTTATTGTACTGTACATGAACATAGAATTGAATGGATCGGGCCTACAGTCACAGATACCTATTCATCTATTTGAGTCAGTATCGGCCCAGTATCCAATATTGGTATCGGTGCATCTATTAATTACCCCACCTGACAGAATTCTAATGGCTGCCAAGAACAAATCGGAGTCCTTTTGGTAATTGCGTTAAAGTGCTGCAAAGTTTCAACAGACATAAGGTAAAGAAGCTTTAATCAATACCCGTTAGTGGAAAGTCCAATGTTTAAGTGCTTTGAATGGCAACAGACTCAAAGGATTCCACCTCGAATGGCGGCACCTTTCTCTGTAGCCAAATCCAGGCCTGGAGCTGGAGGAAGAAAAGCAAGACGATGTCTATTATTACCTCTACACAGTTTCCGGGGAGGCGTCGCCCTCAGTACATCAGGAGAGGGGTTGAGTGGTCACGAAGAGAAAGCACCGGGCCTAAGATGATTACTCAGTGGGATCAATTTTCATTTGGGACAGGCACCCATCGCCACGCAATGGTAGAATAATGCACGCTGCTGTCTGAAGACGGATGCATTTGTCTGGGATTGTGGACGCCTGAAGCGTTACAAGCTTTTCGAGATGTCCTCCGTGTGTGTGTGTGTGTGTGTGTTTGTGTGTGTGTGTGTGGGGGGGGGGGGGGGGGGGGGGGGGGGGGATTGTATGTAATTGACTGTACAGAAACCTGTAAAAGGATCTCACATATGTATTTGATGGCCTCCTCCATGATGACCTGAAACCCAGAATAATAATGGAGCTATCTGATGATGTGCTGGGTTATTACTGCAGGTGGCTTGCTATCCAGAAATGCTTTGTCTTTGATGACCTATCTCAAACAATTGTCGCTGCAATTTGCTTTTCACGGTGAGCCAATATGAAATGAAACAACGTTTTCACAAGTTACTCCTAATTCTTAGTGCGTTTTCCTTCGAAAGACAGCAACTCGTGTCAACGGCGACGTCTCATTTGACATGCTGTCTCCTGGCTGAAAGATTGCTGTTTGTTGGACCCATCCTCCAACCCTCTGCTGTTCTGTTGTGGTCTTTATACTTCACCGTTCATGACTACATGGATGAAATATACAAGGCGATTAGTTGGGACATCTACGAATAACGGCGCATTCTCTGCGGTTGGTATATCCTGAATGAGACCAGGGCCTGCCTGGTACAGAAGCTCACTGAAAGCCTTTGAAATATGATTTGCCTGATTGAAAGTTAATGGTCTGAAACCTGTAAAACCACCAGCACCATCTTTGATTGGTTTGAACATTAAAGGAGGGAGTTAAAGGAAGATGGTAATAAATTATGGTAAGCAAGCAAGACATTAGTAGCTCTGTAGGACAGGGATGTATCAGTACTATCAGGGTGATGGGAAAAGATGGGGTTTTAAAGTTCAGCAGGAAATTGACTGGAGAAAGAACCTGCCTGTCGCTGGAAGTGTCCCATCTCCTTTAGTTCCACTAGTTCCATGTCTTGACTGAGCAGAATTGCTCTCTAATAGCTCACTCCATCCATGTCGCCGTAGCTCTATTTCTCAGAGCCCCCCACACTCCCTGCTCTGCAAGCAGTCTCACCTGTAGAGGAAGCAGAGGTGATGATCAGGAACGGGAAGAACACAGACACACTGGGGAGTCTGGTGCTCTCGATTCACTTCTCTTTGCACTGACTTTGGCCTATATTCACAACCTTTTTAGGTTTTCAGAAGCAAGATAATCGTAGGCGTGGACTGTACCAAGAACACCCTTCTTTGGGAGGCGCCTGTGGTGCTTCTTTGGGCTAAAGTGGACCCAATTGTCCCACTGATATCATTATTATCCTTTGCTGTGGTTTCGCTGGACTCTTCTGAATAGTCTTGGGGGCCATTTGTTCAAAGAGAAAACGTTCTTTGACTGACAGAAAGCTGGACCCTTCAAGACCGTTAATCAGTGAATCACTGCTAATGAGTGGCATTTTGTGTAATGATACATTTTAATGTCTCTGCCCTTGAAGATGAAGGGCAGTTTAGACAATTATTTTCTTCTGCAAGTATCCAAAAGCACATTAGCTTTGTGTGTAGCGCACTATTCAAAACCCACCTTACCCCATACACTGAATTGTTCTTTTGGCAGACGAGCAAATTCCCTGTGTTTGCTCTCCCTCTCCTGTGTACTTCCTTCTTTCCCCGTGTTCTTTGTCTCTCATGTAATCCCCACCGAAACGCTGCATATTCCCCTCACACGGCGGGGTAAGACGAGATGTGTGGCCGCGTTTCTCCAAGCCTGCCTGGCATTGATCCTGCAGGCGGAGCGGTTCTTCAGACACCTTTGAGGCGAAGAGCTTTCGCACACGTTTTAACTCTGCTTCCCCGGCCACACAGACGCACAACACTCCAAAGAGCCCTGAGAGAGAGCCTGTTTTCCTGCTACACAGAATGAGTTCTGGATGTATATCTTTTTATCGTAGGCGTTTGTTGTGCAGCAAAGCCGTCCCGCTCACGTGGCTTCTCTGTTTTCCCACCTTCACACCCGTGGAGGTACGCTGGTGTTTGAACGCAGGTATTTTTAGAACATTAATGAATTGAGTTAAGGAGTAAAATGGCCGCCACAGGAGGTCAGACGGTGGTCATTTGTCATCGGGATAAAGTAAGCGAGCTTGAAAGACGTAAATAGCTTTGTTTGGAGTGCCAAGTCATCTCAAGCCAATCTACTGGAACCAGAGGGCTCTGCTATTTTGCAGGCCGGGCTCTCCATCTCTTCCTGGGTCTCCTTCATCTTTTCCTGTCACACACGGCCCTAAGGCATTGTCGGCCGAACACAAACATAAATATCCACCACCATAAGAAAACGTCTCTCCCAAATGTCTAATGGTGCCTGTGAGCATTGCACAAAAGTGTATATAAAGTGTCTTCGGTCCCCGTGGTGAAGACGGAGCCTCCGGCAAAAAATGTTTTCCTTTATGTCCCACAATTTGCAGGTATTCCACCAGCTCAATTTTTCCTTTCCTGTCATAATTTATTCCAATTCCACTGAAATCCTTACACTTCTATTCAGGAAGGGAATAGAATCCATTCATCCAACTTACAAAAAGCTTAAAATCTGTCTGCACCACTACAGTTAAGTAAGTGTCTCCGATATGTCGTATAATCCACTCGACAAGTTGGCGACAGTTGACTTTAACGTCAAACATTTTAGGTCCATGCTTTTGATGAATGAAATCAACAATTTGGGCCAAAGAATAAGCCTAGCATAAAGACTCCAGAAAGTCACGGTCTAACATATAGTCGAGCACATAAACAAACCCTTGTAAAGATTTTATTTTTCACCTTTTGTTTACATTTTTCTGCAGATTAAACAAACTATGAATGAAAATATATAACATATTAGTGCGCTTCAGAGGTGCTAGTCGGTGAATTTTCTTACTTCGACACAGCCGAGAGCGCAGTTATTCTGAAGACTACAGATTTAAAATGCCAACATCAAAATGTAATTGCAGTGAGCATCACTGGCGCTGAAAGGCAGCAGCCAGAACAGGACGTCTGCTTTGCTCCCTGCAGGCCCCTTATTGGGTATTGGGATCAGCTCTTAAACAGCATGCGTAGGTACAAAATCCACGGCCCGCCACTGGTTTTAACTCACTGTACCTGACTTGTGCCAATAGGCCTACTCACTGCCCATTGAGCCTATTTGAACCAGGCTCTAGTACAGACAAGTATGCAGCTTCAGAAACAATGTTCAAAACATCTGACCGACTGATGTTGAACGTTTGTGTTTCAGTCATTTAAAATGAGAACTTCCTATGTATGTGAGTTTCAGGCATGAATGTTCGGTGGGTTTGCAGACACACAGGCCGCTTTGAGATGTTCTTAAGAAGTCATAATTGAGCTTCGCATCAGGACGTGTGTTCCGATAAACACACGTCCTGGAAACATTTTCTCTCAGGGATGAAATGTAGCTCTCTGTCATTAAGACAGGAGAGCGCATCATTAATGAAAATGTTGAAATTGAAATGTTTGTGAGGCACAGTGCTGTCGCAGCTCCTCGTTGCTGTGGAGTCACGGACCAATTTCCCGCCTCAGGAGATTCAGTCCTCCCAGTGGGTCGAACGTCCGATTGAAGCACAATAATTATACTCGTCTAAAAGAGTCTCGGAGTCGATTGAAAGGCTTTTCTCTTTCGTTTCCTGTTACCGCTGTGACAACAAGCCCTCAGTCTCCCCGAGGGCTCGCTTTTAAAGGCCGTGATTGGACGAAAACCAAAGGGAGGTGCAGGTGAGGGGGGGATGATATGTGAGCTGTTTTTCACTCCAGGTGCAGCGGAGCGTAGAGTCCACTCAGCACCATTAGACAGCCTCATTGGTCACCATTTACACGTGAAGAAGACCATTAGTCACTGGTCGTTTATCATGGACTGATACAAATACCACTAAGCACTGTTCCTTTGGTGCTGTTACTGCTAGTACATAAACTATCACTACTGCACTTATTGCACCTACTGCTAGTACTACCACTTGTATTACTATTCCTACAAAAACTCTTAATATGACTACAACTACCACCCTTACTGTAGTATCCTTATAATAAGAGTTCTGCTACAATGATTTCTATTATAGCTTTATATGTTTTTACGACAACTACTTCAGCTATTTCTACTAGCAGGGTGATATGATTAAGAATCTATGTCTATAATATATATATACACGCAGTCAGTGTTGGGGGTAACGAGTTACAAAGTAATGGATTACAGTAACGTAATTACTTTGATAGGTAATGAAGTAAAGTAACGCATTACAAATATTGGTAACTACACTACTTTACTAGACCTCAGTAACGCGCGTTCCTACGTTACTCAAGACATTTGTACCAGTCCGAAAAGTTCTCTTTTAGCGGCGCGCGAGTCACACGACACTTCCTGATGAACAGCCTATCACAGAACTCGATCTGAGTGATTTGAGTGACGTAGCTACTGGTGCGTAGAAGGAGGGAAGCGGGGAATGGATGAGACGGAGACGGAGACGGAGAGCCCGGATCCAACTGGGAGGTTCTCTCCAGGTTCCCTAGGATTAAGGATATTGCAAAGCAATACAACACTCAATACCATCAAGTGCACCTGTCTGTAATGACGTGGAGCTTCTAATGAGGACAAGACACGTCTGTATGAATGGAATCCCTCTACTGGTGAACTGTAGTATTACAACTGTTAAAGCGATTGAGAACGCGCTCTTGCACCAGACTTGTATATATTTTCCACACGTAACATCAACATTAGTTAGCGTCAACAAGCACGTGTCATTGTACTTTCTGCCTTCAAAGTAAAAGCACTTCCTGTTTACATGCTCTTCACAATAAGAGTAAATCATGTAATAAAACAAGTTACAACACTATCGAAAGGCTTTTCAGGCTGTCGGATAAAAGATTGCACAGACTTTTACTCATGCGATACAATCGCTATTTTGAAGGGTCAGGGAATAGAGAAAAATTATGAACTTCATAGGATATAGTGCACTTTCTGTTTATTTAGGCAAAGATGATGTGGATTTTCTGTTTATTTAATTGCATTTTCAGTTGAGGCATATTTCTTTGGTCAGACAGTGTGAACAGGGTTAATGTTCGTTCAAGTTAATGGCTGAGTTTTATATGCCATTTTCTTTTACATGTATACAATACACTATGTGGAAAGGCTAAGAGATGCCCTTTATTGAACATAAAGTGATGAAAGGGCCATGATGTTTGTCCAGGTATCTTTGCGGTTAATTTGGACATTTGCTTAAAAAAATGGAAAGTAAAGTAACTAGTAGTGAAGTTACTTTTCAAATGCAGTAACTAGTAAAGTAATCTAGTTACAATTTTCAGAAGTAACTAGTAACTTGTAACTAGTTACTTTTTCTGAGTAACTACCCAACACTGCACGCAGTATATAATTGTTGTGGCTCTTGGGATGACGGTCGGTGAGGTGGATCTTGACTCCTGGATTGATTGCCATGTCCCCTTCAGGATAAACTAGAACAACTTTCTCTATCCCGTCATTTTTTATATGGCATCATAATTCGAGATGTAACAAAACCATTTTTTCATTCCCATTACCCATCCCTGAACTTACTCACTGATACTAGGTATTGATACGAGTGGTTTGTAGTGCTAGTTTGCACATGTGCGGTCCAATGAGTACAGATCGGTCAGCAAGGGACTGTGGCTGTTGTGGTTGTTGTTCTCATGTAGCTGATAAACGATGTGATGAAGTGGTATCAGATACTCAGCATCCTCGCCGATACACAATCCAGCACTTCAGGATGCGTCGGAGCGACAACTTTAATGTCCAATACTCTGATTTATGAACACATACCTGCAAAACTTAGTTACACTTTGCGTTTTAGTGCTAATTTGCAAATGCTAGCATGCTAACATGCTAAACCAAAACGGTGAACGTGGTAAACACTAAGGCTGAATTAATTACAGTACAGTAAAATGTGAATTTACTGCTTTCTGTCTTTTTGTTACTTCCACTGGAGTCAAAGGCTTTACCCTGATCTGGAAAGGATTTAAAGGAGTACGAGCCAATTAAGTCCTGTATACCTTCTTCAGTCTTGCATCTCCTCGATCATTATAACACTACTACACACACACACACACACACACACACACACACACACACACACACACACACACAGACAGGCCTCTGTCTCTTCCCCGTCTCTGTCTGTCCATGGATGGTAATGACCTTGTGGCAACAGACCCGTTGGAGAGTCGAGGGAGGGATAGATGTCGATGTTTTTGTTTCTTGGCAGATCCCAGGCCTTATTTAGGAGTTGGGTAGTGGGAGCGGGGGGGAAGTGTGTGCTTTCATTACAGAAGGTGATACCCAGACTGGAGAAAGAGAAAGAGCTCCTGCTTCTTCTGCCGTTCTCTTTTGGAATCTCTTTCACCCTTTTCTTTTTTATTCCAACTTCCTCCTCTCTACCTTTTCTCTTGTGACGTTCACATCAATGCAGCCGACGTGCCACTCACTCTCCGAGCCGCCTCATTCACAAACAACACACACGCCCACGCAGGCGCGCTGCAACACTGACACACGCAGAACCCTCGCCCTCCATCCCTGCTCGGTCTCTTATCGTATCCCAGAACACTATACAGCTTCCGTCCCTCAGGCGATTCATTTCACAACATCAATCGGCACCGCTGCCCTCTCACTCCACGCATCCATCCATCCACCGCTACGCCGCTAATCTCAGTCACCTTCAGAGGAAAATAAATGATGTTTATGTGCATCCCGCCCAGCCGCTTAGATCACCGCCACCTCACTGCTTGTGTGGATCATGTGTAGGCAAGTGCTGCACTGTATGTGTATCTGAATGTTCACTCATCCTGAACTCTCAAGGGGCCGAACGGTTTAAAGTAACTTCAAAGAATAGTTACCACGTATATTTTAAGGCCATTGTACTACAAACAAGACTATTGTTTCTCTTTACATGCTGTGTCTTTTCGAAATAATAGTCTGTGCTCACAGGAACCCTCTAGTTTCCGCTCATTACTTTCTCTTTTCAAAACATATAGCGTTGGTTTATGTAGTTTTTAGTTTTACGTCGGTTTTAGGTTTACGTCGTTTTTAGGTTCATGTAGTTTTTAGGTTTACGTTGTTTTTAGGTTTACGTCGTTTTTAGGTTTACGTTGTTTTTAGGTTTACATCGTTTTTAGGTTCATGTAGTTTTTAGGTTTACGTTGTTTTTAGGTTTACGTCGTTTTTAGGTTTACGTTGTTTTTAGGTTTACATCGTTTTTAGGTTCATGTAGTTTTTAGGTTTACGTTGTTTTTAGGTTTACGTCGTTTTTAGGTTTACGTTGTTTTTAGGTTTACATCGTTTTTAGGTTCATGTAGTTTTTAGGTTTACGTTGTTTTTAGGTTTACGTCGTTTTTAGGTTTACATCGTTTTTAGGTTCATGTAGTTTTTAGGTTTACGTTGTTTTTAGGTTCACGTCGTTTTTAGGTTTACGTTGTTTTCAGGTTTACATCGTTTTTAGGTTCATGTAGTTTTAAGGTTTACGTTGTTTTTAGGTTTACATCGTTTTTAGGTTTACATCGTTTTTAGGTTCATGTAGTTTTTAGGTTTACGTTGTTTTTAGGTTTACGTCGTTTTTAGGTTTACGTTGTTTTTAGGTTTACATCGTTTTTAGGTTCATGTAGTTTTTAGGTTTACGTTGTTTTTAGGTTTACATCGTTTTTAGGTTTACATCGTTTTTAGGTTCATGTAGTTTTTAGGTTTACGTCGGTTTTAGGTTTACGTTGTTTTTAGGTTTACATCGTTTTTAGGTTCATGTAGTTTTTAGGTTTACGTTGTTTTTAGGTTTACGTCGTTTTTAGGTTTACGTTGTTTTTAGGTTTACATCGTTTTTAGGTTCATGTAGTTTTTAGGTTTACGTTGTTTTTAGGTTTACATCGTTTTTAGGTTCATGTAGTTTTTAGGTTTACGTCGTTTTTAGGTTTACGTTGTTTTTAGGTTTACATCGTTTTTAGGTTCATGTAGTTTTTAGGTTTACGTTGTTTTTAGGTTTACGTCGTTTTTAGGTTTACATCGTTTTTAGGTTCATGTAGTTTTTAGGTTTACGTTGTTTTTAGGTTTACGTCGTTTTTAGGTTTACGTTGTTTTCAGGTTTACATCGTTTTTAGGTTCATGTAGTTTTAAGGTTTACGTTGTTTTTAGGTTTACATCGTTTTTAGGTTTACATCGTTTTTAGGTTCATGTAGTTTTTAGGTTTACGTCGTTTTTAGGTTTACGTTGTTTTCAGGTTTACATCGTTTTTAGGTTCATGTAGTTTTAAGGTTTACGTTGTTTTTAGGTTTACGTCGTTTTTAGGTTCATGTAGTTTTTAGGTTTACGTCGGTTTTAGGTTTACGTTGTTTTTAGGTTTACATCGTTTTTAGGTTCATGTAGTTTTTAGGTTTACGTTGTTTTTAGGTTTACGTTGTTTTTAGGTTTACATCGTTTTTAGGTTTATGTAGTTTTTAGGTTTACGTCGGTTTTAGGTTTACGTCGTTTTTAGGTTTACGTTGTTTTTAGGTTTACATCGTTTTTAGGTTTATGTAGTTTTTAGGTTTACGTCGTTTTTAGGTTTACGTCGTTTTTAGGTTGACGTTGTTTTTAGGTTTATGTAGTTTTTAGGTTCACGCCGTTTTTAGTTTTACGTCGTTTTTAGGTTTATGTAGTTTTTAGGTTTACATAGTTTTTAGGTTCATCTAGGTTTTATGTTTACTTGCGTGACAAAACTACTTGATGAGGCCGTGAGGTAAGTATGGAAGTTGCTTAATAAAACTATGAAAAATTAAGGAAACGTCGACTTGGTTTCACACGGGACACGAACAACAGTGTGCAGGGTGAAAGTCCCGTGTTTGTTAGACTCGTCCAACCTCCACTCTCTCTCTTTTTGCTCCATGTCAGCTGCTGTCTCCATACTACACCAGTTGCTCTGGCTCTATAATGATGTGGATTAGAACAGGGGATAGTTGAGGTGTGTCTCATACAGATGCTAAACGGAGCCTCGGTGCGTCTGTTCCAGACTCTGAATGTGTAAAGCGTCTGTAATAAGAGTGAGAACTTTAGTTCAGGTTTACATCGTTTTTAGCTTCATGTAGTTTTAAGGTTTACGTTGTTTTTAGGTTTACGTCGTTTTTAGGTTCATGTAGTTTTTAGGTTTACGTCGGTTTTAGGTTTACGTTGTTTTTAGGTTTACATCGTTTTTAGGTTCATGTAGTTTTTAGGTTTACGTTGTTTTTAGGTTTACGTTGTTTTTAGGTTTACATCGTTTTTAGGTTTATGTAGTTTTTAGGTTTACGTCGGTTTTAGGTTTACGTCGTTTTTAGGTTTACGTTGTTTTTAGGTTTACATCGTTTTTAGGTTCATGTAGTTTTTAGGTTTACGTCGTTTTTAGGTTTACGTCGTTTTTAGGTTGACGTTGTTTTTAGGTTTATGTAGTTTTTAGGTTCACGCCGTTTTTAGTTTTACGTCGTTTTTAGGTTTATGTAGTTTTTAGGTTTACATAGTTTTTAGGTTCATCTAGGTTTTATGTTTACTTGCGTGACAAAACTACTTGATGAGGCCGTGAGGTAAGTATGGAAGTTGCTTAATAAAACTATGAAAAATTAAGTAAACGTCGACTTGGTTTCACACGGGACACGAACAACAGTGTGCAGGGTGAAAGTCCCGTGTTTGTTAGACTCGTCCAACCTCCACTCTCTCTCTTTTTGCTCCATGTCAGCTGCTGTCTCCATACTACACCAGTTGCTCTGGCTCTATAATGATGTGGATTAGAACAGGGGATAGTTGAGGTGTGTCTCATACAGATGCTAAACGGAGCCTCGGTGCGTCTGTTCCAGACTCTGAATGTGTAAAGCGTCTGTAATAAGAGTGAGAACTTTAGTTAGCAGCCATCTTTTCTGCATTTTACCATCCTGTCCAGATGTGCAGTGAGTGTGCTTACATGCAGTTGGTCAGTTAAACATCATATTCTGGTTTCAGATACCTGAATACGCCCGTATCTCCGTTTTGAGAGTCCTGAATGTGTTGGCTGTAGTGCTCTGATATGAACACCTGTTCCACCTGCCATGTGCACAGGTCTCCACATTGGTACCACAGCCACCTTATGGGAGACTCTTCCCGGAGCCTCACACCCTGTCTGACGACAGCTGACAACCCGTCCTCACCCCCAAATCTTCAAATACTGCCGCTTGGTCAGTGACCCTCGACGACTGATACCAATGCATCGAAGCACCCTTTAGAGTCTTTAACGAACTGCAATGTAAACCCATCAGGACTTGACTCATTTCTTGTGTCAAACCAAGACAAGAGTGACTGTTTTTTCTATACTTTTGTGACATAATTCCAGTATTTAACGAACGGCAGTTACTTATCAAACATACAGTAACCCAAACCACAATCTTTTCCTGAAACTGACAAAGAAGTTTTGTATCAGCAACCCCAAAACCTAGTAAACCTACGTTTTTAAGTTTATTTTGAAAGGACCGTGCAAGTAACAGGTGGAAACTGACACGTGCGTAACTGGCGCTAGAGGAGCAGCATGAGCGTCAGCGCTGAAGCGGAGGCCACTAACCGAGCGTCAGAGTTTGACGAGCTGGAAGTGAGAATGTTGCAGCAGAAGGTGTGATAGACTGAAACATCTCACACAGTAAATCAGCAAATGTACACATCGATCAGATCTACATGTAGGCTGAGTAAATATTGTGTCAAAGCATTTATTAATGTTTTTCTTTAGAGTGTTGCACAATGTTCTTTTATCGAACAACAGGACTGGAGGCGGGTATCTCTGTTCTAATCACTGCTGTAATCACAGCTTCTTATGCGACGGCTCCTCTCGCTCCCTTCAGGCTAATTAGCCCTAACTCGATCTGAAACGCCAGATAGGTTCACCCATAATGCCTAGCGTTGATATCCATCCGCTCGGGGCTGCTCTTCAGCGAACACGCCTCACTGCCCGCGTGTGTGAGACGGAGACAGAGAGTGTGTGTTTGGGTAGTGAGGGGTAGCAGTGGGATGTGTGTGTGTGTGTCCACAAGTGCGTGCCAGACTGTCTGCATGGTACAGTGCTAACACACCGAACTCTGGCTGCTCCCAAGTGTCAGTCTGTGCTGTGCAGGTTGCCTGGCGGCATATCGAGGTTGAGCGAACGCGCTAATTTGACGAGAAGCCACAATGCGGTGAAATTGATGCGCATTTGCTCAGTCTTTATCCGGATTATCATAATTCCAAGCCTTATTATGTAAACTTAATACTGGAAATAATGAATCCCATTATTGTAATTGCTGTAAGACTGGGAGCCATGACGAGGTTAATGTGAGTCTGGGAGGAATCGAGAATTGCCTTTTGTAGGTTTTTATGTGTGTGTGTGTGTGTGTGTGTGTGTGTGTGTTTGTGTGTGTGTGTGTGTGTGTGTGTGTGTGTGTGTGCGTGCGTGCGTGTGTGCGTTGTAATCTTTGTTTCTAGTGTTTGCATATGGACAATATGGAGCAATATTTTGGGAGGACAGAATTGTCCCCACCAATATTTGATCAAACTTCTCATATAACGTGTTTATCATCTTCCATGGCACAAAGAGAGAGAGATTTAGGGTGAGGAGGAGGAGGAGGAAGGCTCTCACGGTGTGATCGTCATGGCAGTAGTCTGCTGTGAGGTCACAAGGTCACGACCTCGGTTAATAATTCCTAAAAGGTCCACCGTGTCTCAGCATCTGAAATGTGAACCTGCTCCACTAGCTGTGGTGGTGAGGGGCTATATTTATCTAAAACTATTGACTTCTTTAAGGCTGAAGGTTGGGTTTCTACAACAGATGATGATCACTTCCTCAGCTGACCACGAGTGACCCGACCAGACGCTCCTCTCCTCTGAGCTCAGGGACGTGATGCTGAGACACTTCAGGATTTGACTTGGTTTGTCTCAGTTGTTTTTATTCTTGAAATAATATGACTTTATTCTCGTAATATTAAAACGTTTTCCTCACAATATTTAAACTATTTCCGGACGTCCCGAAGCACACTGATATGAGAAATGTTTTGAGTGTGAAGAAAGTTTTGATGAGCTCTTCAATTTTAGAGGTTATGGGAATTCATACAAATTAATTTAAACTGTCAGTGAGGTGAAAAGCTGCCACATGCACATTAAAGAGGTTAGAGACACAAAAGATGTGTTGACTCATCAGAGATAACATTAAATAAGGAGAAATTATCTACAGAAGAATACATATTTGGTTATGTTCCATTGTATTTTTATATTTAAAATTGTCAACTGGTGCCTGAATTGAGTGTTTTCCTATACACAAACAGACTTCTCCACCACAAGTTGTCCCTAACCATGTAGAATCCAAACCGCCGTCCTGGGAGCTTCTCCTTGCGTTGTTGACTTAGCCCGGCTGGCCTTTCAGTCTCTGTTAGCAGTCAGCAACCGGTACGAGACGGTATACTCTGACTGATAATGCTAGAGAACAATGTAAAAGTGTAGGAGTAACGGTGGAAAGCAGTTAAACTGTTCTTCTCCACCGTCTAAAGCGGCATTTTCATGGAAAGCACTCTCCAGATTTTGAACTCTGACCTTAAATCACACTGAGCGTTGACTCTGCCGTGTTTTTGTTGGACAGAACCACAGAGCAGGATTGAGGGTCACGTGACCTGGAACGTACCTTGTTTTCTTCTTCTGATGAAACTCCTCTACGTATTGCTCAGAGTTTCTCTGAAAGTTGCCGTGTGATAGTAATGGGAGCCGCTTCATGAATCATTAAGCACATTGTTGTCCCCCCCCCCCCCACAATAGAGTGCGATTTGGCTAAATGGATGCGGCCGATGAGAGCCTTTCCATCTTCTCTGTATTATTTAACGATGGTTGGACGATGGATGGTCAGGATCGTGGCTCAGCGAGCCGCCACATTCATTATCATCTCTCCCCGCCTCTGCCTCTCCTCTTTCATAATTTCTTTTATCTTGTTTTCCCCTTCGCTCTTCCATTCTTCATGCCTCCCTTTTAGCATCACGTGTTATTCCTTCCTGCAGCCGCTGCCTCTTTATCTCCCGGTCTATCTCTTTCTCCCTGAGGGATTGCATCTCATCAGCCTTCTGACAGAAATGTAATTATTGTACTAATGGTATCTTTGATTCCAGAGAGCTTTTTGGCTCACTGCCTAGACACCTAGGCGTAAATAAGTTGTTATCAAGGAGTGTTTTTCGAAATTTAGATCCACCGTGCAAAGAACGGCCATATTTTAATTGTCCAATGACACGTGTTAAGTGGTAGTTCTTGTGTACACGGTATGGTTTATACCATAAAGGTTTAGCATTGTTAATAAACACGTTGCGTATGAATCTAAATCCTGAACATTGGACCTTTTGTCCTGAGGATGGTGCTTTAGAAAGCTAACTGAGGGACCAAAAAAGGACTGGGTTCATCTTCCTGAGCAAATATATATATATATATATATATATATATATATATATATATATATATATATATATATATATATATATATGACTACTTCCCTTGCTAACGGGACTCTCGGGATGAAATGTATAAGTCACGGTAACCCTCGCAGCTCACTTTGCATTTAAGACAAATTGACATGCAGACCAGAGACCAGACGGGAGTTTCAGTTTCTATGTTGATGCCACAGCATAAAGTACTTTATTGTGTTATTCTCACAAAGACAGCTGCACGTACGCTCGCTTACGCTTCACAAATATAAATAAATATGCTTTAAATCATTGTAGAGCTGGACGCATGTTTCCTGTCCCAGAGATAATTCATCACAAGTTTCCTTCGACCATGCATCACAATCAAATCTCAATCGTCATTATTAGTATTAGTCTGAAGGACGATTTATTGAGGACGAACATTTTATTTAAAAAACTTTTTGTTGGATCTGACGTGACAAAGCGCCGTTAATGACACTAACTGAACATTGAAGCGGTGACGGCATTTGTGCGGCCAGCAAAAATAACACAATCAACCTAAAAACAAGGTGAGGCTCATTCTTATCATATCACACGCAACTATCGCAGCTAAAACCCTGCAAGCGCATGTACGATGCTCAGAGCTAACGAAGTGTGAACGGTGAGAAGGACTACGGTGGGCTGGAAGGGTCAATCAAACAGTACTTTCAACCAGGTTTCTGAAGTGATGATTGCCACTTGTTTTCTGTACTTTGCTCCCATTTGACTTGGTTTACGAACCTATTTTTAAACCCACTCATGATAGTTTTTTTCTAAACTTAACTAATGGGTTTCGTTTTCTGAACCTAACTGTGGCCGTTTCCCCGTACCGTGACCTAAACCGACATGCGAAAGACCTAAAATGAGTAAGTATGACACATACAATGTCCTTTTTAATAGTATGCATGGTATATCGTACATGGTTTACGCGGCCGACCCTCGCTCACTGAAATACGTTCCCAGATTTCCTGCTTAACAGACAACCGAAGGGAAGCGGTGATACCGGTTGATACGGTTGGTCTGAAGCCTCCTCAACAGTAATGGGAAATACAGTAAATGGGTGTAAAAAATACCCCTTTATTCCAGAATGAGATACTGCCTGCACCATCAGAAGAAAATATACTATCCTACACTGGAAGAATAAAACGTTTCAAAAGACATTGAGTGAGTGGATTTGAAAAAAACAGGCTGAAATCCACCTCAACGATTCAGAGAGAGCTTCAACGTGACACCGTTACCTGAGTGATCAGCCAGGACCGAAATACACTTCTGATATGAATAATTCAGCAGGCAAGCCACAAATAGATTTACAGTAGTGACAACAGATGCAAAGGCTTTGTTCCTTTTTGAAGAATAAACGGCTGCAAAAGCCTCCTGGCTGTTCATCAGACATCCACATGATCACAGATGAGCAGCACTGAGGTCACTGGAATAAATTGGTTTGATTTTTGATTTGTGTGAAGTGTTGTCAACTTTTTGCCATCAAACTGTCACAGTAATGTATTGTGATTCTTGCTGGCTGAAAGATTTCCATCTTTACCATCAGAGATTTGGTTGCACGGTGATAAACTAGTAATTCCCGTCATACCTTTGTAAAATAATTACAATCAGCACGAGGCCTTAAGACGCCACAACAGATAAATAATTCATCTCCTGGACAATTATTTAGCTCATAGCTCTGGGTGGAGACAAACTGATTGCTGCATTTCCCTGTGACACAGGAAACGAGGTGTGTCGGATTGAAAAGGTGGCGTTCAGCTGTGGGACACTCATCAGTCACAAGGCCCAGATATCAGACCAGCACAGGCCTGATTAAAAAAATAAAAAAACTTTTTTGACCTTCATTTGCATTAACATTCATGTTTCTAGACTTCCTGTCTGCCTCCCTGCTCGTCCCTGGAGCTGCTACGGGGAGTGTGGACTACACAGCCTCATCAGACAGGAATTAATTCATTGTTAAGGTTGTCAGAACCCGAGAGACTTGTAGAATCAGCTCCATTTGGCAGGGACATCACATTCAGAGGAACATTATTCATGGTAAAAATTGGATCCTTGTAATGGTTATCCCACTTTCAAATCACTGTGTGATGAAGTAACGCCGAATAGCAGAGAACCCAAACGGTGCTGGGCAGTAAACCACTACTGAGTTGGGTTTACAGTATTGTAACGACCTCTTTCAACCACAAGTAGCCCAAGGGTTTACAGTTGGGAAGTTTCTTTTCATTCCAGCGTTTGGTTCGTCGACTTGTTCGCTGTCTTACCAGAAGTTTGGTGGAAGGTCAATATTTGTTTCTGGGAGACTGAGTAAAACACTTTTAGTGACTCCAAAGATGTTTAATGTACATGTTTTGTCACGTTAGCTGGCCTGCTACATTCAGGAATGGGCTGGTTTTGTTCAGAGTTAAGAGTTTTGTTATGCATTTCTATTCAAGGCGGTAACCTCCAGTTCTGAAAAGTGAAGCCAATAAAAGTGTCTTAAGCTTATCCTCTCTCTACTGGCCAGTAGGGGGGGACTCCTCTGGTTGCAAAAATAAGTCTGACTGTATAGAAGTCTATGAGAAAATGACCCTACTTTGTCTTCAATCCAGCATAATGTTAATTTAATAAATTACTGTCCCATTTAGAGTTAAAAGACCATAAGGCAGAGAATGTCTTAGAGCTACTAGAGCTACCAGAGCGTTATACGGCGTTTCTAGAGCCTTCAAAATGTCAGTCCACAAACCTACGCGGACTACATCTACTTCTTATATGCAGTCTGTGGTCCATTCATTCTGTTTAAACCCACAGCACAGTTGCAGATAAAGATTCGGCTCCACTGAACAGGCTTCCTCCTGTACTCATTCTACCGCGGCGCTAACATTTTACACCATCATTATTTTTCCTCTGCCCTTAGCCTCCACACACGGGGCGAAGCAGAGGCACTTATTTACTAAATTAATTTTAATCGACTAATCAACCAAGAGAGCGCAGCCCTACTCCCCGGATGTGTGTGTTTGTTATTTCATCATGTTACTGAGTGCGTCTTGAAGAGAGGCCTCTCAAACAACGCACGTTCACAAATGTTGGAAGTGGTCCACTATTTCCACCCAGGCATGAAAACTGAAACTCCAGCCCATCATGCCGCTGCATAGCCTGCCTGCATTACGTTCTCCGTGACCTTCAGTGGGTCAACAGTAAATCCCACGAGGGATTATATCACTGGCCGGACCACTCTATAAGGCGCGCTGCTATACTCACTCACAGTTTGCCCGTGGGCGTCCATCTTGTGAAGCATAATATCAAAGTGAGGCTTGCAATTTGAAGTTGCCTGAGGGAGTGAGGGAGGATTACACAGGGCGGCTCTGCCCTGCAATGGGACTTCAGCACAGCCTCCCTGATGTCCAGCTGGGCCCAGATACCAGAGGAGCAAGGCGGTAATAGAAGACCTGCTGTGAGTGGCAGGAGTCTGATTGGTGAAGGACACTATTTGGGCATTTTCCATTTAGCTTATTTCACTTGACCATATGTGAAAACTACAGATTGCTACTCAGTCTCATAGCCAGTGAGGACTAATCCGCTTTGTGTTGTTCGCGCTCGCAACGCCGCCGTTACTCTTAGCATCACGATGAGGTTATGATGAGGTTATTCCAACAATTGGTTTTGACGCGTTACCCGCAGAGTGTGTGAGTGCATGTGTGTCCAGCTGCGTCGCTCTCTGGGCAAATGTATAGAGCAGGCTAGTGAGAATCCATTCTGCTCCATTAACTCTTCTGATCAGCCTTCATAGAGACCACGGGAACTATTTAGAAGGAATGTAAGGAGCGTATTCTAGTCAGTTGGCTTTTTTTCTTTTTAACTAATGACTGTACATTTTTATTTAAACCTTTATTTAACCAGGAGAGTCCCATTGAGATTAAACATCTCTTTTTGGAAGGAGACCTGGCCAAGACAGAAAAAACACATAGTTACAGACAGAAACAAGACAAGTTAAAAGAAACTAAAAGCTAAGAGACAGTGACGTAGAGTTATTTTAAGAAACATTTACATTTTTGAGAACCTGCCTCTATTTCTTTCGTTCTAGATTTAAAAGCAGTTAGTGGTATCAGATCTCTGAGCTTTAAAACATTCTGCAACATATTCCAAGATGAGGGGGCCGAGTACACAAAAGAATAAAGAAGTCCTGAGAACGCAAAGAGTATTGTCTGTCTCTGCATGATGAAGACACACAGGTACCGTAAAAGTCGGGTTACACGCCGCTACTAACTTCGGTCAGTGTCCCCGTTTGCTCCCCGCTGTAGCCAGCTGGCGCTCATGCTAGTTCCCCCGCTAACTTCCGCTAGTGCTCCGGTAGCTCCCCGACAACCACCGAAGGTAGCGGGACCAGCCCCGGCTCGACACCCGACTTGGGCAGAGGGGACGCGGGCAGTAGCAACAGCAGCGGGGAGCCAGCAGCAGCGCTAGCTAGCAGCAGCAGCGGGGAGCTAGCAGCAGCGCTAGCTAGCGCTGTTTCTAGCTTGCTACAGCAGGACACTGACCGGAGGTAGGAGCGGCTTGTAACCCGACTTTTACGGTAGTTTGGGAGCAGACCAGGGATTGCCTTATAAATATCTGAACCCCAGTAGTAGAGGTGACCCCGATTCATTTGGTCAGATTATTCACATTGCACCTTTTTAACCAAAGCTTCACAATAGAGAAGACTTGGCAAATGACACTACTTTGGGTTTTAAGCACTTGTTGAACGTTTCTACACAGCCATTCAAAAAAGGCATATCGAGTCAATTCAAACACTATTTTCACAAGGTGTTATGTCAGTGTTCCTTACTCTCCATGCTTGAAGGCACAAGTTACTTTTATTCTGGCGCTTGCTGTGTGCGAGTCCGAGGTCCAACGGCGTGATGTCAGAGCTCATCAGCATTCAGCTCAGGGCCGACCCGCGCGGGGCGTTGTCGGGTCCGGCCTCGTCTTTTGTCACAGCTCTCCTCACGGTCGCCGCTTACAACGTTCCTCATCGCCATAGCAACAGTGGCTTTTTTTCCCTACCTCGTCTCTCGGCCGTTTGGATGTTGAATAAAGCTGATCTGCCGTGGGAGTCGTGAAGAGATCCACCGTCAAGTCCATTAATTTTATGATCAATAGCAAGAGATTTGTTGTGAACATTTGAACACATTTGATTTACGCTTCAGTTCACAAGCACCTGACTATGCTGCACAGGAAGAAAGGTTCATGCATAAATCCTCTCCGCTTATCTTGAACAACTTTAAAGTGAACTGCTCCTAGCAACTGTTACCACGTCGGGATGGATGCGCCACCTGCTGCTGATTGGTCAGGGCAAAAATAACAACTCCTCCCCAACAGCAGACATGATGTCAGACTGAATAATGAGATGGCAATTCAGTCTGAGAAGGTGACCGGAACACAAGCCGATACCATGAAGGCATTGATGGAAAAAAGTCCCTCCATGAATCATGGTTCAGATCGTCAGAGTCGTTGGTGACCACCTGACCTCCACCTGACCTCCACCTGACCTCCAATCCTCATTCTGGGTTCCATCATTGACCTTGAATCACATGGAATCTCACAAGCCTGGTACTACCTGTACCACGATGACGGAGGAGGACTTAATACCCAGACTGCACTGCTTCAGACCGTGTCAACCCCAGCTATTTGTGCACGACCCACTTCGCAGCAGTTTATGGCTAAATCGAGCTCACAAAATCTGGAGCAGGAAGCTCGTCAGAACAGAAATAATAGCAACGCAAAGTGACCGATAACGGGCTCATAGTGTGATATTAAAATATAAATATACATATTTATATAGTTGTCAGGAGATGGTGAGTCCACGTTCGGACTCGGCTTCACACAAAGGGAATTGACTAGGCTTGTTCGTCTCTTTTATTCCTCCATTCCATATAATTGCATGCTAGTTTCTTTTAAACGACAATAATGTATTCATGTATTCTGGGAATCTTGGGAGCGCTGAGCAAACGCCTGCCAACTAGCCTTTTAATCACAATGGAAAAATCGCCCAGATACTGACATCAATTTTTACACGGAGGCCAATACACACACACACACACACACACACACACACACACACACACACACACACACACACACACACACACACACACACACACACACACACAAACACAAATCATATGTTCCTCTCCACTTATCTACAAATGGATGACAGGAGGAAGGAGCGCTCTGATCTGTGTTTTACCAGCTGAATACTGTACTATGCAGTGTGTTATTCTCTCTAGAAAACAATACACTTTCTTATTTGTGCAAATATTGGCACAGAATTGACCTGACCAGTGTTTCTGCACGTTTTAGTCTGCGACTGCTGTCCGATGTTACTGACCAAATCCACATCTATGGAGCCAATGGGCAGCAACAGATACAATACCTTCAAACATAAACACAACTAGTGCACTGAAACAGCATCCGACTAAATACAAATATCAGAATACAGTGTCTACAACAATAGAGATCTGTGTACTGTGTTCCGGAGAAAGGCAGTGATCCGAAACTATTGCTTGTAATGAGTTATTAACGGAGGTTAACGGAGCGGAAGGTGTGGAGCTTTATCATCTTCAGCATCTGGTTTCAGTCACCAGGAAGCCGAGCCTTCTGTGCAGCTCACAGTGGAAAGCAAAAACAGTTTATCTTGGGTTCATACGGCTGTCGTAAAGCAGCCAATTAACTGAGCGATGATGTCATGAACCCAGAAACAATGGCGTTTAGTTTCCCGGGATGTCTGGGATTGATGAAACCATCCGCATCTTCTTGTGACGGAAGCCTATTATTATACTATATTATGAACTATTAGAGGTAGCGTATAGTTTGTGTTCAGCTAACGTGAGCGCTCAATACAAAAGGGCCTGAACCAGTTATTAATCTATGTATTAATCACGTGATCAGTTGCCTGTGAAGTGGCACAGGTCGGCTTCAAATACATCATTTAGTGAAACTTTTTGTCTGCACTTTAAGACATATTACATATTTCATTACTTTTCGAGACACCTGCTATGATATGTCTGTGCTATTTCTGTTTTGTTTTTGCTTTCATGAGACACCGTAGTGAGACGTTGGGATTTAATGCCCAAAACAGTCAGATTTTCACGGCGAGTGTCTGAGCCACCTGGATGTTAAACCTGTCAGCCGGTGACAGAGGACGGAAGCAGCCGGTGTTGAAACAACCCAGAGTAAAATTCATTGGTCCGATATGAAATGCCAAAAACATTCAGCTTGCCACACAAACACCTTCATGTCCGCCTTCCTCCACCTCGACCCCTGACCCTGAACCCGAGACCCAGCCGGGGGCCCGGAGCGCTTTGTGTCGCGCTGAATCAAAGGCCACTGAAATATCAAGGCTGTTGAGTCACATCAGGCTACTCTCTGTTTCAGATTATCATGTCGGACTCTCTGATGTGTCCCAGCCTTGAAATGTGATTAATGTCACATTTAGTCTCCGAGGATTTGGGAGAAGGACGTGAACGCGGAATCAAAGGGTTGTGTCTTTTCTCTGGGATATGGGCAGTGTCAGCGTCCTCAGCGGGAAACGGGTGCATGTAATGGCATCTTTTCGGCTATTAGGATTAGCCGTGATTTGCATAGAGGCGACTCTTACAAGGAGAAGGGACGGATGTGTGTCTGTTGATGTCAAAGTTCCCAATGTTGGCACGTGCTCAGATAAACATCAGCTTTCATGAGTCAACGGCACGTCTGCGCTGAAGGCAGCGCGCTGATGGGCAGATGAAGAGATGAAAGGGAGAGGCAGCGAGACAGAGGCGTTGGTTATATTTAGTATCACAGTCTCCCCGGGATCTTCAAGCTGGAGTATTTCCGTCTGACTGGAGAGGTTGAACACAGCCTTAGTTTTATTTCGAGCGCCGTTACGATCGGCGTTCACATGCCGTCCACGTCCCCGCGGCTCGCTTTGATCTCCGGCTTTAATTCTTTGTTTGCTGGCATGTTTTTTTTGGTCTTGACAGGCGACTGACTTGAATGTAATGATGCGGGACGGCGATGGTGTCACCAAACAGATATTTCAGACCCACCTCCTAACGGGACCGCTACGCATTAAACATTGCTCACATAAGGGGACCAGATCAGAAACTGTCAAAGCTTTTAGGAGCAGTTTTAGTCTCAATAAGCAATGTTCTTCCATCAAGGAGCAATGTCTAAGTTACATTGGCTCGGAGACCTCGGCCAAGGTCATGCCCTGTCTCGCAACGGCAACGAAAATAATTTGTGTATCCGCTTTGGGATTCCATTTCGATCAAAAATGTCATGGGTTGTTCTTCCATCAAATCTCATCAGAATATCCGTAATCCTTTGTGTTCTATTTGTATTTGGTATACACTTGTATTACATATTGTTATTTTTATAGGGTTATTATAATCATATATAATATTGTATGACATGCTGTGTGAGACTCAATGTCAAGGAACTTGTTCTAATAAAAGTTCAAAAAAAGAATATCCGTAATCCAGCTCACAATGAAACCTACAAACCAACGCAACAGAACCCATGACCTACTGTGCGGAGGCAGCTGACACCTCAATCTATCTAGTTCTATTGAAGGCCATACATTTATAATTGTTTAAAAACATGCCACTCTTAAAGAAAGCAATATGAGGACCAACACGTTGCCCATATCTACAGTTCAGTTCCAACCAGCTAATGACTGAATAAAAAGCCATGAGTAACGCTCTTGCTAATTGTAATAAAAGACCCTTGAGCATAAATATCTTAATGGCCTTTTATGGAAGAAAGGACTCTCTCTCTTCAAAGGATATGACATAAACATGTGTGTGCATGAGTCGGTATTGATTGGCTCTTGTTCGTGTCTACATCTGCCTCTCTCCACCGTTTGAGTCTCTGTGTCAAAGAAGGCCACGCTGTCTGGCGAGGATTAATCCGTCTGCCTCCTCTCAAACGCCGACTCCACCGACTAAAAGCAACAATAAATTATTCAAATTAGAACGCCTGGAAATTTCCGATAGGCTATTTTTAGCCGCGGCATCGGGGCTTGGTTGCCAAAAGCTATGGGTTTAGAAGGGTTCCCCGAGTGAGCTGGCTGTCATGTCACAGCGAGCCGTATAATGAGGACGGGGAGGAAGTACGTGTGTGTGTGTGTGTGTGTGTGTGTGTGTGTGTGTGTGTGGGGAACAAGAAGAACAGCTCATCCCCCTGTCGTGTGGAAACGCTGCTGTGTTTTGGTTCTTTCTTTGGCTGGGAGTCGGAGGTTCTGTTTTTGTTGATTCTGAATTAGTGGCGGAAAAAACAATTTATTGAAACCCGTCTTTTTCGATGAGTGAGTGACAGCAAACCCCTTGTTTTGTCATCCGCCTGTACTAAAAACTACAAAAGCTTAACACACCCCTCAATGTTTTATCATGTTCAGGGAAAGGGAGATAAGGAGCGAGGGAGATGGAGAGGGAACCCGCTTCCTGCCAAAGAGCACACCCGTTTACTTTCTCCCCTCTTCATCCCCCGTTTCTCCCCTCTTTCTCTCCCGTTTCTCCCCCCTCTCCCATTGCTCCCCTGTTTCTCCCCTTTTTCTCTCCCGTTTCTCCCGTTTCTCCCCTCTTCTTCCCCTGTTTCCCCCCCGTTTCTCCCCTCTTTCTCCCCTCTTTCTCCCCCGTTTCTCCCCTATGCAATGCCATCTTCAGTTGTCAAAAAGAGAAAAGGGAAAGGTGGCGTTTCCATGGCGGTGGTGGCTGATCAAGGGAAAAGAGCAGCTCTGTGTACGACAACATGCTTTAGTTTGGGGCCTCGACTGTAATCTAGGGCACAGCCTCCTGTTCTGCCTCTGATATTCCCCATCTCATCGCTGTCCTCCCAGGCAGCCGCTTTATTTTTATCCCGCTTTATTTAATAAAAGAAATATCATCCAGCCTTGTCTCTATAGAATAAGGCTGAGATGGAAATCAATTACTCGGTTTAATTATGTATGCGCTACGATGTGTCTTTTAAATGAGCCATTCAGCTAACTGCACTGCATAATGTTGATTTAACCGCCTCTTCATTTTAGAATGGGGAGCTCGATGTGAGACTCTGTTCTCCTCCCAGCATGCACCGCTCTCCACACGGCATGTCCAAGCACATGGGCTGGATTGTGTATGTGGCAAAAGGCTTCTGCAGAAGACCGCCATCCAAAGGTTCTGTCAGGAGGTCCATCTTTTCACACACGAGCTCTCTGCACACGGGCTTCTAGTCTATATATATATATACATATATATATATATATATATATATATATATATATATATATATATATATATATATATACATATACATATACATATATACTACTCATCGTCGGGCGAATTTTCAAAAGAAAAAGCAAATAAGCAAAAAAGCGTAAAAGTGAAAAAGCAAATTTTTGCAATGCTTTTCACTTTCTGTGCATTGACTTTACATGTAATCTACTTGCGCGAATATTTTGCAGCTCTTTTGGTGTGAACGCGGCATAAGACAATAACTTTCTATAACAGTGTCAGACACTTTCACCTTCACTCACACTTAAAAGCTTCAAGTGAATCAGAGTTTCTTGGCTCACACTGACTTTTATTCTTCAAAATGATGTCTCCTACATTTCAGTGGGTGAGTTAGTGAGAGGATAAAAAGAGAGCAAAAGAACCTCATTTCTAGATTCAGAGTTTCAGCCCAGCATGTCTGGAATGCTGCATTGCATTGTGGGATATTGATGTCACTGTTGGTGGAGACATTGTTACTTTTCTGTGGGATCAAAGCCTGACATTTACACAGTGGTGAGCAGATACTGTACTGTATGTGGTCGCTGCCTCGGGGGTTGAAAACAAGTGTTCTTAGTGTGTGTGTGTGTGTGTGTGTGTGTGTGTGTGTGTGTGTGTGTGTGTGTGTGTGTGTGTGTGTGTGTGTGTGTGTGTGTGAGAGAGGCTTTCATCACCTCTCCATAGAGTCTAACATGACAAGCATGTGACCAGAGTGTTTTTTTTTGCGTACGTTCGACACTAAGCCGTGTTTGAAAGTGTTTAATCAAAGTCTGTGACACTTCTCATACAGAGTTAACCAGATCTGTGTGAGATTAGATGCATAGAGGTTCCACTGATATGGAGACGGGTTTGGACCACATGTTCTTCATGCTCAGAGAGCTGAGCATGACTGTGCTCAGTCCAGGTAAAATGCCCGGCTAAAGTTAGCAACGCTGCTTAGAATCAGACTCCTTCCAGCCGCCAAAAAACCCGGGAACCTCTCGGGATCACAGGTTGCCAAAACTCATCAACAATCAGCTGTGGAGTCTATTTGACTTTTGTTTACGAGCCCCGGTTCACCGGTTGCTAGACAGCATGAAGAGAGAGAGATGCCCCCGTCACGAAGGAGGTGATCAGTGTCGCTCCCTGGTGTGTTGGCAGCTCCGTGGGCTGGCGGCGGTGTGGAAAGGGGGGGGAGGAGGGGAGGGGTCTTTGAAGAGACTCAACACACTGAGTGACAGACAGCGAGCAGCAGACGGAGGGATTTCTCTCGCCGGGGGTCTCTGCTTCCAGCTGGAGCCGAGCCTTGTTTCTGTGTGAGAGCGAGTGGACGGCCCTGCTGTGTGCGTCCTTATCTCTGCACACACACACACACATATACACACACACACTAATGTTGTGGTCATTAACTGTAAAATGAGGTTAACCGCAACATTAGCAAATCATCTTGACATGACTCATGATTTTGTTGTTGTTTTATTCCCCTTAAAAGATAATGTTATTTGCATGTCTGCGGATGCAAATGAGGAATATGTGATGCATTATTAGGATAAGATTGGTTCCACCTGCCAATATAAAAGGTTTATAAGTTGGAATTAATGGCTTAAACCTGCATTAAAGCTTGGAGGAACCAGCAAGATGATACAACCTATAAAGCCAGGTATTGCTCACTCTTTTCCAATAAAAGTAGCTGGCATCACTGGCTTTAAAAGTCACTACATTGAGAGAAAAGGACTGAACTGTGAACCGGACAACTTCACTGTGTGTTATGAAATACATTTTGCATCCTGAAGCAGAACCTTTCAAGAAATGTACGCAGGTTGAAAATATTTAGAAAACACAGTCAAACAGTCATGACGATTAAACGTATCCCATTACATCGTCTGGATCCGGGTATGCAGCACTGATTTTGGTTTAATGGGAAAGAATGAAGGTGACCTTTGACCTGAGGGACTCCAAATGGCCGGTTGGTCTCAGATCTCAGCAGAGATACCGGTTTGTAAGTCTGAGCATGCTCTTGTTGCTCAAGGTGGTTTACACACAGTCTCACGTGTCTTTGCATACTGAACAGCGAGGCAGCGCTCATGTTGAACACGTCTGCAGGACGGTGTGTGAGGAAAAGCCCCAAATCCAGATTGAAATTATAAGCGGGTAATCATGCAGAAACAGAAGGCAAACCACATATAGCTCAAACCCACAAGCCCCACAGGTTTAATTATGTCTGTGCGTGAGTGTGTGTGTGTGTGTGTGTGTGTGTGTGTGTGTGTGTGTGTGTGTGTGTGTGTGTGTGTGATCCTCCTCGCTTGTGTTAGCACCTCCGGGGTCTCCTCAGTTTGATGATGCCACGGCGGTTTACAGAGGACCGAAGCAGCAAGGCGCTGGACGTAGGTCTCGGTGCAGGACCAGGACCAGGACCAGGTCCAGGACCAGGTCCAGGTCCAGGTCCAGGTACAGGACCAGGTCCAGGTCCAGGACCGGAGCGCACAGCCTCCCCTCATGGGGTCCAACAGATGGCGGCAGCCCCGATGAAGCGGGAGCAGCAAGCGCTCGGATTGGCCGAGCCAGCAGGGCGGTTTCTGAAACGAAGCCTGAGCAGAGCGGTGGGACGCCACGGCTTACCCTTCCAACGCGTTGCTGTCTGCAGCAGGCTACGGAGAAACGTGTGACCCCGTGAGGGTGCTTCTGTTTTTAGCTTTCTGATGGCTGGAGCTGAATTTAGGATTCGTTTTGGCAGATCTCAGTCACCAGATGACAAATCACTTTCTGGAAGACGGATCATTTCCTTTAATATGAGTTACTCAATATCTCTCATCCCAAATACTGTTTAACTGTATCAAGGCTTGGTTCAAAATGTCTTACAATCAAAATGCCATTACCCTAAACTGCATGGGGGGTTACTTAGGATACCTTTAGGGGTTAAGGGAGAATTGTGTTCTGGGTGAACTTACACTTATTTCTGGCAAATTTGATCACAGTTTTATACACGTGGTTAACATTGTGAATTCAATCTTTGCTAGGTTTCGAAATAACCTTGGCATTTGGGTCGGCGCCATCTTGTCTTTTTGCAATCAGTGAATGGAAGTGACCATATTTGGACTGAGAAGGAGTGACGTAGAGACACTGTAGAGACCTGTCAATCACCGTGTAGCCCCGCCCCTAAAGCATCCCCTGCTTTATGGTCTGTTTGACTCTAAATTACCATCATTTACTAAATTAACATCATGCTGTATTGAAGAAGACTTGAAACTAGATTGAAACATAAACTCATGTTTACAATGTTTACTGAGAGAAGTAGAGTCATTTTATCATCAACTTCTTTTTGCAACCAGAGGAGTCGCCCCCTGCTGGTGTGTAGAGAGAATGCACATTAAAGACGCTTCCGATTCACTTTTCAGCGTAGCATTGCAGCGGTTGGGCTTACATTGTGTACCAGATGCCGAGGGCTGTGACAAAGCGTTGGTACTTAACAACCTGTGGATGAGACCGGGCTGGAGTCAACCATGTTTGTGTTATTTAAACCGGTTCCTAACAGCTTCAGAGACTTTACCTCGTTGGACTGTTTGGTCCTGTAACTAAACTGATGACTGGATCGTATTGTACAGATGCTTTGCAGTGATCCTTTAGAGCAGCACATTGTAATGTCTGTGATGAGAAAAGCGGAAGGGAAAGTAGACACAAAGCACTTCGTCAGTCACAGTCGGGTCCACTGCCGGTCAGACAATAGGATGAAATGAGTTTGATTATTAGTTTGTTCCTTCTTAATTTATGGAAGACATTGTATAATGTGCTGTAGGCACACATGAACAGGCCAGAGGCGGCCGTTTAATCCCATTTGATTCATCCCTGATGCTTGACAGGTCTGACCGGCAGACCACCACGTTTTCCCTTTCCATTAGTGTGCTAACGCGACGTCCATGCCGATGTATCACTCACTGTTTACCACCCGAAGCTGCGGGGCTCCAGTGTCGGCGCCCCGGCCCGCCGGCTAACGGGGCGAGGCCTGTTTGATCTGGCATTTTCCTCACGTCTCTTTTATTGGCTGCCAACAGGCAGAGTTTCTAGGGAGTGGTGAAAAATGATGTGATTATGAGGAGAGGCCGGCGATCGCATCCCATCAGGGTTTTGGGTGGTGAAAGGGCTGCTGGCTGAATCTGTTGAGTCCTAATACATCTCTGTTTGTACAGTGCATGTGAAGAGATGCACGGAGCCGAGCTTTTAAAAAAGACGGCTGCCATCTATCATGCCTCCCCGTTTCCCCTCACTAACGAGGTCTAGAATGTGATTACAGCATGTGTAAGGAGATCGATTCTTTGCCGGAGGAGACGTCCGTCCGGCTCTTCCTGCGGATGTTGAGTGACGGATAGGAGTCTGAGTTTAATGTGATGCAGCACTGATATGAACGCATTCAACTCAGGCACGGTGACATAATGCTTAAAACAAAGAAAACAAATGGAAGGTTTTAATGCTGACTGAATCATCTCGCCAGCTCTTAGTGAATAAGAAACGAGCAGGAGCGCCTCGTGAGAGGAGAACGAAGATTCTTGGTACGTCAGTCACACGTAAAGCAAAGCATAACGCCTTTCCAGTTTCCCATGGAGACTGGAATGTTCCTCACAGTGTGCCGAACAAAGGAGTGTGATTGGAGTATGCACCCAAAAACCCCACTGCTGTAGCTGAAGTTTTAATTACAGGACGAATAATCAGTGAAACACGCCTCTATGATGATCGCTCACGATGGAATCCTGTTCAGTCAGACGTGAAGGTCACAGGCTTGACCTCTGCGAGGGCCGTGCCGATGAGCGAGGAACTCAAAACCTGGAAGCGCTGCATGGAAAATAAAGAGATTCTTTTGGCCAAATCAAATATATTGCATTGTTCCATCCGCCCTGCGCCGCCTACAAAGAGCCATATATAAGAGTACAGGACTTGTTTAGCAAGCTGTGTGTGTGTGTGTGTGTGTGTGTGTGTGTGTGTGTGTGTGTGTGTGTGTGTGTGTGTGTGTGTGTGCACGTGTGCACACAGGATGCCGAGAAGCATGTGCCTGTTGCAATCACATGGTAGAGCAGTGCTTCTGCATTTGTAATGTCTGTCATAAATCCCCCCGGTGTGTGTATTAACAGGGGGTGTCGGTGTGTGTATTAACAGGGGGTGTCGGTGTGTGTATTAACAGGGGGTGTCGGTGTGTGTATTAACAGGGGGTGTCGGTGTGTGTATTAACAGGGGGTGTCGGTGTGTGTATTAACAGGGGGTGTCGGTGTGTGTACCTGCATGTTAGTTGGATGTGGTGCATGTTCTCAGCTGTCACCGGCCCTTGGAGGGGGGGGTTAGATGATAGATCCTCGCTCCGCAGACGCAAAAAAAAAGACGCGCAGCACCCGAGCAGCGGCTCAGGTTTTCCCGCTGCTTGTTTCATCCAACGTCCCCGATAAGAAGCAGACGGAGATAAAGACGCAGAGAGGGGCGAGATAGGGAGAAAGTAGAGCAGCAGGGGAGAGAATTGCTGTTAACACAGTTTGCATGTTTAAAGGAGAAATCCGCCCTGAAACACCACGAATACTTTAATCAAAGCTGGCAGCAGGGCGCCAGCTTATTTAGTCGTGATGTCTTTTTCTACTTCCAGTCAGCAGCTGGACAAAGTTTGGTCTCAATCCGAAGGCGCGCCGGACGCTAGAGATGTCAACTTGTGAGCGTTGATTGTGTGAAGGTTTGAAACATGCGTTGACATTACAGCACTATATCCATTAAAGGTGGTTTCAGGCCCTGACTTGGAGAGAAATCCATGCCTTGCAGTTGTAAAGTGGACTTGGATGTTGACGGGGACACTGGAGAGTGAATAAAAAAAACACGTGTGAACGTGTTAGAAAGTGATCAAATGAACCCTGATCCTGCTTTTCAAGTTGCTGCTCGCTTATGATTATGAATCTGCAATCCGAGATTTCTTTTGAATCTCAAGAGTCAGGAAATACCAAAAAAATATGGTTTCTGAGAGTGGAAATCATTTCACATTGTGTGACCAGCAGATCAGCAGCAGAAATGGATTCTCGTTGACTTCCGTCTCCGACCCGTCTGAGTCTACAGAGGAGGGAAAACGTCTGTATTTTGTGAATAGGAACATGCTTCTAGCGATGCATGGAGATTGAAAGCATGTTCAGCGTAATCATACACTGCATGCCGTGTTGCATGGCTGAAGTGGATGATGCCAAGTGACCACTGCTAAGTAACTGAACGATGATGTCATGTTGCAGCGAACACACGCCTTTAAGAAGACAATAAAAGACGTACGTGAGATATGTGAAGAGGGCAGCAGAGTGAACGCACGCGAGCAGTTCAGGAGCACGGTGACCCAAATAGTGGCAACGGTATTTTGAGAGTGTTGTGAGTCATGCGATCCGAAAAAAACAAACAAAGCAAGGCCGGGTGTGAAACGGCTTCTTCAGGGCTCAGTGGGCAGAGCGCACCCGTGGATGTGGGAGGAAAGAGGTGGAGAAGGAGCGTAGCAGGCTGCGTGTGCGTGTGTGTGTGTGTGTGTGTGTGTGTGTGCGTGTGTGTGTGCATGTGTGTGTGTGTGTCTAGCTCCTCGGAGAAAAGATGTGGATGTTCGCACGCTCCTCCCAGGGCGGCGTTGGGAAAGCTGGATGCGAGCGCTGCATCTGACAGGTGGTTCCATTAACACTTTGCAGAGGAAGACCGAAACAAGAGAAGAAGAAAAAAAAGTCTGCATGTGACTCATCGTCTCGTACTGTTACCGTACAGATTCAGCTGCAAGCGCATCAACACGCTCTCATTTTGCCGAATGGAAAGTCTATTTCAACGACTTACATTATTATTGTTGTGTATGTCTTGGTAACGTGACTATGAACATACTCAACATGTGTTTTGTCTGCTTTTAGCCCTGTGTAATTTAGTTTTAAGCAAACATAAATATTCATAATGCTTTACAACAATAATCACATTATAAAGCATTTCCAATGATTTGAATCCTTGTTCTAATGGCATGATGGGATTATAAGTGACTAAGTGGTCATTGTTTGTTTGAAGTAAAGTGTAAATGTAGTTTACATTTTGTGATTTTCTTGTATAGATTTGTTAATTTATTTGTATTGACCAGCAATTAAGAAGTATTTATAAATGTTTCATATTGTGATTATTGTTATAAAGCATTGTTAATATTTTAAGTCCCTATAGCTACAATTAGACATTGCTAAAAGTAAAGTATGTTTATTATGGAACTTTCTATCAATAGCAGGCAGTGCTTCATAAGGATGCATTCTGGATTGAAAGCTGTATTATAAGTATTATTGTCATAGCTATGGCATGTTTTTCTTAGTGCCACATTTAGCTTTCCCTTGTTGCCCATAACATTTGAACAAATCCAATATTCCCTGCTACCTAAAGCTGACGACTATATTGTTCTGATGCCTTCCTTCATGTTGGCGGGGTTAAGGTTAGTACATAGGAATGACGGAGTTATCAAATAGCACCCAAGAGGACTATTCAGTGTCCTCATCCCTACCGGACTTTGCCGTCTTCTGTATTGAGACACAACAAAGATCAAAGCTTTGGAGGAGACAGAATGTTGCTCTTAATGGCGAGAGCAGAAGAGCAGCAGCACACTTGTTAAAAAGGTTTCACGGTTTTGTCTCAACTTTCCTACCACTCACAAAGGCTGCCATCTTGAAGGTGGCACCGTGCCAGTCAGAATATTTGAAAGCTGTCGAATGCAAAACAATCACAAACTGTCACTGCTCAGAATTTTGGTCAAACGCAATCCTGCAAATGATTGAATACCTAAGAAGTTGATTTATGGAGCGTGGACTCAGAGTCCACTTATTTTTATTCAGGGCCTTCGTCAATGGATGGAGATGGCTCCGTTGTCACGGATCAAAAGACACAAGCATCCACCTGGACTCAGGGATGGACTGATTAGATTTTGGAGGTCAAAGGTCAAGTTCACTGTGACCTCACGTCCGTCCAATTCTTGTGATATCTCCGGAGCGCCTTGAGCAAATTTCTCTTTGATTACTTTTACCTCCGCTGTTAGTTAGATTTTAATTATTCAAGACTCTGAAACAAGAATAAGAACATTGTAGTACTCATGTGCAGCCTGTGATGTTTCAAGCAGAAATCACTTCGGGGTGACATGCCTAAAAGGTTGTGAATACAGTGCACAACCCTTTGTGTTGTCAATGCTCTCGCTGCAACTTCAATGCAGGATTTACAAACATTAACAAACCAAGTATAGCACAACACAACGACATCACAAGCAATGCAACTGCAAGGAGACGTGGCATCACTGAAAAGGCTATAGGAGGCAAACACGAGCTCCTTCTCCCAATTCCCCACTGATTCTGAAGTCTTAGGTCTGCTTGGTTATCTAACCTTTTCCTCCTCGCTTTACTGCCAACAGCCCAACATCCCAGCAGCAGTAAATTAAATCTGACTGCATCTGCATTCCTGTGTTACATTCCCACCAGGAGCAAGGGGGAAGTGTGTGTGTTTATGTGTTGCTCTTGCTAATAGATTGCTCCTCTCTCTGGAGTCCATTCAAATTGATGCAAGTTAATTAGACTTGTCTGAGTTGACTCTCTTTCTCAAGAGTAAATTAATTGATTCATCACGGGAAATGAATCCTCAGCCGGTGTATAGAACGCCAAGGTTCAAAGCATTTTCAATGTAAAGGCTGGATCAATGCTAACATGTTTTTTTTCTTCTCTTCTCCTCTCCTGTATAGTTTATAGCCTTTGCATCTTTGTTCTTCATCCTGGTCTCCATCACCACCTTCTGCTTGGAGACTCACGAGGCTTTCAACACCATCATCAACAAGACGGACCCGATGCGGAACAGCAGCATGCCGGACTTAGGCCCGCAGTACGAGATAGAAACCGACCCCGCGCTCACCTACGTGGAGGGCGTTTGCGTCTTCTGGTTCACCATCGAGTTCCTGGTGCGCGTGACCTTCTGCCCGGTCAAGTTGGAGTTCGTTAAGAGCGTTCTCAACATCATCGACTTCGTGGCTATCCTCCCTTTCTACTTGGAGGTGGGGCTGAGCGGCCTTTCCTCGAAGGCCGCCAAGGACGTGTTGGGTTTCCTCAGGGTGGTGCGCTTTGTTCGTATCCTGCGCATCTTCAAGCTCACGCGCCACTTCGTGGGCTTGAGGGTGCTGGGCCACACGTTACGGGCCAGCACCAATGAATTCCTGCTGCTCATCATCTTCCTGGCGTTGGGAGTGCTAATCTTCGCCACCATGATCTACTACGCCGAACGAATCGGCGCCGCGCCCAACGACCCCACCGGTAGCGTCCACACCAAGTTCAAGAACATCCCCATCGGCTTCTGGTGGGCCGTGGTAACCATGACGACACTGGGCTACGGCGACATGTATCCGGAGACCTGGTCGGGCATGGTCGTGGGCGCGCTGTGCGCCCTGTCCGGTGTGCTGACGATAGCCATGCCCGTGCCCGTCATCGTCAATAACTTTGGGATGTACTACTCCCTGGCCATGGCCAAGCAGAAGCTGCCCAAGAAGAGGAAGAAACACATCCCTCAGGCGGTGCAGGGAGGGTCCCCCATTTACTGCAAAGCCGAACTCAACACCACCTGCAACAGCACTCAAGGTGACCCGTGCCACGTCAAAGGCAGCCGGGTGCTAGAACGCAACCGCTCAGGTAAGAGATCGGAAAGAATGGTGAGCAGCTACACCTCGGTGTCCAAGTACAGGTCACACAGTGGGGTTATATATGTGTATATATATGTAGGGACCGCAGGTAGAAAGCTGTGTCCATTTGACAGTCTCCCCCTTGAGACTCGCTCTCACCAGAGACGGCTGAGCTCTCTTGCCTCGCAGCCTTCGTCTCTGGTTGCCACAGTGACGAGGAAGGCGATGCATAAGGTAGTGCGAGTAGGAAACGTCTGTGTGAAACGGCTTATGCCGAGAAGAAGTCAGAGTCCTTGTGTCCAAGTCTTTCTTGCAGCAGGGATTGTTCATCGGCTGTTTCTCCCCTCCAGGCCCACATCAGTAATTTACTCTCACACATCTGATATTGATGGAAATTAGTGTCGACCTCCGTACATCAGCTGTCTTTGAATTCTAGTGCAGACACTCCTGAGGGAGGACGCACCCCACGGGCTCTTCTGAGGTCTATTTGTTTATTAAGTCTCAGAACCTTATAGCGTAGAATAATTCATGGCTCAACCGAATGCACAGACGGAATCAATCCGGTCCTTTGAGGTCATTTCAAATACACAGCCTGCGAGGTTACGCTCCTCTCAACGTGTTAAACCTTTGGTTTAAAAACATCTACAGTAACCCAACTTAACTTTTTGGCCAATAATAGGAAGTTTATTATATGTCATATATAGGTTGATTATTGCTGTATTATGCTGGTCATTTTTATACTCAGCAGTATTACCTTAATATATCTTAAGTGTAATTGACCATTCGCTAAATTGCTCGCCGGAGAGGGATCGTCCAATCAGAGCTCACCAAGTGTAACTAGGCTCAACAGGCCCGCGGAGCTTTGATTCCTCCATGTTGAAGCGGTGTACATGGGGGGTTGTAGTTAGAATGGTACTTTATACTCGAAGATTTGTGAGTGCTGTCTCTTTTGTTAAAATATGTTGCTATAACCATAGTCTTCTAAATTGATCATCAACGTTTTGCTTTGGACCCGTTAGCTTTAGCATCAGACGTTTCACACAGCATTTAGTTAGTAACCATCAGGTGCCTCTATAAAACTCTATACGAGATTCAAGATTCCAATTCTATGACAAAATAAATGAATGATACTAATCAGTATTGCCAGTGGAGCCGTTATTCCTCGCCTCTCATCCAGAAGCGATTAAAAACACATAGAAGAGCCTCACTGATGTAATTCATGACATATTCCATCGTTACAATGCTTGTAGCCAGATGTTAAAGTGCCACTGCATCTGTGGAGCCTGATTCCATGTCCGGAAATATGCTATTGATGCAGATCCACTTTCGGGAGCTGAGAAGAAAATGTGACACTGGTCCCCATCATTGTAATGAGGGAGTGTGGCTCCTTTCATGTTCACAGTTTTTGAGCAGAAGCAAAAGTTATATCAGACTGAGACCCGAACCCTAATCCTTTTCTTTAAGTACTTTTGTTTTATTGATCCTTTTGTTATTACTGAAGCTACTGTTATAAGTTCAAATTATTATTATTATTATTATTAAAGATTCAAATAAAGCCTTAAACCCTTGTTGTGTCAGAACGGTAGAATTGTAAATTGTATGAATTGAGGAAAGCAAGTATTTCTGAAAGGAAGTACAAAAATAGAAAAAACTTAAAAAATGAAGCCCAGCCAGCTAACATTTCCGATCTCTAACTCGTTTCTCTTCTCGCAGTCATGTCGGCGGACTGCAGCGGGGGCAGCGACCTGACCATGTCTGCAGAGGAGAGGGTCCCCATGCGGAGGTCCAGCACCCAGGAACAGGACCGGCGGAGCGGGGGGACATGCTTCCTGCTCGCTGCGAGTGACTACACCTGCCCTGCAGACGGAGGGATGCGCAAAACAGGTAACTGCATGTGGAACTCTACTAGCCTGCATTTAACTTGAATGAATATGTCACGCATTTATTGTGTCAGTTTCAATGAAATTCATGCCTGGTATTGTGCATTGACACTTAATCATCTTTCACTCATTAGTCATCACGTAGTAGTCTGGGTTAGGTTTTCCTGTCACCACTATTTTCAGTATGTGTGGAATGTCAGAGCCCGACGTGTTTTAAGACAATCAGTGAACATCCTCATCAGCTGATCCGTATCCTTAGTGACTGGGACACCGACATCCCTGGAGTGGGGGGAGGCTGTTTGTTGAGGTCGGCTCAGGTAACGTAACCTGTGGATCTGCTGCCCTCCGCAGTGACACGCACCACAGCGTCCATGCGGCTGACTCAGAACTGTTGCTTTCATCACAATTTCTTCATGTTTTCCTGTTGCCTGGAAACACTTGAATTAATTTCTGACCCCGCGTCTCACTGATTTGGCTGTTGCCAGGTTTCATTGCCCGTCTGCAGCTCCCAAAGAAATGTATCATCCGCCCCTAAGGTGATGGTACACCAGAAGATGTTTCCGGTATCTCACAATCGAAAGCATTAAAATGGTCAAAAATAGATTTGAATCCTATCAACTCGTGAATGACTGATGAATTGACTTCTTCATTTGTATCACTGGAATGGTCATTTAGCTGCTTCTAAAAAACAGTGTGAGCTAATCACCAGCTAATACAGTGGAATTATTTCCATTCAGATCAAATAATGTTCTTCTATACTTGCTGACCTTGTAAGTGTGCATCTGACATATCAGATCTATTAAATATATCAGCTCAGTTTCCAGGTCATAGATCCAGCAGACGTTATTTAGAGTGGTGGTGTCATGATGAGTATAAGAAACAATAATGTCCACCAAAAAATGTATTTATGATATGTATTTTGGGTTCAGAAACGTCGACATTCAAACTAAGCCAACATTTGGTGACTGGCTTGTTTATATTCTTTTATGGTATGAACCCTAAACGCTCAATAAAGACTTTGTCATGCAATCCCAAGTCCTTTATTTAATGCTGTCACTGAGGATTGACATTTTATATATCAATGAAGAAGTCGATTTGCCCAAGTCAAACATAATGAGTTGCCAGCCCTGATTCTTGTTTCTGATTGTTGAAACTCAGCAGGCAAAGTACGCTCACCCTAAAGCTTGATTCGATTGAAACCGTACACGTCATTTACAAATTGAGATGTCACTGGACGATGTCAGAGTGGCCCAGATGATTTGCGTGTCAATCAAGTAGAGGTGCATCAGTGAAAATGTCACACAAAGGGCTTGACCCAAGCTAAAGGTCATCGTGAAGTCCACATCGGCCGAATTACCACAAAGTCCCGTCTCTGTTCAGTGCGGTTTCAAAAGGCAGAAAAGGTCATAAACTAAAATGCATAAACTGAGCAGTTCATTCAGTGGAAAATCACAAAAGACAGTACTTCCATGAAATACTTTTGGTTGCAGCCTCCATTCGACCAAACTAAAGTAATATGTAGATGCCACGTGAGGCCTAAAGCAATGTTTGTTAGGACTCCATTTTATCTCAAGCATTTTAAGGCATTTGAGTGTTAATCTGGACTGTAATGTGGAAAAGTAAGCCTTGGCTAATTGCCTCCTATCAGAAGTTATCTCAACCTCCTGCTCTCAGTGGTATTGCTTGTAGCCTCACAGTGCTACTGCACTCAATCCACAGCGGGCAGATCAATGCTATCATACCATTAGAGTGAGACTCTGCGGATCGAAGATTACGTTCAATTGAATTTCACCTCCTATTTCGTAAGAATTCAAACAAGATAATACGTCATTTCGGTTTACTTTCTATCCCGAAGTGTACGGACGATATTAAAACAACGTATTGATGGTTTCCTCGCTGGGTACTTAGATAGACCAGCAGACTAGACCATTGCATGTGGTCCAGATCCTCTAGGGGACCACGTCATGGTGGTCTCTCTCGCAGCAGAGCCTCTCTCGAGTCTCGTTTGCTCGACGTCGGCGGCCGAGCAGCTGTGCCTTCGTGTTCGCCGCTTCAGTCGGCGGCCGCTTTTGCCGCGACACACACCGACGGCTAATGCATAAAACATGGGGTCCCTTTCTAGTCCCCCGCTACCCGTTGGCATAGACCCAGGCCGCCCTTTGTTCCGCCTGCTCATGCTGGCTTTGAGACAGCCTCGGCGAAACAAACGGTGCCGCGTGCAGGATGGTAATGAGGCCACGTTTCCATTAGCTGCTTCTCATCAGTGTTCACGCCAGCCGACCGGCATGCTCCATTAATGATCTGGCTGCTTGGGCTTGCTTGTTTATGCTGCCATTTACTTTGCGAAGTTTGAGCTGTTGTGTGACTCGGTAGAGATGATTCAAGTATAAAACATGAATCTTATCCTCATCAGAACACACATAAACAGTATATTTGATACATAATGTGCCTGGTGGTAGTCTTATTACCGGTATATATGACTGTTATACACAGTGTGAGAAATACCTGATGGTAAGTTGGTGGAGGCAAACTTGTATTTGTGATGTTGGGCTATATAAAATAAACTGCATTGAATTGAAAAAGCATAAAGTGCTGCAGAAAAGAAGAAGAATCCTAAAACCTAGAAATGCATTTGTGCACTTCCCGTTCCCTCATGCCTTGAATAAAGACATTGTAATGGTTTGTTTTACAACATAGAATACGTAAGTAAATACCCCTGCATTTTGAAGCTTTTTCATATCTTAAAAATGGAGAAATACCATTGTCTTTTTGTGGAGGGATCTAGTGCGATGCTTACTTCCTGTTATCTACAAAAAGATGTCATCTCTGCAGCACTCTATTCTTAAAGTGACCACCATTTAGCACATTATTTACAGTCTTTAAACGATTTCCTGAGAGAAAATACTAATGAGGAAGCCATGAGATGAATGACTGCTTATGTGATTCTCTTATTCAACCCCAACAGTTAAAGGGTAACAACGTCTCTTATTTGACGAACAGGTTTCCACACTGAAGTCTGGCAGAATCACACAGGCTTTTCTGAAAGGCAGAATTTATTATCATGACATTCGGTGTGTTGGAACACTAGCATGTTAGCTAGCTAGCTTACCTCGCTAGCTATAGGTCAGTTAATCCAGCTAAACAATATGGCACACGTAGATATTTTAGTGAGGCTAATGTCTAATCAAATCAAATTTTAATTGCAAGCCTCTCAGTTGTAATTCTGTTCTTTTTTACGATATCGGGGATTTCCCCAACACACGTGGTAAAAATACCTCCAGAAGTGCCTGAAGGTAAAATGGCCGCAAAACCACCGTCACTGACAGTTTCCCCGAAATCAAATCCAATATTAACACAATCAAATCAGCTAAACGTAGCTCCACTGGTTTTGTTTGTATCTAGTTCCAGCTACATGTATCACAATAAGATTTATGCTAATTAGCTTAATTCCCCTTTTATCTGCTGTGACTGCAATGCTAGCAACGGGGTGTCTTTGGATAACAAAGATGAAATAACAGGAGAATTTTCAATCTTCTTCTGCCAGCATGGCGTGAACGCGGCGTTAAGCCAGTAGCCGTGCTGTGTTTGTGGTCTAATGTCGCGAAATCTCTGTGCACAGTCACTGCAGCAGGGATTCGAAAATAATACCTCAATAACGGGCTGTCACGGCAGGAGAAGCACAGATGTAACGAATCACATTAATGCCGGATCCGTTCCAAGGAAATGTTACCTGGCTGCTTTTTGTAGATTAATTGAATTGACTTGAATTGAAGGAGCCGTGTGTAGGATTTAGCGACATCTAGTAACTACTGATTCTAAACTAAACGAAAACACAACGATTCTTAGTTTCATTTCTGACACTAGATCCTTTTGACGTTCTAACATTGGACTGGATTGAAATGTAACTGCCAGCGACGTTTTGCTTTGCAGCCATTTTCCCACTGGTTTGTTGACATTTTTTTCTGAATCATAAGTGAGTCATAGCTTGTCTCAGACTTACAACTAGAAGGCTGACGCAGACTGCTTTTTCCCCCCTACTCGTCTGCTTGTTATTTCCAGTCAAATTAAGCCGCCTACTTTGACAGCGAAGAGTGACACAGCTTATCTATCTTTAAATGAAACCATTCTCCTCTGTATTAGCTGTGTCCGAGATCACGTCTAACTCATCCCCAAGTACCTAGGGGAGGGTGCGATGTATGCTTTCCATTCAGAAAGGTTTTTAGCTGTAGATGGGGTGAGCCTTGTGCCAGAAGCCTGTGGTTCTTTGGCTCTTTAGCCACTGAGGATCAACTCAACCAATGAGGTTATTTGTCCCTCGAGAGCAGCTCTAAAACATTTTGCCGATCTAAGACTGCGATCTGCCTGACTGTCAGGAAATGTGCTGTGCATGCACTCACCATACAGTGTGTTACCGCTGCTCTGTCTCACTCCTGTCTCCTGTCTTGTCCCGGTTCACTCGGCTGGCTCGGACTCGGATCGTTGCCTGCCTGCCTGCCTGTGTTCTGCCTGTGTTCATATCCTGTTCCTGCACCACCTCCACCACCACCACCTCTCTGTCGCCGCTCCCTAACCCCCTTCATCTGAAGGCTATGAGAAATCCCGGAGCTTAAACAACATAGCGGGCATGGCCGGTAACACCCTGAGGTTGTCTCCTGTGACCTCACCCTACGGATCGCCGTGCCCGCTGCGGCGCTCCCGCTCGCCCATCCCCTCCATCCTGTGAGAAGTCCAGCCCCCCCACCCCACCACCACCACAAGGCCCGCCTTGGCCTGAAACGACCCCACAAACAAACCATTCGGTATTACATCTGAACTTCTAGGTATCGTGACTAGTGGATAAGTACTTAACTTTGTAGCTAAGACTGATGTTAGTGGCTCGAGCAAGCCTGAACCCCTGCTTGAAGATAGATGTGCTTAGCGAGCTGGTCGGTCCTCCCGTGTCACTCGGAGTCCCCTTTAGTTCGACGTCGTCCTACTTTTGAGACTCGCAATAAAAGAACTCCGACTGGTGGCTCCAGAAGTAGCAGCCGTAACATTTAATAAAGGACACGTGAAATAATCAGGGATATTAGATGTTGCTATATTTAGATACCTTTTGAAGAAAAGAAGAAAAAAAGACGTGCTTCCAAAATAAGAAAGAGAGATGTCATTTTTGTTTTATCCTCACACAACTGTGACTTTTTCCTTTTGGTTTGTCTACTGATATTTTCTGGGAGGGATGGGCGTCGAGATGGAGGACGGCTCGCTCCTCACCTGCTGCCGGGGGCCGCTCATGTTCTTGCATGGACCATCCTGTAACCATCGTCTGCAAGCAATGAGGGAGAAGGGACGAGGCCGACCGCGGGAAGAGCTTATGGAAATATATCTATGTATATCCATATACACAGATATTTGAAGGAGTGTTTGTTTTATTTAATGTTATTATGTTGGGGTTTAGGACTTGCATTGTGTCTCATTTTGCCATCGGCTTCACCACCAATCCACCGAGGAGACTGAAAACACAGAAACCCCACCTGGGCATTGGTTGCTCTCCGCATGTGGGTTGTTGTTGTGCTTGGTTTTTTTCTTGCTCGTCTGCTCCTATTTCCGATTAACTTTCTCCCCACCGCCTTAATGTTTTGTTTTTTCTTTGATGGAGCGCCACCAAAACCCTCTTGTGTCTCTGGTTGTTTGCTCACAGAAAACTGCAAAGAGGTCTTTACTGGTTTCACACCAGCAGAGAGCAGCGTTCTGTCTGAGTGGCTTGGGGGTGAGGCAGGTAGACCTGGTGATCGGGGGTGAGGCAGGTAGACCTGGTGATCGGGGGTGAGGCAGGTAGACCTGGTGATCGGGGGTGAGGCAGGTAGACCTGGTGATCGGGGGTGAGGCAGGTAGACCTGGTGATCGGGGGTGAGGCAGGTAGACCTAGTGATCGGGGGTGAGGCAGGTAAAGCTAGTGATCGGGGGGGAGGCAGGTGATCGGGGGTAACGGTTAGTGTGGAACCCTCCCACCCTTTGTGGCCATGACTCATGATTGTGGCCCTACTTAACAGGGGTCTAATCGATTATCCTACATAGAGACCCCTGTATGTAGTTTGTGAAACATGCACTCTTGATGGCACCGTTAGAAGGGCTGCTTGTAGCATTTCAATCAGCTGATAATTACCAAGATATAGGTATCATTAGCAAACTGCATTTTGAGTCACGTGCCACGAGATTTGTTTGTAAATTTACACCCTAAAAGCAGATTATGTTTGTTCCAAAATGAGAAGAAAAACTTGATACATAACCTTTTCAGATTTCTGCTCTTTAAGTGCACCGCCTCACTTCTCTATCAGCCATCACTAAGAGCTATTAGCTGCTCTCAAACCCCCGAGCCAGACGGACTGACCTGATTTCCCTCAGAGCATTTCTCAGCCTCTCACTAAACCGAAGCGGCCTCTGCTCGGTCATGTATCCGCCCGCTGTACGTCTGCCTCCGTGCACCAACAGGTGTGGGACGGCAGACATGAGCGCGGCGGCGGCGACGCCCCTCGCCCGTCCCCGCAGCGCGTCCATACCAGCAGCAGGCGGTTGCCTAGCAACTGGCTCACGCAGCAAGATGCATCTCGCACGTGGCTCGGCAAAAAGTCAAACAATTAAAAAAGAAGAGCAAACACTCCTCTTTGCCCGAGCACCGGATGATTGAATCACCCCCATTTACATCACAACAATATTCAATACCGTGTGTGTGTGTGCATGTGCGTGCGTGCACGTGCGTGTGTGTGTGTGTGTGTGTGTGTGTGTGTGTGTGTCTATATTGCATACATAGCCAGTCTGTGCATGGCATGTTCTTCTGAAATGATGCTCAACAAAGACAGATTATGCATTTCTGATATTTAGGGATGTGTTTATGATTCATTTGATTTAGACCATTCATTTCCTCTTTGAATGACGGGAGGATAAGTCACCTGTGTGAGGACCTATTGCCGTGGGAGGACCCGCCCTCTCCCCCGCCATTTGGAGCCACTCCTGTAGGACAATACGGACGGGGGGAGGCACGCTAAAAAAGGATTAACTGGCGGCCGCCCAGCAGCGGCTCAGGAGAGGAACTCAAAACGGACACGCTGGGAGGACTTTAAGGACATTTCACCTGATTTCTCTTTTTGCTTTCCTGTTTTGGAACGGTGGAGGGAAGAAAAAAATAAAAAAGGAGAGCAAAGCAAACTGGACACGTCCTTAAAAGAGACTATCTACTGTATAGATAAATGCTCCTGTACATAAGACACAGCACATCTGGGCCAAGCGGCTCCGTCCACACATCTGTCCGCCGGTGGCGAGTCAGGTAACTCGACGTCGCATCAGTTTACCTGTACCCCGCCCTCGCAATAAGTGTATCAAGATGTATCAGTCGAGGCACTTTGTGTTCTAAAAATGGAGTGTGTTCATATATGAGATTCTACATTCGGTATATACAGTATAGAGAGACACATGTGCTCGGTGGAATAAATGTGACAGTACGGTCATCTCTGCTTTTGTTTCCCTTGGTGTGATTTTCAGTGTGTGTGTGTGTGTGTGTGTGTGCGTACGTGTGTGTGTGCGTGTGTGTGTGTGTGTGTCCTAACACACCAGAACTGCAGTTTGAAAGGCCAGAGACCAAATGAGTGGACTTGAAGCCGTCACTCTTCCAGTTAGTTTTAGCACAAACATGAATGAGACAGAGTTCCCCTGTGATGCCGTTGTAGAAGTTCCCCCACACCCCACCCGTCGCTGTGCATTTAAACATGCAACCACCCATGCGTTTGTTTCCTCTCACACCAAAATTATCCTCACCCGAAATATTCCTCGTAACTCCTGGTGGCAAAACGAAAAAGACAAGAAAATTGATTCTTCCAAAGGTTTCGGAGCGAAAGTGTAGCAGAAGTTTCACCGAGTTCTCGAGCGGGACTTCTAGAAAGGCTCCGTCTGCATAGGTAGCAATCTCTCACACCCCAAACAATCAGACCGGATTTGCAATAAGCACCCGAAAAAAAAAGAAAGAAAAAAAAGCGCCGATCCACACTGTGATTTCAGCAGCCCGTTAAAAAAAACAAAGATGGCGACCAGGAAGATGCAGCCCTGGACGACTGACGTTGAGAAGGAACGGCAGGCGGCGCGACGACCTGCCGAGTGTCACCCAGTACCCACAATCCTCCTTGTGTCGTACACGCTGCTTTACTCTTTGACTCCACAGATGGGTAACCGTTCTTTGTGTCTTTTTAGGCTGACGTTGTAACTTGCAAAAAAAGAAGAAGAAAAAAAAAGGTGTTTATTTTTTGGACTCCAGAAGCTGTATTTTTGTGTCTTTACTGTCGGGTGCATTGCTTTTACCTGTAAAAGTCCCGGTAGTCTGATGCTGTGCTTCTCCATCGTGTCCTCAAAAACTGTCAGGCTTTTTTGATCCGAGTTCCTGTTTTGTATGTTTTAACTGTGAGGAAGATTCTAGTTTGAAGTCTGTATTTGTGGAGCCTTTTGTTGGCATTCTAAAGTGCATGCTGAAAAAAAACGAAAAAAAAAAAAAACATTATGCCAAATTGTAAAAAAAGAAAAAGATGACATACTGTACATCACGTTCAAAACAATGTGTATAGAGTGAAAGTAAATGCCATGTGAGAGTCACATAAACTATTTATCTTTTACCCCATGTGTTCTGTCTTTGCTTGGTCTACACTTTGTTCTTCCTCGTTTGGGTTCATGTTTATTCAAACGTGTCTTCCTGTTATTGACAAGCTGTCTGTCACACTTCTGTTTTACAAACACAAATACCAGATTGCAGCGCATCGTGTCAAAGCTTCACGGCGAGTATCTGCACTCGAGGTTCACTTCCACCGTCTCAGTCTTCAGGAGTCATCATGTGACTGCAGTTCCATATTTAGGACGCTCGATGACGACCCGGCCATCTCCATGACAACTGAGCAGCTCCATTCTCCGACGAAGGCCATGTCCAGACGAAGATTTGTTTTTGTCGCACTCCTGTTTTTGATGGAATGATAATTCTGCAGAGATTCATAGGAATCCATGACTCAGACATTTCTAGCCTGCACACACTTTGGTCCCATGGTCAATTTTTTTGTCCAATTTCCGAAAAGGTTTCATGGAAATATCTATTATTGGTGCAACTTTTAGGAAACATGGGAACAAACTTCTGAGACAGTTATTTTAGTTTAGGTCATATGTAACCACCTGTTTGGTGTTTTAGCATACAGAGCTACATACAGACATATTTCAAATCACACATTCTTGGAAACTTTATCAGTATTATGAGTCACATGACGTCATGCATTGGTTTGTGGACTACGGTTTAGAAGCCTTGAGTTTTGGCCATCTTGTTTTCTTGCAACCAGAAGTGGCAAAGAGGGAGGAGTCAAGTGCAAACCAAAGGCGACCAAAATGTTACGATTAACTTTCATGAAGTGAAAACACTGTGAAAGAGTAAAAGTTCTAAAATGAAAACTCCCAGATCATGTGGTAGCTACCTGTCAATCACCTTGTAGGCCCTCCCCAAAGCGTCCCCTGCTTTATGGTCTGTTTGACTCTAAATGACCATAATTTACTAAATGAACATCATGCTGTATTGAAGAAGACTTGAAACTAGAGATTGAGACATAAACTCATGTTTACAATGTTTACTGAGGGAATACATCAAGAGAGAAGTAGAGTCATTTATATAGACTTCTATACAACCAGAGGAGTCGCCCCCTGGTGGTCAGGAGAGAGAATGCAGCTTCAAGGCCGTCTGGGTCAAACAAAAACAGGACTTTCACCCTGGAGTTTTCTGTTCGTGTCCCACGTGTTACTTAACACACAAAACGTAACTTGCGTACCAAATGTAAGAACCAAAAACATTTCCCTGAACCTAATCTCAATGGCTTTATTACCTAAACATTAACCACATGAGTAAAAAGGTAAAAACCAACAATTCATAGAAATAAGTGGGTTTTTTCTAACACTTTTTGCCAATTCAGGTGCTGGATCTGTTATACATTAACGGGTAAATACTAAATGTATCTGAGTGCACAACTATACGCGATGACGACTGTCTTTGCAGCAGCTGCACTTCCCCAGGTGAGGCGTCATGCCTCGTGCAGCTGTCGATGTCGTTTCCCAGAGAGAGTAAAAGAGACACAAACAAAGCGGTCGGCGTCTCACAACGCGCTCCATTCGTCTGGCGGCCGGCTGAGATAACGGTGAGACCCCTCCCACTTCCCGTGTGCCCTGCTCACTCTTCCACTCGCGCCCGGCAATCGGCACCACTTGGCGCGCTGCATCCCTGACACATCCCCGACTATCTTTACTCCCGTCGCCATGGAAACAGCCACGGACGTGCCGAAGAGATGTAAACAGCTAGACCTGGGAGTGTGTTGTTCAGAACAGGACGCCCTCCCAACTCTGTCTCCCACTTCTCACTCCCCCTCCGCCTCCCTGCCTGGGGAGGAGGGCAGGGCGTTCCGTACCAGCTGCCCAAAATACAAAATACCAACATACAATTATTATTTGGTATGAAATTGGTACACTGGGTAAGATTCCCTCACTGGTGGCCATGAATGTCAGTCAACCCGTTCACACTCCCAACCCATCAAAGACAGCAGCTTTGTCAGCGGCCCAAACTACGAGGCTCCATGAACCTCTCACGTCAGGTGCTAACAGCGCAAACAACGGCAACAGCGCTTTTTTTGCTGCTATATGAATGCTCTGAATATCGTATTGAAAACCTTTAAGAAATACCTTACCATCAGTACCAAAAGCACATTTAAATCCTGATTCGGGCCTTGTGATGAGCCTGGCGTGGTTGGCGAGGGCAGAGAGTCAGCGGCAGAGTGAAGGCTCCGTGTCCAGGCTTTGCTCTGCATGCGTCCTCCAAAGCTCCTGCAATGACTCACGCCGACACCGAGCCCCTTATTGACCACCAGGAGGGTCGCGTGGCGGTAAGTGCCGGGACACACGAGAGCCGTAAATACCAGCGTCAGCGGAGGGAGACAACGGGGAAAAATTCTGATAAAAAAAAACGAAAACAGCAGAGATGACACCAGGATTGAGCTGTGAAGGGACTTCAGCTGCAGCAGGAAGTGAGTCCACACATCGGCTGCGCAGGAAACCGGCCCTTCAGCCGCCCGTCCACCACTTCACTGCCGTAAGTATGTGGGATACTGATGCGCACTCCTCCATAGCTTTGAGTTTTCATCCTTTATTTAGCTGCAGGAAGAGGGATGGATGGAGGCACTGCTATGCAAATGTTCTCTTCAGCTACATCAAAGATATGTCATAATACTGTTTTGGCCAGTTTATGAAGGCTTGTAAGACTCCAATGATCCATGACGATTAAAAAAGACAGAAGAGGTGCAGCTCCAAATTTATAAAAATAATATTTTTTTGCAGTATTGATCTCCAAAAGACTCTTTTAATCAGCCCACAGAGGGGTCAGAGGTCAACCACAGAGGAGCACTGATGGAGCTTTACTACCTTGACCTGTGATTACAACAAACACACCCAACGAATTAGCAACTATTTAAAGTACGGTGAGACATAATCATTTAACCATTTCCTTTGCCATTTAATTCAAGTCATTCTTACTTGTAATTGTGAAAGGGGCGGCCTCGGCATCGAATAACGTGAGTCAGAATAATTCTCTGTTTTTCTGTCTGTCTCTTTGCTTGCTGGTGTGTTTATTAATTTGTTTTCTTACGTCGCATCATGGCTGTGTGTATTTACTGGAACTCCTCACTGCGCAGTTAATGTTGTTATGGAGGATACAGTTCACTCAAGGTATTCTGTTATTGCTGCTGTCTACATAAAGCCTCACCAGGACTTTATAATAACCCCCATGTTCGTGGTTGTTAAACCGTGTTCAGTGTGTATGTTTGGTAGCTGCTGTGGAAGGTTTTTAGTCAGTAATAAGCTTTGGTGACTTAAATACTATCGGCCCAGAATGATAAATACATCAGATAGATGAGCGGCGTGTAAGTCATGTGTTTGATGCATTGATGCCGTAGTTTTTGATGTGAACATCAAAAATCTGTGAATGAATTCCTCGGCTCAGCCTGTGGTTGCTCTGTGATTTTCTGCTTTATACCACAGTATTAGCATAAATCGGACTTTTCTTTCCTTTCCTTTTTTTCGCTGTAGGTTGGACGACACAGTTCCTTGCAGTATAACTGAGATTTGTTCTTGGCTCCACTGACCATATCGTCTCATTTATAAAAAACAAAAAAGGGAGTATAAATATTAAACTGAATATCTCTGGGCTTTGGACCTTGGACTCTGAGGGACTGGGATTGACGTTTTTCACATTATTCATAGACAACACAATTAATCTGTTGACCTCGAAATCAATCGGCAGATTAATCGATAGTGAACACCCAGAAGCCAAAGCAACTGCAATCAGTTTCAAACACTATGAAAGTGATTTTAAGATATTCGTTCTCTGTATTCTATACTTGTGGGTTTGTTAAAAGGTTTGCTTTTGCACCAGTGAAGATGGTTGTGTCTGCAGTCAGATGATGCCCTGTCTTTCCTCTCCCTTTCTGTTTGCATACTGTACCACAGTCAAGATCACTTTTCAAATCACCGAACAGGAAACGATTGACAGCTTATCGAACGTCTCCAGGTACCCAAGTACCTGAGCCATGAAGCCGCCATAAGCAGGGGGAGGATTAAATATTTCACGTCAGACATTCCCATTGATCAGCAGACGCCTCTCATCCGGCTCAGCTGCCTCCGTGTCGTTACACGGTGAGAGATCTTACCCAGCGGCGTGTTAATGAGCCAGTTGCTCAAAAGGTAAGCCCGTGCACACCGTTGCATCAGGAGTTGCGAGCAACAAACTAAATTTAGAACGGCGGATTCGTGACCTGGTGGAGGTTGCTGGGTCCTCCCCTCCACCCCCACTCCGCACAGCAGCAAGACCTGTGAACTCTCTGACGCTTTGTGTCTATTTTTTAGTCTTCATATTGTTTGGAATAGCTGCCTGCGTTTTCATTTTGAACGTGGGAGAAAACAAATGTACGGGGCAAGTTGAGCCAGTCGACCTGTAGAGCGCTTTCAGGTCATCGTGAGTCTTCAGTATTATTGCTAGAAGAACCGGGTTCAGCACGGCGCCCACTGGTTCCAATGCGTCTGTTCCCCCCGTCTTTGTGCTCCTCCCATGGACCAGGGGTTTTACAAGATAAACAATCGGGCTTGTAAGATACTAATACATGGGTAAGAAGATTTAAACATACATCTTAATAATGACTTTTCCCTAATCTTAGTTCTGTGTGAAAAACAGTATGTTTGTTTCTCTTCGAGTGGATGTTTGTACCATGTGACAAGGGGCCGCAAGTACGAGGCTTTGTTTTAATGGATGAGAAGGTAAAAAGATTAGGAGTCATTTTTTTTTACTTTACATGGAGATGACATCACAGATCGCTCTCTCTAGACTCTGGATTTTAAAACTTCCTCGCAAAGAGGAAAAATGTGCCTATAGACCTACATGAGAGCCAACTAAAAAGGGGAAATCCTTGTTTAAGGCAGATTTTTGTGTCTCAAAACTTGAATTATCTCTACTGGCCATGAGGGTATAGAAGTCTCTGAGAAAATGCCTGCCAAAAAAACAACATGGACGGACGTAGTCTAAGACAGCGACGGCAAACTTGTCGAACTCGAGGAGTCAAAACCACTGGGTGACGTCACGATGACGACGTCCACTTGCACACAGTCTATGGTTGGTAGTCTTTCGAGTAACTGACAGGAAAGTGACGTAAATGTAAATTAAACACAGTTTGTAAACGCGTAGAAAATCGAATCAGGCGATTAAGTGTAACGTGTGTAGGGCCTGCCTTTTGATGTGCATATTAGTTACCTTAAGGCAAACATCTGACTCATCATAACAGGAAGTGCCCAGGTGTATTTATTAACATCAATGGTGGCTGTGTTCCACTCAGCGGTCATGGCGTTGAGCATTTTATTGATTACACTTGTTCTTTTCCTGCTGTGACAAGCTTAAATGTCTGCTGTGAACAAAAGGTTTATAGCAGGACTTTGTTGATAGCTTTGTGTTTGTATTTAACGTTAAATCATTCACAATTACACACAGCAGTTAAAATGACAACTGACCGACAGGTCAACTGAGGGCTGGAAGATATAGTATTATTATAAGGTAAAGTACTATTCTGTGTCAGGTGTTATCTTTTCCCTGTTTAAAAATGCTGCTTTACAGCAAAGTGAAGTAATTGTCTGAACCCACCAGACTGTTCAAGCTGTTCTATTATTGGATTTTACCCTCTTTTGCAATATAACGCCCTGTGATGTTGTATAGACTTACATTCATATCTTTATTTGTATTATCAAACTGCAAAAGATGCACTTTCACTAAAACAATGTAAAAGGTTGTTGTTGTGAAACATGACAGCCTCTGTGTGTTTCAATGCTGCTGTGCTGCAGCTTAAGTAAAGTCCTAATGTAGCCAGACATCCCTTTAATGGATTTGGACTAAAACATTAAACACCAAGAGAGCCTCTGGTTCTTGTTGTTTATTTGTGCCGCGGTGCGTTCAGGCGCCAAATTACTTGGAGACCACTGGATGGGCCCGATAGCGTCTCTTCCCGGCTTATCTCCTTGCATTCACTGACTCTCAGCTGACATGTAATTAAAGGAAAACATTTATAATCCACCGCACTCAAAGTAAACGAGGAGCCAAATGGCGGCTGCAGTCTTCATCTGTATGCAGAGTGGCAGACACACAGCTACGGACGGCTGGCTCCATTAAAAATTAGCAAATAAGTAGAATTGAGGCAATTTTTGTATTAATAATACTGAATAAATTCAATCATATTTGGAGTATTTGGTCTTTCTTGCAGTTTCAGCTGTCACGCCTCTAATGGACCCCACACGTGTGCTAGTCCAACTCGGAACAGAGAGAACTGTAATTGTGGCGAAATTGTGGTGAAATCCGTAGTTCGTGACAGACATTCTTTCAGAAAACATTTTAAAAACAAGGTATTTTCTCTGCATGACTGGATCTGAGATGGCTGCCAACAACAGTGAAGACGCAAGAGACCCACAGTGACTGATTGGGCGGTTGCAGATCCATCGGATCCAGGTTGAAACCCAAAGGGAGGATGCATGACGCTGCTCGGGCCGGCTGGCTTCTCCTGACGGTGTCCAGCTCCTCGAGCCACTTCATAGATTTTCCTTTTGCTCCACCGCACGCACACATTGGGGTTCTCTTATTTTTAGAGACCTACCGCATCGATCAGCTGCCGACCGAAACTGAGAAAGTTATCAGTGTGGAGGTTCTTCAGTGTGAAGAGTGAAGAAGACATACATCTCACTGTGTGTCCAAAATTAGCCCGGGAGGAACATGTTCGAAACATTTTGAGCAACTAACTCAATCAGACTCGTCTTACATCGTAAGTCCTTCCTGTGCATGTTGGGTGAAGCTAAGTTGCATAAATTACACTCCGCTTTACTTTTGCGGTTTAATTTAGCAGTAAGCAAGTAAAAAAGTCTGTGTAAAATAATTTATTAAAATATACATTTTGGTATTTAAAAGAAAGAAAGGATATCTGCAGCTGTGATTGGTTGTTTGTCGTCACAGCTGCTGCGTTCCAAAAGTATAGTATTCCCCGACTCCTAATCTTATGCAGCTTATTAACAATTATTTTGTGTTACCCTGTATGTTTTTTTATTGAGTCCGGAGTACTACTGCTCCTGTAAAAAAAAAAAATAGTTGTGTTCAGCCTGTTGTGTCTCCAGAGGGATCTGTGTGAAATGTCCTCAAGTGATGTAACTTGAGTCAGCGCAGGTAGCATTAGACAATAGCCCGCTCCTTGTCTCTGCTTGAGGCTAGCGGCTCGAGGCTACATTAGCCGCTGCTAGCCAAACGCACCAGAATGTCTTACCAAACTGTCTGTGGCCAAATTGCATTGTGGGTAATAAAGGTGTACTTATTTACATAATACGCTTTTATCATGAAATGCAATTTTTAAGACCTCAAAGAGATGAACCCGGCTGTCTTTCTCCACCTTATGGGGAACCACAAATCGGACCCTGATGAGAAATCGTTTCCATAGATCACACGAGTGGAAAAAACACGATGCATGAGCACAGAACATCGTTTCACGATCCGATGACTCATGCCGTACTTGTGCCTATTGTGCCGAAGGGACAAAACCAGCTGTCATGTTTGTCATCATGTGTGATTGACATTGTAAATTGACGCTGGTGTCGCATGCGGCTCACATCCTGCAATCAGTGCAAACAGATCGAGGGATCCTGAGTCACCGTGGCCCTCGGCCCGACAGCTCGTCTTCTGCCACACGCCGAGCGCATTCACGAATACACGGGAGGCACAAATGAAGTCAGCGCATGAGTAACGCAAAGGAAAGGAGACGATGAAGACACAAAGAAGACGACAAATAAATAAACAGCAAAAATAAACAATGATCATCGTCCTCTCCTCAACAAACTATCAAGTAGCCAGCTGTGTGTGTGTGTGTGTGTGTGTGTGTGTGTGTGTGTGAGGGAGGGAGGGGGAGGAGTTATTGATCTTTAGGCGCCAGGAAACCCTGCTCTCCCATTTCCACTGTAATGAAACATAATCACTTTTAGAATGGCAACTTCGCCTCACAGAAAGCCTTCAGATGATCTGGGCCTTTTCCAGTTGGCACTGAGTCAGGCTGTGTGTGTGTGTGTGTGTGTGTGTGTGTGTGTGTGTGTGTGTGTGTGTGTGTGTGTGTGTGTGTGTGTGTGTGTGTGTGAGATGGAGAAGGGGAACAAAGAGATAAATACAGTGCAGAGGAAGCGAGTACAGTAATAAATGTGTATTTGGAGGGAGGAAGACTCTATGTGGCATGTGCTTTGTAAGATTGTCAAGATTTGTCGATTTCACACCTGGCAAAACACAACGGATTCAGCGGTGAAGATCTTTGACGAGCAGCTGAACACCTGGGTGAATTGTTGTTGTGTAACCACACCCAGCAGTGATGTCACGGTGGACTGACACTAAAAACAATTAGTCAATCGACAGAAACTAACCATGCAATTCAATTCATTGTTTCTTTGAACAAAGTCCAGCTGCTCAAACGGGACTGTTTGGGGTTTTTCGGACCAAACAAGCGTTAAGATATATCAACTCTGACTTGGGAAATAGTGATTTTTTTTTCTTCTTCATCTTGTTGACCACACAAATTATTTAGAAAGATGTCTCCTTCTTTTTTTAAGAAGTCAAAGCTCTTAATTGTTGTATGTTGTCTAATAACAAGCAGCTATACGAGAAATTGGCAAAATTACAGTTAAAATGCAGAAGCATCTGAAGAAATGAAGGAGAGTATGAATCTGAGCAGTACTTTCTGTACTTCACAGTTTTAAATGCTCGATGTAAAAATACATTTGAGGTTTAATTCTCAGCCCCAGTTTGTAATGTTGTACTCCCCTAGTTTCCGCCCCAGCCATGTTGCATTGAAACCCCAAAACAAAGACGGAGGAGGAAAAACACGAGCAAACAAAGACATACAAGTTTAAGAGAGAGAGAGAAAGAGAGAGAGGACGTATTAACCCAACTCATTTACTCTCTCTGTCAGCTTGTGTCTGAGCAAACAGGAAAACAGGAAGGAGAGAGAGAGAGAGAGAGAGAGAGAGAGAGAGAGAGAGAGAGAGAGAGAGAGAGAGAGCAGTCAGCTGCAGCCGGAGCTCCACAGCTGTCAGGTAGAGAGAGCCGTGTGTCACTGAACACTTTCACCCCATTTGTGGGAAAAGGACCGGGGAGCGAGAAAGCAATCACGGGGCAATTTAGCCGTCTTTTAGTCTTTTAGCCGTCTATTGTTGCTGCTTTGGGAGCGGAGCACAGCGAGAGCTTCTTATCTGATGTGATAAATATACACACGGCAACTATTCCACTGCTTTCACTGCTTGTTAGTCTCTATTAGAGCAGAGGGAGTCAGTCTGTCTCTTTCCCGTGATGGGAAATGAATTCATGGACATCACTTAGGAGGCAGGGTCTCATTTACGGATGAACCCGTGTTCTGATTGGATCCCCGCTTTTGTTTGTTTTCTGCTTGGAGTACAAAGCCCTAACGTGAGGAGCGCTGAGCTCAAAGGCTGCGAGGAGCCGTACATCACTGTTGTTGCTACGCAACGCAAACTTCAACAACAGCTTGCGCGCTACATCTAATTAGTGTTTAGACGGCTAACGAGAGAAAGAAGGGAGATGAGGTTGTTGTGAAGTAAAAATGGAGAAGATGAAGACGGTGATTGTGCTTTTAGAAGTGTGTGTGTGTGTGTGTGTGTGTGTGTGTGTGTGTGTGTGTGTGTGTGTGTGTGTGTGTGTGTGTGTGTGTGTGTGTGTTTAAAGGGGCAGTAAATACGAGAATAAGTAATATTCTCCAGTGGAAACATCTGTCAAGGTCAAATAGATTACTGCATTTCCTCTTTTTCTTTATTTCTCATACAGATTCCCATCTAACCGACTGTTTAATTAACTATTTACTGAATTGTATTGACTGTTTCAATATCCAGTCCAGCTGTTTCCTTTCCCCCCAGTAGACAACACAAGTTCGCCTGTGGAAGACCAAGTTTCTCTGCAGCATCCCGTTTTCCCGCCATGAGTTCAGTGTGCACGCAGCTCAGGGCGCCAGCCGGAAGCAGACGGGTTAGCCGAGGCCGAGTAGCCGGCCTGGAAGTAAAGGGGGAAGAAAGCTTTGATGTGATACAAGTTTTCATGACGCTGGTTGTGACTGTACAACTCTCTGTTTATCGGTGGAGGTGTAACAGACAGGGACACTGGGCTGGGTGTTGTTGCCAGTACCAATACCAGTACCAACACCAATACCAATACCAGTACCAACACCAGTACCAATACCAGTACCAACACCAGTACCTTTAGCTCCAAGACATGCGTTATTCGACAGAAGTAGCCTCAATGTAAATGAAACAATACGGGAGGGAAATGGCTGATATGCAGTGAGAAGTAGAGGCGTGTGCACTCATATGAACAGCTGATTCATGTTTTTACACAAAGAAAGAAATAACTTGATGTACAATTGCTGAATTTACCATGCACAAATTATTCTCTTGTGAGTCCAGAGATTTCCTCCCCGGGTAACAAAGGATCAAATTGTGGTTGCGGTTTATTGTATTATTTTGCTTAATGTGAAGTGTGTACCATCAATGTAATGTCATTATTTGACATTCAAACCAAGCTTCCATTATTGATTTTGAATGAGGCTTGTCTGTCGTAATTTTTTGTTGTGTCAGCGCCCTTAAAAGTCTGGGAAATCTAATCTTGCTAACGGCTGTGTTGGTAACAGTCGTGTTGGTGACAGCCATGTTGGTAACGGCTGTGTTGGTGGCAGCCGTGTTGGTAACAGTCGTGTTGGTAACAGTCGTGTTGGTAACGGCCGTGTTGGTGGCAGCCATGTTGGTAACGGCTGTGTTGGTGACAGCCGTGTTGGTGTAGCATTGGTGACAGTCGCGTTGGTGACGGCCATGTTGTTGACAGCCGTGTTGGTGACGGCCGTGTTGGTGTAGCATTGGTGACAGTCGCGTTAGTGACGGCCATGTTGGTGACAGCCGTGTTAGTGTAGCATTGGTGACACGAAATGAAATAATGCTACAACTAACCTATGACAAACTGCAACTTCCTTCACTCGCAAAATGACAAACAGTGTGGGTGTAATTCATGGTGGAATTAAAATGGGATAAAACAAATATTTTGAGAATATTTTCAGGTTAGCTTCAGGCTTGTGGAGTGACATCTATTGGGGTACGAATATCTGGGTGAGCCAATCAGAGACAGAGTAGGGTCAGGCCTTTGCGCAATATCGTGTCCAGACGGCGTCTCACGATTCTCGTCCTCCTCATAGAAGTGGAGTTACATCCAGTAACTGCCATTCTTGTCTTCAGGACAGGATGTCAGACAGTGCTGTGAGCAGAACATTGAGCGAGACTTTGGAGATGCATGCGAGCCAGAGTAACGCATATTGAAATGTACTTATTTTATTGATAATCAATAATAAATAAAGACGCTTTTCCAGTAATTATATAAATACTGTATATCGCGGCCAATAGTTAGTCAACTTCATTGTCAAACTTTTCATTTTGCTGACTAAACATTTACAGGTTTCAGCATAAGTGAGCAGCTCACTGGCTATTGTGGAGACATTTGTCTTTTGTTCACACTCTGATAAGCAGAGCTACATTGTGAATAAAAGGTCCAGCATGCCACTAGTATTTGTCCTCCAGCCTCCAGAAAACTGTATTCATCCATCTCCTTGCTGCGCAAACCAGACACACCAGCAGGCCGTTCCCAGCTCTAATCTGAATGTTGTTCCCGCCCTAACTAAAATGTAGCTTTCTTAATGCTCCCTGGCAGCTATATGTTAATGACCCCTGTAATGTCCTACACTGAGATTTCCCGCTTGGTGACTACGAGTTGCACACTTGTAATACCCATCTGAGTTTAATTCCCGCTCCGCCCTGGCGTCGTGGACCGTTAACACGGATGAGAATCAAGTGCTTTCAGGGAGGGATCCGTCTGTGGGTTCATCAGCCTCCACGCCCAGCCTCATTTCCCTCAGCGGCAACATCTGTCCCCTCCATCCATAACGTGGGCTTCATCTGGTCCTCTGCTGACAACACTCAGTGAATATGAGACGGCACCACACCTTCATTATGTACGATGGATTCTACAGTATTTAGTTTGGCTGAATATTGGTCTTTCTTTAAAGAAAACTTTGCTGTTTCTTTTACATTTATCTGAGTATAAATAAAAAAAGATTTTTGGTCTTATTTGTATCTGTTTGACCTTCATCCTATCAGAATAATTCACATCATGTATTCTTAATGTGAACCAGTGGCTGGTAACTTCTATATATATATATATATATATATATATATATATATATATATATATATATATATATATATATATATATATATATATATATATATATCATTTTCTTTCAATGTGGTTTTTACTGTGTTTTTACTGTGTTGTTAAAACTGTACAGACTCTTTTGTCTGGGAAATGTGCTTTATAAATACAAATATTATTATTATATATATATTGATGCAGTTATGAAAATACCGATTTTTGCAGCTCTGATGTTGATTATCTTGAAACGTCGGATGAGACAGATGATGATGTCTGTTGGCCTCACAGCGTCTGGCTGGAGGCGTTTCTCTTTCATGCATGATGAATCATTGCAGGACTTCATGCAGGAGACTCTCCCGATTTCAGTCCTGTTCAGGGACTGAAACGCCTCTCCAGCCGTTTACTTCAACCGGCCACTGTTCGTGTCAAAGTTGTGAAGCTGTCTGCCGGCTCACATCTTCCAAACCGCGGGCCGACCGGTGAAAAGTAAACGCACGATCCCTGGAACCCCGGAGCTGAGCTGCGTCCCCCCCCCCACACACACACACTCACACACACACACACACACACACACACACACACACACCCATGGTCGGTCTTTTATTGTGAGTGACACATTGAGTTAATTAGCCATGCCGTCCAATTAAGCATCCCCTTTAGAGGCTCGGCATTGATCTGAGACGAACGCAAACAGGTCAAATACATGTGTGTGTGTGTGTGTGTGTGTGTGTGTGTGTGTGTGTGTGTGTGTGTGTGTGTGTGTGTGTCAAAGTCAAATTGGCCGTCCCCAATTCAACCCTCTCTCGTAGACGTTGAGGCAACGCGTCCATGCGGATAATGTTTTTACAAACGGCACATTTCATTTCCATTCCCACTCGTGTTAATCATCTGTATTAGGACCGGCTTGCCCTCCGCCGGACAGATCAGCCGAGGTAATTACTTCCATTAGCCCCTTTTATTTCACCTGCTCCGATAGTCAGCATTCATTAAGCTTATCAGTTTATTAATCCGCCTGTAGACGAGGACCGAGGGCCTCCAGGGTCCCGCTGAAACAAGAGGAATATCACTTGGCCCGTTATCAGCCGGTGACCCGATATGTTCTGTTCCTTCAAAGAACAGCCAGACGAGGTCAAACACCCGAATTAGCCTCACGGTGGACAAAAGTCCTTTAGCATAACCAAAGTTAATTAAGATGCACCTCCAAAGTTTGCAATTAAGAAAGAAAAGAAAAAAAGTACAAGCCTGCTGTTTTACTTTAGTTTTTATGTTCGGCTTGATATAAGAACCACAAAGGCAGGAGAAAATACAACTAGCGTGACTCTTTTCTCTCCATTGAAACATGCTGATGAGTGGATGAGAGAAAGAAAAAATGATATTCATCAGCCTGCCATCCACCACAAAGAGAACCAGTCCATGCCCTCTGCCTTTTTGACCAATACCGGCTTTCTAGTTTTTTTGTTGGTTTGCAGACCTTTAAATTTGATACTTAGATGCATTGAACGTTAAATAACTTGCACACATTCACTCACCAGCGTCTCATTAGTTCCTGCGGGGAAACCCTTGGTTAGGCGGTGTGATTCAGTCACTCCCCTTTTGTCCATGCTGCTCTGCGTTAGAAGGCAGAACTTGTGCAAAGGTAACAGCATCAAGTCGTCCAGTTTGACCATTTAAATGGGAACTAAATCATGGGCGTGACTTCCCAAAGCGTCTTCAAAGCACAAAATCGGTTAATTTTCGGGATCCTCAGGACCTCAGGCTCAAAGTGTGTGTGTGTGCGTGTGTGTGTGTCTGTGTGTGTCTGTGTGTGTGTGTGTGTGTGTGTGTGTGTGTGTGTGACTTTTTAAGCACATGCAGTCAGTGAGGTGTCTGTTTAGTTAAAGGTTAAAAGCTGAATACTGCTTCAGTGCCTTTTAATGTTTACAAGTGACATTCATCTTTTCTCTCGTTCCTCCTTCACCACCTCTCGTTGCTCTGATTGGTCGGCCGGGACAGGTCCCGCCCCTCTTCGGCCTCCAATTAAACATAACTGCCAACCTTAATCTCACTGTGTCCTGATTGGTCGACTGATTTGTCCTCATAAGGGCAACTGCTTTTCTAAGTATGCAATCATGTTTGTCCTACACCCACTCCATGGTACATTATCCACTCCTGCTCTACCGCTCTTGAAGAGGAGTTCATAATGGCTTTGTTACTGTAACACCAGACCCTCCAAAGCATCAGTACCTCGCTGTGTTCAGCCTCACCAGAACGTGAACACATGTGTGGCTAAAGCGGATGCCAGTTCCAACACCTGCAGTCGTACACGTCTCACAGCTCGGTCGATGGTAATCGGAGGAGAGCCTCAGACAGCACCCTCTGGTCCGTACCTATCAACAGGCAGGGTGACTCACACTGTCTTTTACCTTTTTATTTATATCTGGTTTTTCATTAGTTGGCTGCTCTCTGGCCTCAAGAGCCATTATAGCATCACAATAATAATGTCAGAGTGCAGCTACAATGCACTCTATGTAAATACCATAACATACTTTGTGACCGTTATCTTCTTTTGCTGTTGTTAAATTGCATTTTAGCTGGGAGAGAAACTAGCGTGACACTGAAGACTCCTCACAGTGAGCTGAAATCAAACGAGCGCTCAGAAATGAGATACAATTATATTTAGTTTCTTTACTTTATTCTTCATTTTATAATGTTTTAGGTTAAGTCAACTTACATTTTTTACTTAATAAAGTTACATACTTTATAAGTATAAAGTGTACTGCGTGTGTGTATTTCCATTTGTGCAAAAATAATCTGTGTTAAAGATAAAGTTAAGAAGTTTAAGAAAACATTATGACTGGAGAGGCTTATACATTTTGGAGCCCCCTTCAAAAGTGGCTTAAAAATGGCTTTAAAAAGTTGTGTACTGATGTAGCCGTCTATAAGACCGAACATTCTGACTATATAAGATCTTTACCCTCACAGCTCCAGCCAGCAGGTCCTTTGCTGAGCTCAGCAGAGCATGAAGGTAAACATAGAAGCAGACAGTCTGGCTCTCTGCAAACACAATCTGCTGCCAGCGGCGACCATCACTAATAAACACCTTCTGTCTAGTTTGTTTCATCTGGGTTCAACCTTCTCAACAAAAAACATGTGTCCCAAAGTGTGTAACTCCTCCTTTAAGAGAATGGTGGTCAAATCCCTCGTTGTTGGACATATTTTGGGATTGGTCGACTCTTTGCGACAGTAGAAGCTGATGTGAGACTGATGTGGCTCCTGCACATTGAACTAACTAGCTAACTACTTTTTTTAAGTAAAATGCATCAATATGTTAAACTTTGAGGGCAAAACTAAGAGGGTATGAAGAACTTTGTAAACAATGTTGCGCTCTTGTTTTAACAGTATTTGGATGTAAATAAGTACATTTACTGAAGTACTGTACTTGAGTAGAGTTGTGAGGTATTGCAATCTACTTTACTTCAGTGTTTCCTTTTATGTAACTTTACACTTCTAGTCCTCTACATCTTAGAGGGAAATATTGTACTTTTAACTTCACTGCTTTTATTTCACAATATTCGTTACTAATTAGGCTACTTTTCAGATTCAGATTTGATAGAAAATATGAATCGACGAGAACTATGATGTCTTATCAAAAGAAAATATAGACTAGTTATTAAATATATTTAGTAGTTCAAATTACCTTTGCCAGCTGTAAAATGAACGTGATGAACACATTACGGCATCAATAATTATAAACCAATGATATAAGCGTACCCAAATGATCATATTTGATGCCAGTGCTTTACTTAACATTTTGAATGGGAAGGACTTTTACTTCTGACAGATTATTTCTTTCACTGTGCTCCAGTAAATGATTTAATAATAATAAATGTTTTTGTATAGCTCTTTAAAAGGTCCTCAAAGGCACTTTACATGGTAAAAACAGAAGTGATAAAAGCAATATAAACAAAAGAGATGACGTTATAACAGTAATAAACAAAACAAAAACATAACTGAACTGGCATCACAGGTTAAAAGCAGATTCAAATACATTTTTTTCATTCGCATCATTTGATTATCGTCTGAGTGCTGAGTATCTCTGGCATCACTCTTACACTCCATCTGGGTGAGATGACAATGCTAACTCTGAAATATGTCAAGCATGCATCACGTCCTGCCTGCCGCGCGAATGGAAACACCGACGTGTGTTTTCTAGTTCATCCAGAGCGGGTTGAGAGGGTCATTCTCTGCGAGAGCGGTTCAGTTTTAAATGAACACACGGCAATCACCCAAATTGGAGCGAGAGGGATGTGACTCATCAGTAACATAATTAAGTGGTAGAGAATATTAAAATCCGACGCCTGCGTGAATGTGCTGCAGCAACAAACCAAAAAATACACAATCATTTGTGAGTCACGAGTTTCTGAAAGAGAGCAAGCACCGCTGTGTCTAATGGTATTTTGGAAAATGTTGGATTGCTCACTCCAAGTGGGGTGTGAGTCGCTGTCCCGAGAGCGTGTATCTTGGAGTCTCGGTAAAATGGAGCACGAGATCAACAGGCGAACTGGTGTGGTGTCAGGATTAACAGAGCTGTTGTACTGGACTGACGTGGTGAAGAGGTAGCTGAGCCCAAAGGCGTAGCTCTCAATGTACCAGTCGATCTACGCTCCAACCCCCACCCATGGCCCGGAGCCAAAGGTACCGATGGAAAGGATGAGATTGCAGATACCAGCAGCCAAAAGCTCCTGGCACCCTTCTCAGGGTGTCTGGCCTCACTCAAGATGAGGTGAGCATCTCCTGAGACGTTTTGCCATTTTCCCTGAAGAAAGGGACGATCAGCGCCGACTAAAATGAAAAGCTGCTACCTGAATGCTTTGCACTCTAACTGCCATGTGAGAGCGGTGGAGAGCGGTGACCGTGAGGTAACCAATGGGGACAATCACATGCAGTAAAAGCATGCGTGGTCGGCTAACAGCTAGGTCAACAAAGCATTAGAAGGTCATGGAGCTATCCTGTCTTTATCCAAGAGCGTGTTACTTCAATCTTGTTGATTTCACCTCAAATGTTCTAATGCTCTCCCTCAAACCCCTGTCCTGGAATTCAAATAGCCCTTGCTTGCGCTTTAATTTCTGCTCAAACGGTATCTTTGCACTCAGATATATTATTATTGCTTGCACAGATTTCCTGCGCTCCAGTTCAGTGCTTCTCCTCACATTCAGGCTGCTTCTGTGGGCTCGTGCTACATCTGCTCTCAGATTTCTCATCAGCTTTTGTCTGTGTAGCAACCCTGTAAAAATGTCCCAGTCATTAGAATGCCAGGTGTCGTGTTGACTAATGAAATGATTGCTGCCTCGTTACGGCTGCGTTCGCTGTACTCTTTAACCTGGTCCTTACATGGTCCTTTATTACGCTCCTTCCGGACTTTATTTATTACTTTTGGAATAAAATGACAGCATATCAGGGCCTGTTCTTATTCTTCTAGAAGCAGCTACTATTACTGGACCCAACTTTTTTATTTTTTGCGTACACTGGCAAGGATGCCGTGACTCAACTTCAGAAAATGCTCGTTCACGGGAGAACGAGCAATTAGCTTTCTTAAGCTAGCTAAAACTGAGTCTGCAGTCTGCTCCTTCTTTTCATACATCTAGTGTCAGTCCACTTTAAGACATCTACATCGCTCTAGCTATAATGTAGTCTCGTAGTTCCTTCCACAATTAAACTGAACATACATAAGGTTGAATGTGCTCTGTTTTCAGTCTCAGCTGGTGTTAGCTTCATGCACCGCTCTGTTATTGAGTGAAGGTCTAGGTGCCATGGTAGATATCATTATCTGCAGTCAGAAACGAAATACAACGGCTCGTATCGTACAACTGGCACCACTCCCCAACGGCATAATCTGATTGTCACTGGTATATGCAGCAGCTATCTATGCTACTAAATGAAACCTGCTCCACACACCGGCAGCACTGTTTGATCTCTGCTAGCACACTGTGAGGACAACGGTGTAGCTATTGTAGTAAAAGAAGAAAGTTTGGTTTGTGCAGCAATAAAATAAAGCCTTGGAGGACGGAAGTGGATGAACCTGTCAGGGACGCTCTTGTAAAGCAGGAATTTTGACAGGTTTGTTGCACACAAAATCTGAGGAAAGCAGACATTTATTATGAGCACCCAGAAGAAGAGAAGGGCGAAGGAAATCTGTGCAAGCAACAATACATCTGCGTGCAGGCATTCAGGCAGAGAAAATGCGAAGGACAGGATGTTTTAGGGAAAACATTACAAAATCTGAAATCAATAAGTCTTGCTCTCAAATTCAAAGACAACGCTTTTCAATTAACATCGTAAAAAAGCTCCATAGAAGCTCAGATAACGACACACAGAGGGAGAGTGACTTCCTTCTCTGCTCAGGTGGACATTACTATCTTTTGACATTGATAGTAGTTGTTTGCTTAATGTTTCGAATGTTACAGCTCCTTTAACTCTAATTTCATTAAGTTATGGTCCAGATACACATAAAAAAGGATCAGCTCAAGACATCCAGTCATAACTTGACACATAAAAGTTGACACATTTTCGGAGCTGTCTCATGTTATTACAAACCAAAACCACTGTGCATTTGTATTTATTCGTTATGCCTCCAGGCCAGGGGAGGCCATTCTCGTGAATGCAATATCTCAGAAACGCCTGGAGGGAATTTCTTAACACGGAATTGAATTTCCTCAATTTCTCGACCGACTTGACTGGTTGATGGAGGCACACAACGGCGAGGCTGCCATTTTCAGTCTGGTGTCTGATAAGCCGTCAAACTCGTTCATCTCTCACAGTTGAAGCAACGCCAACGCAGCCCTTTGTTTCCTCCGGCAGGGCTTCTCTCAGTCTCTACAGCCAGTGAGCTTGCTGGCACTGCAACAGTGCAGGGATTTGATGATTTCTGGATGAGATTTTTCCTACATCTAACCTTAAACCTTTCCCTCACCACTACACATCTCATGCTAAGCCAGACCTAAACCTAATCTAAATCCACACCCTTTGCGAGACAGAAGTGGAAAACAGCCAGAGACCCCACCCTAAAAAAGTGTTTTCTTATCTTTCACACAGTCTAATGGACGTGCCTTATACTACATGTAGTTGCTAGGAGATTTCTGATGTAACTGCCACTATAAACTCAGTAAATATTCATTTTTTTCCCATATGAGAGCATGTGGAAGAGAAGGGTGAGGGAAACGGCATCGCAAACCACTGGGCAGTCTAAGGCGTCAGGAGCTGGAGTTTATTGACAGAAAGCATCTCTGACAGAACGGATCCCTAGTTGACCTTGACCCTTTGACCTCATTAAGAATGTTCTCAACAAAATCATCTAGTAATAGAGCTGATCATTTCTGCTCTGCTTGCTTGCCTGCCACGCTGACACAGACAAATTACCTTCAGGGTCAAACTGACCTTGTTTGTACGGAGAAATCCTAAATTCAGTCCGTCGGATTGTCCTCCACCTTCCTCGCAAAGACATTCCTCAGGGCCAAGACCCATTTCTGTCTGCTAGAGCAGTGATTTTCTACAATAAAAAAAATCCTGCGGCACACCAACAACCCAAAAAGTTACAAAATGTCACATTGTAGCATAATATGCACATATGGTAGGTAAGTATTGCGCTACCTACTGGCATGGACGAGTATTTCATTACTAGGCCAGCCACTATAATGCAGGCTCAGACGCTCGACAATGGAAAATTATTTGTGGCAACTAAATAATATTTTTTTGGACCGATGTGAAATTGGATATTTTCCCACGGCACACCTGACAATCTCTCACGGCACAGTGGTGTGCCACTGAGTCTGCGTGTGAGTTGCCAGGTGTTAATATTTCTGTCTGTGGACAGATGTTGTCACAGTGATAGTGTCGAAGTGACTTCACAGGCGTGTACCTTCGGTCAGTGTTCCCGTTAGCTCCCGCTGTAGCCAGCTAGCGCTCCTGCTAGCGCTCCGCTAGCTCCCCGACAACCACCGAAGGGTTGTCGAGCCGACATACCGAATCGGCTCGACACCCGACTCAGGCAGAGAGGACGTGGGCAGTGGCAGCAGCAGCAGGGAGCTAGCAGCAGCAGGGAGCTAGCAGCAGCAGGGAGCTAGCAGCAGCAGGGAGCTAGCAGCAGCAGGGAGCTAGCAGCAGCGCGAGCTAGCAGCAGCACGAGCTAGCAGCAGTGCAAGCTAGCGCTGTTGCTAGCTTGCGCTGTTGCTAGCTTGCACTGCTGCTAGCTTGCACTGCTGCTAGCTTGCGACAGCGGGGACACCCACCGGAGGTAGGAGCGGCTTGTTACCCGACTTTTACGGTAGTTCAGATCAAAATGAAGATTCGAAGATGGACGTTAAATACAAATACGTTCACTGAAGAGACTCCTCAATATGTCAGTGCAAAATAAAATCTAATTGAACTAACTAATAAAGCCGTTCCGAGTTTTGCTCTACACGTTTTTATGTTGTCCTTTCATCTGTCGTGCAGACGACCTTTTGGTTCAGGTAGAGTTCACAGTTCAGCACTGGGGGATTTGATCAGGGGATAGAGAATGAAGGAAAAGACAGAAGTGTTTGTGTTGAGAGCCTTGCATCCACCTCAGGCCCGCTGCACGGGGAGCATGTCCATCCTTTCCGGCAGAATTCTCGAGCAGACGCAGTTGAAGTATTTAAAGCGGCAGAGGATCCATCGAGCCGCCAGAGAGGCTGAATGCAGCAGCGACGCACGCAGCTCTGGTTTTACAGAGCGGAGCTGTGGCGCGTCTACAAGTGAGGCCACAGCGGAGGAAGGAACGCCGTGGAGGGGTGGAGAGACACAGAGACCTGAAGAGATTCCAGATTCCAGACGGGGGGAATGAGATTCCTGCCATCCTGGAAATATATATTTCATTTTTTTTTTTTTATAAAATGTTAATGGATTGGCACTTGACAATGCATTGTTTCTCTCCTACATCATACAACTTCATCAAGCATCACTTTCTACAGAACTTTATTTATCAAAACGATTGACCGATTATATGAATATCTTGTTTCGTCTCAATTCCTTGAAAACAAAACGTAAAGTCTCTGATGAAAACTAATATATAAGGTCAGGTTTCACATACTGATACTGACCCAAATAGCTGGATCTGGTATCGGTGACCATAAGCTGATCTGGTATTAGATGCCATTATTTTACTAGATAACAACTCAGTAGTTTTATATTGATACATTTATTTGCTACATTTTGTTTTTCAAAGTTAGGAATGCAACTCTTAAAATGAATTGAATGGACTTTGTTTGCATTACTAAGTTTGGTAGTTGCACCCAAAACAACTTAAAGTCTGTTAATTTGTCGTCTCCACGTCCATTCATGTCGTCTGTTCTCTGTAAAATACACCCGGATGGCGTCCTGGACCACGTGGAAACCTAAGGTGCACGGTGCAAAAACAATATGGCAATACCACGGCGGCTCCTGCCTTCGCTCCGCATCCCCAAAGTGTCAGGAGTTGCTTGGCAACAGGCTCAGAGGTGAATCGCAGTGCTAAAATGGTGGCATCTCAAAAGCAGAGAAAGCTACCTCTCCGTCCGCGATGATGACTCTCTCAGAAGGATTTTAGAGAAGAAAAAAAAGACGAACACACAGAAGCTGCTGCAAAGATTGCCTCAAAATGAAGAATAAATGAAGGAGATTCAGCTTTTAGTTTTTAAATCAGACTCTGAGAACAAGCATTTGGGCTGACGCTTCTCGGTGGAGGCTGTTTCACATCTGCCCTGCATGTATTTATGAGAGCAGCTCGGGAGTTTTGAATATATTAACCGAGCCAAAGTTTTTGAGACATGATTCATTCATGAAGAGGTGAAGTGAAGCTGTTGCTTCGCTGGTCCCAGGTAAAACTCAGGTGTAGGCAGTCAAGTCCCGAGTTAAGTCAAAGTCCTGAAATCCGACACAAGTCATGATGTACTCGTGTTCACCAAATGTACCGTCTTCTTAAATATTTCAACCAAAGAGTAATAATGTAATTCATTATTGATGTTGTAATATAAAAAGAAAAACTACTTGAATACTGTCATTGCTGACTAAAAAAAAAAACATATTTCGTGATAATAAATAAAATGCAACATACATGAAGGGACTAACCGTCTGCATTTGGAAGTATTGATGAACTGATTAGACTTCGAAGGTCAAAGGTCAAAGTCACTGTTACCTCACGCCTGTCCCATTCTCGTGAACACGATATCTCATGGACACGATATGGGAAAATTACACTACTTCTCTCTTGATTTATTCCCTCAGTAAACATTGTAAATATGAGTTTATGTCTCAATCTCTAGTTTCAAGTCTTCTCCTATACAGCATGATGTTCATTTAGTAAATTATGGTCTACTTATGGTGAAATAGACCATAAAGCAGGGTATGCCTTAGGGCGGGACTACTTAGTACAGCCTACTCTACTATACTACTTACTTTTATACTATAGCACCGGTGCCCAACCACGGGAAAACAATGAATGAAAACAATATTTGATTGATTATCAAGGTCTGAAAGATGTTATATTTTGAAAAATGACTGAATACATCCGTCTGTGCCTCTTGGCACACGCTCGTCTCAGTCACGTTACCCCAAAAATTAAGCCCACATCTTTGGCGAGCTTCTTTGGAAAGGGGAAAACACCCAATGAAGAGACAGAAGAAGAAGAAGAAGAAGAAGAAGAAGAAGAAGAAGAAGAAGAAGAAGAAGAAGAAGAAGAAGAAGAAAAAGAAGAAGAGCCTACGACTTCTAAGAGAAATAAAGCTGCATTTAAAAGACAATATTAGAAGTCCGACTTAAAATACACGTTTACCCTCTCTGCATAATATGTGACGATTGTTCAGCGTAATAATAATTTGATTGTGTGCCGATCGTATCATTTTATTTCGTCACATCCTCCACACCTTGAAGGCCGGTCTGTGAAATTTTGTTTATTACGAAATTATTGTTTAACACAAAAACGGTCCGTGACGCGAAAGAGGTTGGGGACCGCTGCTCTGGATTATAAATCTACAGTTTCTTGATTATATTCTTTCATACTTTTTCTACTTGAAACTTTATCTCGCACTCTCGAAATGATTGTTTTTTACTGAAAGAGATAAAAAATCAAATTGTTATTCACGGTACAGAAGTAAAACAACAAATACAAGGTTTCTGAGTCCTTTTTTCTACTCAAGCTGACAATCTGCCAGGATGGAAAGTTGCTGTAGTCAAAGTGAAGCTACTGTACACCTTTTTAATAGAAGAAGAAGAAAAAGTCTTTATCTTTGCATCCATGGAGACCGTGACATATTGAATTTGAGTTGTTAGACCTTCAGATGAAGGTGCCGAGATTTTCTCTCACAGCACAAAGATGCGTCCTTGGAGCTTTCAGCAGAGCTTCAGCCATAGAAAGTGCTGCCTTTTCATCTCTCCGCTGAGCTACTGAATGGAAGTCCTTTCAGTCGTCCTCCCATGCAAACACACGCTCGCTGTACACATCTGACATTTCAAATCCAAACGGGTGTCGGCAGAATTGTTGGAGGACCGGACGGCAAAGACGGAGATAGGACGAAGGAGGGATGACGCTAGAAATGACGAGTGAGACACTTAAACAATCAATTAGATTGGAAGCACGCCGTCATTTCTCATCCACTGAATGTCATTCATCACCTCATCTGACAACCCGCACATTAATATTAATCATGTACTTCTATATTTAATGTCAGTCTTCATAGAAATGGTTTAGTTTGACATCATTTTAGTGTTCCGGGGCTTGATCGTAAAGATGAAATAGTGGAAAAAACTTAATCATCCAGGTGCCTCGTATCAGTTTCAGCAGCCTCTCAAATCTGAATTCTAATGCGGGATCTGTAGCAGTTGAGGCCTGCGGCTGAGCGCGTAACCTTTCTCCCTTCTGCTCACCTGATGGGAGTCATTACTGCGGATTGACATATGGCTAAGCTATGCTTCAGGAGGACGCCAGCTGGCATAATGCTGGCTGGCAAGCCTTCACATTTACAGTACACAAGATGCTCTTTTTATATCCAGGGAAGCTCTGTGTGAAGAATTCTTTTTCCTGGACCTGCTTTTGCATGAGGAAGAGGCCGTCCATTGACTATATATTATGTAAAAGGTTTTATGTGTTTATCATCATTCATTTCCATTTGATACAGCATGAATTTACAAGTTGAGGAGTGTGGTTTGAGGCAACTTTATTTGCGATGATGCATTTTTTAGAGGTTTGTAGTTACAGTAGGTAACTGAAAATGAGTTTGAATGGAAGACTACTGCAAAACGCATGCTATTCTTTATATTGTAGCATATCTCTTAGAATTGGGTGATAAGATGATAAACATTTACATTTTCCCAAACCGTAAAAGTCAATCAGAGGAGCTCTTAGGAATTCATAGCTGTGATTGAGGGATTGTCTCCACACGGCTCTCAACATGGCAATGTCTGAGCCGGCGGTTAGCAGCTAACAGTGCCAAACGCACAAAATGTCCAAGCAACGGCAACAGTGCTGATAGAGTAACAGTAGATTGACACTCAGTCATTGAGAATCGGAGCTTTTAGCGCTGCGTTGGCCACTTTGGAACCGAGATACAACATTCATCTAAACCAGTGTTGGGGTAGTTACTCAGAAAAAATAACTAGTTACACGTTACTAGTTACTTCTGAAAATTGTAACTAGATTACTTTACTAGTTACTGCATTTGAAAAGTAACTTCACTACTAGTTACTTTACTTTCCATTTTTTTAAGCAAATGTACAAATTAACCGCAAAGATACCTGGACAAACATCATGGCCCTTTCATCACTTTATTTTCAATAAAGGGCATCTCTTAGCCTTTCCACATAGTGTATTGTAAACATGTAAAACAAAATGGCATATAAAACTCAGCCACTAACTTGAATGAACATTAACCCTGTTCACACTGTCTGACCAAAGAAATATGCCTCACTTTAAAATCCACAAACAACAGGATACAAGAGGCTGTATGGTGGGGACATTCAGGTCAAACAGCATAACACATTGAAAACAGGCTTTTGGAAACATGAGACCCCACTAAACCAAATGGGGCCGACTCCTAAGAACAAAACCAGCTTGTTATAGGAATCATTGTAGTGGTTTAAGAAAAATAGAAAAATGAATGGCACTTCTTCCCATAAAATAGAAACAGAAATGCACTTAACCCAAAAAAATAGAAACAAAAAATGCAATTAAATAAACAGAAAATCCACTTCATCATTGCCTAAATAAACAGAAAGTGCACTTTATCCGACAGCCTGTTCCTCCTTGGGGTCAGAACAATACTGCCCAGGCTGAAAGCCTTTCCACAGTGTTGTAACTTGTTTTATTACATGATTTACTCTTACTGTGAAGAGAATGTAAACAGGAAGTGCTTTTATTTTGAAGGCAGAAAGTACAACGATACGTGCTTGTTGACGCTAACTAATGTTGATGTTACGTGTGGAAAATATATACATGTCTGGTGCAAGAGCGCGTTCTCGATGCTTTAACAGTTGTAATACTGGTCCGTACGCTGATACAGGCCCAACTTTATTTATTTTTCTGTCGGTTCTGTTTGCAATGACGGAAATGTTACCGACACAGTTGATCTCTTTGTTACTAATATTGAATTTATAAAAAGATAATGGAAGTACATTAAGATGTGAAAAGGTTATGTCAGCTGTCACTTTCTTCTTTTATTGTAATGTAATTCCCAGTTTGGCTGTGGTGAAGAGGTGAAAATAATTTTGAAGTAATAAAAAACACAATCTTTATGGTTGAGATCCATGCTGCTCACTAATAAACTTCACTCACAACCCAAAACAACAGCATGCACCAGCAAAATGTATTTTAGACAGCAAATAAGAATCAATATCAGTTTAAGTATACGCTATGTTTCAAGTGTTTTCAGCTCTTTACCCGGCTGTCAGACAGCTCTTTCTGACGGGGAAGTGCAGCCGTTACATCCATCTCTGCTCTCCCCACAGCCAAGACTCCTTTGATAAAAGCTATAATTCTACCTTGCTGAACACGGTCTATTGTCGCCTTGATCGTTTGTGTTATTGTGTGACTTTGGCCAATCCAAACTAACGCTGTCGATCACCAAAGACACACAATAACACAGACAGACTGTTCGATCGAGGCAGCAGACCAGCACTCTCCTGGCTCTAAAGAGAACACAATATTGAGTTCCCCGTCAGAGAGGGCTGCTACCAAAGTAAAGTACTGATAATAATGAATTGACAGTTGCATTATTTATGTGTATGAAATGTAGTCATCATTTGGGTTCATTCTGCTGTAATTCCTAATATACATAACAGTGATTTCTACATCCATTATTTGTTCCAACAGATAAATGAAGCGGATTGTTTTTAACAGGAGAAAGAGGGAAACGGCAGAGAATGATGATGCTCACTTGCCCATTCTCTGGGACACACACACACACACACACACACGCACACACACGTGTACACACACACACATTGTTTCCAGTTTGAAGGGTGGTGAGCAGAGGTTAGACTCTCCTTCATGCCCTCTTCTTCAATGCCTTTCTATTACATACATGGTCGACCATGCCTGACGAATACGGAGTGAAGACCTGGCACAAATAAACCATAAATTAAACTCAGAGAGTCATTTATACTGGTCCGAATGGTCCCACAGTGACGTATTTATCTGTGAAGAAAGACAACAACAGCAAAAAGAGAAAGAAATCCCGTTTGGAAGACATGGCCATACATCAACAGGATGTACAGCGAATGAAACAAACTGAGTTCCGTTTTCGTCGACTGACGGAAACCCTGTTTGCTCGGGAGGAGAACCACGGCGAGAAGTCGGTGTTTATGACTTCTGAGTAAACATTGTGCTTTTTGAGCGGAGCCCACACACCAGGTCTGTGAGAGGGAAATATAACCTGGCAGATGGTTGTTCTCCGGTCTCCTGCAACAAGATTCTGCTGCTCTTCCTCCTGCTGCAGAACTTAAAGGGTCCCTGTTGGAAGAATTTCAGTTGTGCTCATACGTATTCCTGATCAGTGTTGGGGTAGTTACTCAGAAAAAGTAACTAGTTACAAGTTACTAGTTACTTCTGAAAATTGTAACTAGATTACTTTACTAGTTACTGCATTTGAAAAGTAACTTCACTACTAGTTACTTTACTTTCCATTTTTTTAAGCAAATGTCCAAATTAACCGCAAAGATACCTGGACAAACATCATGGCCCTTTCATCACTTTATGTTCAATGTTCAATAAAGGGCATCTCTTAGCCTTTCCACATGGTGTATTGTAAACATGTAAAACAAAATGGCATATCAAACTCAGCCATTAACTTGAACGAACATTAACCCTGTTCACACTGTCTGACCAAAGAAATATGCCTCACTTTAAAATCCACAAACAACAGGATACAAGAGGCTGTGTATGGTGGGGACATTCAGGTCAAACAGCATAACACATTGAAAACAGGCTTTTGGAAACATGAGACCCCACTAAACCAAATGGGGGCCGACTCCTAAGAACAAAACCAGCTTGTTATAGGAATCATTGTAGTGGTTTAAGAAAGATAGAAAAATGAATGGTACTTTTTCCCATAAAATAGAAACAGAATGCACTTAACCCAAAAAATAGAAACTGAAAATGCAATTAAATAAACAGAAAATCCACTTCATCATTGCCTAAATAAACAGAAAGTGCACTATATCCTATGAAGTTTATCATTTTTCTCTATTCCCTAACCCTTCAAAATAGCGATTGTATCGCATGAGTAAAAGTCTCTTGGATCTTTTATCCGACAGCCTGTTCCTCCTTGGGGTCAGAACAATACTGCCCAGGCTGAAAAGCCTTTCCACAGTGTTGTAACTTGTTTTATTACATGATTTACTCTTATTGTGAAGAGCATGTAAACAGGAAGTGCTTTTACTTTGAAGGCAGAAAGTATAATGATACGTGCTTGTTGACGCTAACTAATGTTGATGTTACGTGTGGAAAATATATACATGTCGGGTGCAAGAGTGCGTTCTCAATGCTTTATCAGTTGTAATACTGCAGTTCACCAGTAGAGGGATTCCGTTCATACAGACGTGTCTTGTCCTCATTAGAAGCTCCACTTCATTACAGACAGGTGCACTTGATGGTATTGAGTGTTGAATTGCTTTGCAATATCCTTAATCCAAGGGAACCTGGAGAGAACCTCCCAGTTGGATCCGGGCTCTCCGTCTCCGTCTCCTCCATTTCCTGCTTCCCTCCTTCTACGCACCAGCAGCTACGTCAATCAAATCACTCAGATCGAGTTCTGTGATAGGCTGTTCATCAGGAAGTGTCGTGTGACTCGCGCGCCGCTAAAAGAGAACTTTTCGGACTGGTAGAAATGTCTTGAGTAACGCAGGAACGCGCGTTACTGAGGTCTAGTAAAGTAGTGTAGTTACCAATATTTTGAGTGTAATGCGTTACTTTACTTCGTTACCTATAAAAGTAATTACGTTACTGTAATCCGTTACTTTGTAACTCGTTACCCCAACACTGTTCCTGATGTTCCGTGAAGCGGAGTTGTGCCGAAGCTTGATTGTGTTGTTAGTGGGTACATTTGAAGCAATTGCACAAAAATACATTTCTTTATTCAGACAGTTACATCCCATCAGTTGGCAGCATTGGATATGGAATGCGTTTTCTTGCAGGTTTTGGCCTCAAACGTGTTTATCTCACCGCGGCGCGAATAAATCGTCAATTCGCGTCGCAGCGCGTCTGTGGATTGACTTTACATGTAATCTGGTCGCGCCGCAAATTCGCGCCGCGTCCGGTGTGAACACGGCATTAGAATGAGGCTGTGATTTAAGGAACTGCATTTCTGAACAAAAACTGGATTACAAAATGGTTGCCTGTATGGTAATTTGTTTTGGGGTTATTTGATTAATTGCTAATTTGTTTGGGAATATGCAACGCTGATGCACGACATCAATGGAAAAGGTAAGGGCCTTAAGGTACAGCTACATTATTATAGTCTAGAGCCCTCGTCTTGTAGAGGGACCCGCTGTTGAAATCTAATTTCGTGAATTAAATTATTCTAATTGAAAATGTGCTTATGATCTTGTGTGTTGCTAAATCAATGTGCTACCCGACAGACGGGAAACCTGGAGAGAAGGATTCCAGCATGGAAGTTTCTTTTGGCTGCAGTGTGCGACTAAAATGTGAGCCCTTTCCAAACGAGTTCTCACGTTGCGCTTTAAGCCTGTCCCCAGCAGGGGGCGCTCTTTGTAGTTCGCAGCAGTGGCGGGTCGTGCATTTTGGACCTGGGCCTTCAGTGCCGTCTGATATTGTTTACATAAATACGCGCATGACGGTATGCTACGTCATTAACGGATAATGTACTTCACTTTATTAATAAAACAACACGATGCAGCGTAGTTTGCACAACACAGAAACCACTTTCATTCTCGTTCCACACTTCACTAGAACGTTTCCTTCCTTTACTTCTCTCCTTCCGTTTTTCCCTTCACAATAAAAGCCCCAGAAATGTACATCTGAACACTGCTTCTTATAAAGCTGTTCAAATACGCAATATAATAGCTTACAGTTATAACAAAACATGTCAAAACAATCCAACAAAACTGCGGCCCTCAAACACTGCACTCACAAGAGCACGAGCCGATCAGAACGAATGATATTAACGACCGTAAAATTTGGCTACTTTTTTTAAAGCTGATATGTGAAATATTCCTAAATCCTCTCCACGAGTGAGCAGCAGCGCAGCTGCAGACAAACTACCTGATGTCCTCTCACCCAGCCACCCAGCTTGGTGGGGTCGAGCAGCGAGCCTCTCTCACTGCCTCCACGGCGCAGCTAGCCTAGCCTAGCATAGCTGCGCCGTGGAGGCAGTGGCATCTACGGTGGGTGCCGGCGGAGAGTCAAGCAGGGTGAAAAAAACAAACACAAAAAGCAAAAAAAACTGTTCACTCACCCGATGCTGTTCACTTAATAAAGACAAAGTCCATCCTTCTCTTTGTTAACAGTTAAGAAGTGCGCTTCATGGACGCCAGTGAGGATCCCCTCCATAAGAAAAGGCATAAAGTGAATCCGCCACACAGCTTTCTGTTGTGTTGACAGAAGTCATGCTGGCACACTGACCAATCACAGCACATGTTAATGGTCACGCGGGCCCGGTGACCAATCACATGTCCAGACACTCTAGAAGGCCACTCCATGTATTTTAACCAGGCTACTCTACCACAGAGAAAGAGAGGTGAAATGTGATTGGATAAGATGCTGTTAACAAGCTCCCAAGCCGAGCCATACCAGAGGCCTGAAGGAGCAGAGGAACAGATGAAGAGCTGTGCAATGAGAAAATAAGCTAATAAGGAAAAATAATTAAAATACATGTAGTGTATTTGTGAAAAACAATTACATTATAAAATAGCTATAACTTTTCATTTTAAAGGCCAGCAGAGAAGGCTGAGAAGGCCCTGACGGCCCACCGCTGCTTCGCAGCGTACCGTCAGTTGTCGTGTTTTGTGTCTGTGGCGACTTTCCTGAGCTTTTGAGCGTTGCGTTTATTTATTATCTGGAGCATCCTCTCTAGAAACATTTTTTTCGGATGATTCTTGGGGATTTTCCCGCCATAGCTTCAGCCAGACTCTAGCTGCTGCTGCGTCACTATGCTCTCTACCATATGCTCATTACTCGCACAGCCAGAGGGGGATGTCTGCTGTGTGCACAGAGGTGTCACTTGTAGTGACAAGACTACAGAGAATCACTCAACGTTGCAGTTCCCCTCAGGTGTACGTATCTTTTTAGCTTCTTTCAGCTCATTGTTCTGGTTCCACAGCTTGCTACGTCACTCTCACCTCTTATAGTGTTGTTTTTGACTGCATCAAGCATCTCGTTTTTTGCTTATAAGAAAACATTGTCATAAAGTCAAATAGCAGCTAAAGATCAGGCGTTGGTGGAGACCAAAACATAGCTAAAAGGAGACTAAACATTGTGCGCGTTCGCCTTATTAACTGGAAAGGTGAGCCCATGCGCTGTGCTGCCCCTTTAATTCAGCAACTAATGCTGCATTCTACTGATTTAGCTTTAATACAAACTGCCAACTGGGGGGAAAAACACAAAGCCTATTACAGCAAGGATACAAACAATAGTGTGTACGCTCTGATGTCTCTAATTTAGCGTCATGGAGCTGAAGTGTGTCGACGCAGTCGGCAAACAGGAATGACATTTGGAAGTATAACTGGAAAACATAGACTCACACGCTTGTTCTTCCACGCTGGAGGTGTGTGTGAGTGTGAAAGAGAGCTGTGGTTGATCTCTACAGGGATACATGTTCTTCATTCAGTCAGTTGCTGGGCCTTTGCCCTCCATTTGCCCTTCAAACAGCATCCATCCCCTCACAGATCACCATGGCAACGTGGCACACTCAGGACAAAGCAGAGAAGCGGATATGAAAAGGATTATGGAAGAGACATTTAGATGAAAGTGGGTTCGGTATTAAAATGCACTACCGGCAAACGTAATTGCGGATCTCCGATCAAGTGCAACGGGAATGATACATGATTAAACAGCAGCGTTGAAATAAAACACACAGATTAACCAACAAGGAGAACCTGTGTGTGTGTGTGTGTGTGTGTGTGTAGGTGTGTGTGTGTGTGTGTGTGTGTGTGTGTGTGTGTGTGTGTGTGTGTGTGTGTGTGTGTGTTCTAATGAAGACTGAAACAAGGTGAATAAGAAAAGTCATTTTATTCAGGGATGTTTACTGAAATGTTCAAATTAATATATAAGAGTTTGATTATCTAGTAGTAACACATATTTTGTTTTCAGGTTGTTCCTTCCCCAATTTTGAACTTGCAGTTGTAATAAATTGTGATTTGTCTTTTTTATTGACACTGAAGAGCTTCCACTCTGACGACATGTCGTGTGGATGTGAAGTTACCGTCTGTGCTGCTGAGTGCCGACTAAAAACTATCACACATGTGTAAAAGGGAGCTGAAAGAAAATTGTTCATATGAGACTGACCAACCGGTCACCAGTCAGCTGATCAGATGAAAATCAACCAGTTTCCTCTTTAACTCGATGAATCCCCTCCTAATAACTCGGATGGAAACAAGCAATCATTTGAGTTCCCTTTTGTCAAATTTCTGGTAATATTGTGAACACTTGAAACCTCAAAGACACAGTCATCATCACAGTTTTCCGAGAAGCCAGGGTGATGTCACCTGATGTCCGCAACCCAAATATTAAATGTACTTATTAGATAAGGAAAAGCAAGACATCATATTTGAAAACCTAAGTATTAATAATTCCATTCAAACCAAGAACTGACTCTGTAAAAGTGCTAATCTGGTCTAATACAAATGACTTCTTATAATAAATAAAACGTGGACCGTATCTCTGCAGAGTCTGTTTCTTGTGTGAGTGAGTGGGAACAAACAGAGGCATCCGCTCCGCTTTTATTTTGACATCTGTCTGAGGTGCAGCAGGACGGAGGACGACAACACCATCACTCACATCACCATCACTCACATCACCATCACTCACATCACCATCACTCACATCACCACTCACATCACCATCACTCACACCATCACTCACATCACCATCACTCACATCACCATCACTCACATCACCATCACTCACATCACCATCACTCACATCACCATCACTCACATCACCATCACTCACATCACCATCACTCACATCACCATCACTCACATCACCATCACTCACATCACCACTCACATCACCATCACTCACATCACCATCACTCACATCACCATCACTCACATCACCACTCACATCACCATCACTCACATCACCATCACTCACATCACCATCACTCACATCACCACTCACATCACCATCACTCACATCACCATCACTCACATCACCACTCACATCACCATCACTCACACCATCACTCACATCACCATCACTCACATCACCATCACTCACATCACCACTCACATCACCATCACTCACACCATCACTCACATCATCACTCACATCACCATCACTCACATCACCATCACTCACAACACCATCACTCACATCACCATCACTCACAACACCATCACTCACATCACCATCACTCACATCACCATCACTCACATCATCATCACTCACATCACCATCACTCACATCACCATCACTCACATCACCACTCACATCACCATCACTCACATCACCATCACTCACATCACCATCACTCACATCACCATCACTCACATCACCATCACTCACATCACCACTCACATCACCATCACTCACATCACCATCACTCACATCACCATCACTCACATCACCATCACTCACATCACCATCACTCACGTCACCATCACTCACATCACCATTACTCACGCTCAGTGACTGTCCGCAGCTCTATTCTGTCGGCTTGTGTCGAGCAAAGAGCCTTTTGACTTTGGCTGTATAGCTGTTTGAAAGATATCACTTTTTTGTATTTGTTTGTTTTGTTTGTGCCAAAAAAGGTTACAATTAACTTTCCTGAAGTGAAAACACACAGTGAAAGGGTTAAAGTTCAAAGATAAAAAAAAACAGACAACTCCCAGACTGGACAACACCGTGGCAGCAACCTATCAATCACAGTAAGCCCCGCCCTAAAGCATCCCCTGCTTTATGATCTGTTTGACTCTAAATGACCATCATTTACTAAATGAACATCATGTTGTATTGAAGAAGACTTGAAACTAGAGATTGAGACATAAACTCATGTTTACAATGTTTACTGAGGGAATACATCAGAGAAGTAGAGTCATTTATATAGACTTCTATACAACCAGAGGAGTCGCCCCCTGCTGGTCAGGAGAGAGAATGCAAGTTGCATTGGCTTCACTTTTCATAACTAGAGGTTGCCTTCTGGAAAAGATTGCAATAACATAAACATGAACTGTTTTGCTCAGGCAGAGGACTGAAACCATTCTTGGAATATATGATTGGCATCAGCTGCTTAAACTCAAAGAGCAAAACCTTTTCCTCCACATCTAACTGTATGACAATTATAAGTTGTCAGTTTATCAATATCCGCCTTCAAAACGCATATTGATCAAAATGGGTCATGAACTTCCATGTAACATAATGCTCACATTACATTACATCAATTCAGCTTTACCAAGAGGATTGGATCCAGATCAGAGTTCATATTTAATCATCCAAGGAATAAATGTGTATTTATTGCTTTGAGTGGGTCTGGCTTTTTTTTTTTCAAATAGCTGAGACCACCAACAGCAGCATCCCCAGATCACGAGACCGCACACCTCACACAGAGCATCAGTGTCTCCCATCTTCTGAGTCACCAAAAACAGAAATGATAGGCGCCTCTTTCTCCAGTGTGGGTTCCCTCCACCTGTTCACCTCTGTTTCATCTCCTCTCCACTCACATCATCCTCCACTTCCCTCCCCCGTCCAATCCGACTCGTCGCGGTCGTCAGTCATTCGCCCAGCATCCCAAATCCGCAACCCTTCCCCTCCCATCCTCCACCTCCATCACCATGGCTGCGGATTCCCTCTCCTCCCGTCTCCTTTCAGGTGTGGCAGCTTTGACCTTGACAGAAATCAGCAGCCAACACATACAGAGACCTTATACAAATGTTAATGATGACAGGTGGAGGCAGAGAAATGGGAGTGGGGCTCATCGTGCCGCCCCAATGAGCCAAATCAATCTGGTGGGAGGCCTGCGGGGCTTACCCAGAAGGCCAAGCGGTCTGATGATGTCACCGCTCTCTCCTCTCCTGGCTGTGGCTGGCATGGTTACCACCAGCACACGCAGCAGGTCCCACTGGGAGGATTTCATGGAGATAATGGTTGGTTTTGTAGCACCGATACTGTCATCAGTGCTGTTTTTATTTTTGTATTTTCCCATCTGAAATTATATCCTCTGTGTTACAACAATGCCTCCTCCGCCGTCTCATTTCAGCCAGCTGTGTCTTAGAGGTTTGCTCTTCAAAAAGTATTGTGGAAACAGACAGGAGACGATCAGGATTCTGTTTTCATCTCCTTAAAACAAAATATCATTTTAGATATACATGAGTTGGGTACCGATAAGAGATTCTAATTTAAAACTGCATGAATTGATTCTTTGGACACAACAAGCAAAACACTGCACTGACATATTATTCCCTTTTAGTTGAATGATGACTTTATTAGCAGACACAGAAATTCATTCCGAGCCACCTGGATAATATAATGCCAGCTTCCTGCTGCTGGACATGAGACTCATGAGAGCAGGGACAGTGACCCAAAACACTACTTTTGCGAGACTTTCCTCCCAAGAAAGCCGAGAGGACGTTTTCAGTTGCTTAATCCATAAATTATATTGATGAATGCAGCTTTAAGAAAAGCTTTGAGTAAAATTAAAACCTCTCTTGAAAAGTGTTTTACCTGGTCTAATTTTGGAAAGAGGAAATAAACTGATATCAACCAATCAAAAATTTTATGATTTCTTGCCGAAAACCTGTGGAAATAAGAGTGAACTAGGATTCTACTTTAAACTAAACTCAACTGAACCATTTCACCCTTGAACCTCGTGTCCTGGCGGGTTTGGGCTCAGATACGTTCTCCATCTCGGAGGAAGACGGCCGAGGTGCAGCGAGTGTAGCGCCCATTGGATAAACCCATTAAGCCTCATCTGTCTCACCACAGTTGACCTCTATCAGAGCAGAGGTCACGTGGTACAGAGTCACCGGTCTGGAAACACGCTCACGGGCTTTGGGTTCAAATGAAGCTGTCCTGGGTTTGACATCCAAAGTACAACATCTCTACACTGTCTCTCTTTGTTTTTATGTCACTTAAAATACAATTTAAAAAGTGTTTAGGTGTGAAGTGTAAGATCTGGCCAACATTTTTCTTTAAAAACATTCCAAAAACGAACTACTATTATCAACAGAATGCCCTTTGTTTGGAGCAGGTGGCCAGTTATCGCACATGGCTTTAACCAACACTGAGATGTGTCCAGATTGTAAAGCCCTCTGAGGCAGATTTGTGATTTTGGGCCATATTAAATAAATGTAATTGAATGAAGATAACTGATTCACTTTTTTCTTTACGTTGCACTAGAAAAGCTAAATGTATTGGAAAAAAGCCACTACATCGAAGCAATTCATCTTGTGTGTACTGTTAACTAGTAGCAACACCAGTTTGTACTTTTCACCAAATTATCCCCTAACAGATGCTATCATGTTATTAAATTAGATGTACAGAATGTCCCCGGCCAGAAGCGGTTTAAAATATTAATCTGGGTCTTGCACATTGCAGTCAAGCTTGCAGGGTATGCAGGGAGAAAAAAATGACACTGCACTTAAGACTACTGGAGAATTCCTACTCAGATTTCATGGTGTAATACTTAATCAGACCTCACATTTGATCCAGGGTCATGGTTGGTATTGACTATGTGTATTTGGTATTTTTCAATTTAAGCAATTTACTGTCAATGTTTGAAACCTTTCTGACTTTTTCAACAGCGACGGCAAACACAGGGTTTCTATACTGGACAGCTGAGAGAAGGACCTCAGGGACAAGGACCAGGTCCATTATAATGCGTCTTCCCCATGAAGATGAAGAGAACCATCGGTGAATGAGAACGCTAAATGTGACGTATGCTTCCTGCAGATAAATGTGTTATTACCTGACCTTGGAGTGTGACTTTGTTTGTGATTAGAGTAAAAAAAAAGTGTCCTGAAATATCTTTTATTTTTACTTATTGTATAGTATATTCATAATTCATTTAATAAATAGAACGCTTGATCAAGTTACTTTCTGGTTGCTAAATTGGCAGATTGAATATTTTGCTGCTCTTCCTCTTTCGAGGGAAAGTTTTTATCCCGGATTACGTAAAGAAAAATGTTTTACGTATATGTTTCTGATCAAAGTTTAGACCTATGGACTTAATAATAGACTTTCACTCAGGAGGCCGCTGTTCACATCTCGTGTGAAACCAAAACTTATGAACATGAGTTAACCTCCGTGACATACTTAACCTGACTTAAATACATAACTTCCTTTAAGATAGCCCAAACTCTGATCTTTTACTTGTTATCTTGTTTTAATTCACGAATTCAACCACAAGTTTCCTTCAAAAAGTAATCGAGAATGTGGTTTTATTATGTGGGAGCAGAAAGGGTTGAACATGCTGAGCAGACTAACTAATCACAGTATTCAGACTAACTAATCACAGTATGCACAGACTAACTAATCACAGTATGCACAGACTAACTAATCACAGTATTCAGACTAACTAATCACAGTATGCACAGACTAACTAATCACAGTATTCATAGACTAACTAATCACAGTATTCAGACTAACTAATCACAGTATTCATAGACTAACTAATCACAGTATTCAGACTAACTAATCACAGTATGAATAGACTAACTAATCACAGTATTCATAGACTAACTAATCACAGTATTCATAGACTAACTAATCACAGTATGAATAGACTAACTAATCACAGTATTCAGACTAACTAATCACAGTATGCACAGACTAACTAATCACAGTATTCAGACTAATTAATCACAGTATTCAGACTAACTAATCACAGTATTCAGACTAACTAATTACAGTATTCATAGACTAACTAATCACAGTATTCAGACTAACTAATCACAGTATGAATAGACTAACTAATCACAGTATTCATAGACTAACTAATCACAGTATTCATAGACTAACTAATCACAGTATTCAGACTAACTAATCACAGTATGCACAGACTAACTAATCACAGTATGAATAGACTAACTAATCACAGTATTCATAGACTAACTAATCACAGTATGAATAGACTAACTAATCACAGTATTCAGACTAACTAATCACAGTATGCACAGACTAACTAATCACAGTATTCAGACTAACTAATCACAGTATGCACAGACTAACTAATCACAGTATTCAGACTAACTAATCACAGTATGCACAGACTAACTAATCACAGTATTCATAGACTAACTAATCACAGTATGCACAGACTAACTAATCACAGTATTCATAGACTAACTAATCACAGTATTCAGACTAACTAATCACAGTATGCACAGACTAACTAATCACAGTATTCAGACTAACTAATCACAGTATGCACAGACTAACTAATCACAGTATTCAGACTAACTAATCACAGTATGCACAGACTAACTAATCACAGTATGCACAGACTAACTAATCACAGTATTCACAGACTAACTAATCACAGTATGCACAGACTAACTAATCACAGTATTCAGACTAACTAATCACAGTATGCACAGACTAACTAATCACAGTATGCACAGACTAACTAATCACAGTATTCACAGACTAACTAATCACAGTATTCATAGACTAACTAATCAGAGTATTCAGACTAACTAATCACAATATTCACAGACTAACTAATCACAGTATGCATAGACTAACTAATCACAGTATGCACAGACTAACTAATCACAGTATTCACAGACTAACTAATCACAGTATTCATAGACTAACTAATCAGAGTATTCAGACTAACTAATCACAATATTCACAGACTAACTAATCACAGTATGCACAGACTAACTAATCACAGTATTCAGACTAACTAATCACAGTATGCACAGACTAACTAATCACAGTATGCACAGACTAACTAATCACAGTATTCACAGACTAACTAATCACAGTATTCATAGACTAACTAATCAGAGTATTCAGACTAACTAATCACAATATTCACAGACTAACTAATCACAGTATGCATAGACTAACTAATCACAGTATGCACAGACTAACTAATCACAGTATTCATAGATTAACTAATCACAGTATGCACAGACTAACTAATCACAGTATTCAGACTAACTAATCACAGTATGCACAGACTAACTAATCACAGTATGCACAGACTAACTAATCACAGTATGCACAGACTAACTAATCACAGTATTCACAGACTAACTAATTACAGTATTCAGACTAACTAATCACAGTATTCACAGACTAACTAATCACAGTATTCACAAACTAACTAAACACAGTATTCAGACTAACTAATCACAGTATTCACAGACTAACTAATCACAGTATTCAGACTAACTAATCACAGTATTCACATACTAACTAAACACAGTATTCAGACTAACTAATCACAGTATTCATAGACTAACTAATCACAGTATTCAGACTAACTTATCACAGTATTCACAGACTAACTAAACACAGTATTCAGACTAACTAATCACAGTATTCACAGACTAACTAAACACAGTATTCAGACTAACTAATCACAGTATTCAGACTAACTAATCACAGTATTCAGACTAACTAAACACAGTATTCAGACTAACTAATCACAGTATTCAGACTAACTAATCACAGTATTCACAGACTAACTAATCACAGTATTCAGACTAACTAAACACAGTATTCAGACTAACTAATCACAGTATTCACAGACTAACTAATCACAGTATTCAGACTAACTAATCACAGTATTCACAGAATAACTAATCACAGTATTCACAGACTAACTAAACACAGTATTCAGACTAACTAATCACAGTATTCAACAGGCCTAAACTTTCATGTCCTACATTTGAAGGCAACACATTTTAAAAAGATGAAACGTTCAGTCAGATGCGATTTGGAGATCAAATATCTCAATATGTTTTAACAAATACTTCGATATAGATATTGGGACGACATTGTAAGAGGGTTGACTATTGGTGCTTTCACAAAATATTTACAGAATGACATTTTTGGTAGATAATCATCAGTAATTTTAATATTATGAATAAGTGGGTAAAGGCAAATAATATAACAGCATCACTTTACTGTAAAGCAGCCTTTTAAACACATATTAGGATGTCCAAAATCTGAGACCATATCCAATTTCCTATGACCAAATCAATATATTGATATATTGCCCGGGCTGAGGTTAAGTAATGCTTGAAACACTGTATTTATCATTATTTATGAATGTCCCTCCCTGATATATTATATTCATTTAGGCAATACAAATCCACCATCTTACCAGATATTCCCTGCCCTGGTGCATCTCAGTGCCCTTTCCCTTTGCTATCATGTTTGTTTCTTTATTGCCTGCATGAGCAGTGAAAGACACCTTCAGTTCCCTGTGCAGGGTTAAAAACATCCTCGACCTCCCACAGGTGCAGATACTGTACTGTATGTCGTGGCTTCAAGTGCAGTAGCTGCTATTACTCTGAAGAACACACACACGCACACACACACACGCTTTTGTTTTATTACTCAATCTGGCTCCATTACAGCGCGCCTCCTGTTGTGGAAGTCATCTCAAGGTCTTCTTCAAACCTCTCTACCTCATTAGCCGCTGCGTACACGTGACCCGGCAGATCTCCGCCATCCCATCACTTCGCTGCACAACATTTAGCAGACGCTCCGCTCCAGCGGCCGCCTCTGCCTTTATTACTCCACGGGCCAAGCGGCGTTATTAGGAGAGCAGCGGGACACCAACAGGGTTAGTGCTGCTCTCCCTGCCTCAAGGAATCTACACATCTCATAGGTTTGAGATTCCCTTCCCTTGTTGTGGTCGACAACATTTAATATCTTCACCCGATGCTCTTTATAGACACAGACATTGTCACTAAAGCATAATGGCTTTAATAAAGGTTTGTTCTGAGAAAGACGAGGCGCTGTTTGCACGTCTCCTGGTGCCGTGTGGTAAGACTTCAGGCATTTGATTGAGACGGACTTTATTTGAAATAGGCTGTATGATAGATGATTGGGGACATCAGAGCCGTCACGATTAAGTCGATCAACAGGAAACTATGATCACGACCGTCATTCGTCTGTCAACGTAATTGTGTTTCAGCTTCTCCTATGTGAGGATCGGATGCTTGTAAAAAGCTGTAAAAGCTTTAATATATTTGGATTGGACTGAATGAAATAGGATATATATATATATATATAGTCTTACATTTATATACAAAAGAAGAAAAAAAATATTTGAGCACAGACAGTTGATTCTCAGTGGAATCCAGTGGAAGATAAAGCAACCGAGTCTCCAAACCGTTCCATCAGAGCCTGAACAGATGTCTATTGATTCATCTTTCACAAGCCCAGAAACTACACGACTGTAGTGCGTCTCCAGTCTTATATATAAGTCTGCAGACATTGATTTCACTGCTCAAACAAGTTGTGTTCTTTTACGGTTTGCTGATCATGAAATCATTTGATTGTCCTGGTTTAGTTTCCCATGGTGCTCTGTGGGCCGCTTCAGTTAAGGCTGGTTCTTAATCAATGAATGCAACAAAAACTCTTTTGGGTGAAAAAAAGGATTCAAAGACGGACATTTACCAGACTAGCATGGAGTGAGCTCAAATATATCTCATTTCTGGATCAAATGTGGGTTTGGGATGACGCATCCTTATTTTGTTCCTGATAACGCTGCATTGTGAACAACACACCCGTGTTGGAGATGGCAGCTAACGCTAATTAGCTCTTTTTCTCCCGATAGCGGAACGGATGCTGCATTGAATTTCATTATGATGCATTCAAGCTCTGTTAAGTACAAAAGAGTATTATGCTAAGGTAAATTGTAACTTTATAATGGTGTGTTCAAATATAATGTTGTAAAATGTAGTTTTGAGGGAGGAACCTGAGATGCTTTCACAGCAATATGAAATGTATATTACAGAGGAAATTATCAGCTGTTTAACTTTGTGGAGTTTCACTGGTCTTTGTATTGTCTACTACATTTTTGATACCTAATTTGGATCAGAGCATTAATATAGCAGCAAACTACTATTGTCTATAAAAAGATATAGTGGAGTAATGTCTACCTGAGTCTCTCTGCTGCTACTTTGATTATTATTCTATTTCATCCACTGTTGCCGCAATTTTTTTATAGTTATAGCTTTTTCATCATGGCTATATTATTCATTATATGAATAAGTTCTCTCATATTCATGTAATGTGCTGTAACTCTGTTACGTTGGTCATTCTGGTCACATGACATCTATTCTGTCTGTCCATCCGGGAGAGGGATCCTCCTCTGTTGCTCTCCCGAAGGTTTCTTTCTAGCTAATCCAAGTTAGCGCTGTTAGCTCCGTTAGCACTGTTTCCTTTGTTTGCACGGTTCAAGCTGTTAGCATCGTTAGCTGTTAGCCGCCGACTCCGCCGTCGCCATGTTGAGAGCCGTGTGAAGGAAATCCTTCGAACTTGACTTAACTTGACTCACAAAAAAAGAAGAAATAAAAGTTTGTATTTCATTTTGAATATTTAAATTCAGATTTCAGATATTTAAATAGAGATTCAAATTATTCACGAGTCATTTCCTGCAGCATCTCCAAACTCCGGTATCCGTGCCGGCCTGCTGGTTGAGCACTGACACAGAGGGAAGTAATAGCATTCATCCGTGAACGCATCAAAGACGTCTGTTTGTGTGCTGGCTGGAGCTGCAGGCGGAGAAGTCATGCATCCTGCGTGGATGATAGATCTGCCACTTATGTGACTCAGCGTCATGTTGTGATGTTGCACCAGAGTGATGTTTATCATAATTATGGACACGACATCGCGTGTCCAACGCCGCGCAAAGCCCCCGAGGCGGATCAGCTGCACACCTCACCGCCGCTCCACAAGGTCAACTGGGAAATGGTACAAATGGTCCCCTGAATGCAATTCATTACTTTTTAGACAATCATTAATGCGCTGCTGTAAACTAAAACGTGCAGAATCACAAAGACAGGCTGCGCAAAGACGTTAAAACATCGCAGCATTACGGAGGAATCGTGTCATTTGCATTCTGCATAGTGTAACAGTAACAGAAGCCTTCAAGCTGAATGGGAAATGGAAGAAGAAGAAAAAAGTGCGATTACAACTTTGCGAGGCGCTGATAGGCGGTAAACAATCTGAAAGAGAGGACTGAGGGGGAGGAAGGGAAGCAAGGTCGCGGTCCTAACGGTGCTGGAGCTGGAAGTGTTGGCTTGTTGCTGCTGTGGTGGAATTTATCTTGAAAATGAATAAAGGACAGCAGAGAGTCGTAGTTATTGTCTTCTATGGGTTTTTTTCTGGGTGGAGGGACTTAGAACTAAAACACTGTGTACGCATGCTTCTGCGTCACGAATCTCATTCAAGTTGTGTCTGATTTCCTCTCCCACGGTTATGGCTGTGAACCTCTGGCACCCAGCCTCGCCTGGAGTCATCAGCAGCGATGCTGTAGCATCATCGTCGAGGAAGGTAATAGAAAAAGACGTGTTCAATTCAGTTTATTTTTATATCGCCCAAAATCACAAATTTGCCTCGAAGGGCCATACAATCTGTACAAGATAATAGAAAAAAACCTTTCACAGGGAAAAAAAAGGAAGAAGCCTTCAGGAGAGCAACAGAGGAGGATCCTTCTCCCCGGATGGAGAAGCAATAGATGTCATTGTGTTCTTTGTTGTACACCATCTCTATGCTTGCATTAAACACATACAACATAAACACAGATTATACACTGGCAGAACAAAACTAATGATGTGTGTGAGAAAGAGAGAAAAGAGAAGCACGGCCAGATGAACCTGCTTTGAGGCAGAAGAATAATATATATTTTAATAATATGTTTTTTGATCATTTTACTTGTAGAACACATATTTGAATGTTGAAATGTCAGCAACAGCATCATGTTGAATTTTTTATTTGCTACTGTGAAAATTCCAAGTTGTAGTTGTACTTGTGGTATCAGCGCATCCCCATCAGTACCAGAATCTATCAAGTGCACACAAAAGAATACACATGTTGTCTTCATTGATTATATTATATTCAGAGCTCCACCCCTCCACCCAGTTGACTGAAGGTCTGGCGTCGTGACACGAAACGGCGCTTCCTTTCCGGTTGAAAGAGCAATCGCTCCAATGAGCGCCACTGATGGGAACAACGCCGCTGCCAAGCTGAGTGCCGACCTCTCCTCTCCACTCTGTAAAACCCCAGCACAACCAGCACAACCAGCACAACCAGTGAGTTGCATGTAAACGCATCAGTGTCGACTTGAAATGACCTTGGTCCCCCTGGCAACCGGTTTTCCAAGTCTATTATTGTTTTATCTTAATTAGAATCTCATAATGTAATTCAAACCTAATTAAACCTTAATTAATTTGGGAATATGCAGCTTTAAAAGACAATATCAACTGATATAATGTCTTTTTGTTCATTTTAGGTGATAATGGGCTTCAGGGATGGGTGTCATTAGGATTTGATCAACTTTATACTTATCGATTGTGCTTCTCGGTTCAGCCCCGTATCGAAACTCTTAGCGGGTTCCATCCATAATCCAAACTGCTCGTCTTATTTAGGGTCTGGAGCCGATCCCAGCCGACATTGGGTGAGGGCAGTGTTCACCTGGACAGGTCTCCAGTTTATCACAGCGAACATAAAGAGACAGAACCATTCACGCTCACATTCACACCTACGGGCCATTTAAAGTCCAATTAACCTCAACTGCACTCTACGCGGTTCTTTTTGATTATTTTGTGAGAAAAAAAGACAATTCATTATTAAAAGAATTGACACTGCTCTGGACGGAACGCTGCTTGACAAACAGTGAAACTGACTTAGAACCGGTTCCCGTTCAGAGCTGGGTTTTGGGGGCATCCCTAACTTTAATGGTGCATATTGTGCAATCCATGAAGTGATCACAACCCAGCAGTCACAGTTTGAACACATCGGTTATCACTGATGCAGGAAGTCTGTCAGACAGGCCTTACAAAGACAGACGGACACATTTTGGACAATACAGAAAAGCAACGCTCGCAGCAACAAAGTGAGGAGCAGTTTCTAAAACCTATAGATGTTTCCTAGCAACAAGACAGTTCAGTATGACAAAAAGATGAGAAAACCCTGCAGCGCTGTCACCTGTAAGAGTTGCTCACGAGCTGTATTATTATTATTATTGTCTGTGACCTTTGACCTTTGTTTGGTCGGACTGGGAAAACAGTTTCCTCCTCTGGATGGAGTCTCCAGGTTCGGCAGTGGCGGCGGTTGGAAACCTTTCCTCCTCTCGGTGGAGAAACCGGCAGCCGTAGTGTCGCTCACTCTCCTCCAAATTAGCAGCGACTCAAAGAGAGCGAGCCGCTCGTCAACACACTTCCTCTCTGACGAACCCGACTCTCTAACCTCCGAGTGGCTTTCACAGAGCTCTATTCAACGAGCGTTAGCAGGCGCCGTCGCTGCTGCTATGATCTCAATCAATGTGCACCTGTTCCATTATTTCTCTTTTAGCTCTTTTGTAGATATATTTCATTTTCAGAATTTGTTTTGCAACGTTTTGACAAATTCCAGAAGACTAAACCCCCAAAGAGACCCCAGAAACATGCGTTTATAAACCCAATTTGAAAAAAAGAGATCTTTCCGGCTAAAGGATCACATCCCTGTGTTCGTTCTCACACCATCGATCAGTGAGGAGAGAGGGGGGTCAGGTTTCCTCGTCACCGCTGTGCATATCCTGGCCACGCATGAAGCAATTTCCATAAATGTAATTTGGGAATTAGTTAAAATGTCCGCTGACGCTTGTGAATCCCATTTAGCTTTTAATGGAATCCTCCACCGCAAACCCAACACTCCACACACGGCAGAGTGCGACTTCAGCTCATGCAGCCTGGAGGGAAAGGTTAGGGCCCAACATGTTGCACAGTCCAACCAGGTCGGCCAACTCCAACTCACACACACACACACACACACAGGAAAAGAGAGAGTGTCAAAGGTCACCTACTAAGTCAGCAACCAGTGAATGGATCCCTAAAGCATCCCCTGCTTTTTGGTCTGTTTGACCATAATTTACTAAATGAACATCATGCTGTATTGAAGAAGACTTGAAACTAGAGATTGAGACATAAACTCATGTTTACAATGTTTACTGAGGGAATACATCAAGAGAAGTAGAGTCATTTATATAGACTTCTATACAACCAGAGGAGTCGCCCCTGTTGGTCAGTGGACAGAATACACGTTTAAGACACTTCAACCTGTATTCTGGCGTCTCTACGTCACTCCTCCGCAGTCCCAACATGAACACTTCCGCTCACTGGTTGCAAAGAAACAAGATTGCGAACTCAGGACTTCAGCACGACACAAACCCCAAACCTATGCGTGACGCCGCATATTTTCTTGTCAGTGCAAATAAATGGAGAGCGCTGGATCCGTGTTGAGTTATCAAGCAGAGGAGTAACGAATCTGCTGGGATTAAAGAGACGGGAAAGGTTTCGACGGCGTCGTTTGTGAGATTTTCCGGAACGTAATGTACAAGAAGCAAGATCCTTGTCACCTGCATGTGTGTGTGTGTGTATATACATACTGTATATATAGTATGTATATGTGTGTATATACAGTATGTGTGTAAAAGGAAGTGTGAAGAAGGCAGCGTTCACATCTTATTCATGGCTGTTCCCTGTCGCGGGCTGGGAACAATGCGACCTGACAGCCGCGCTCTGAAGGCGAGGAAGAGCAGACATCACATGTGTTTCTGGAGCTCGTCCTCTCTTCCCAATCGAAGTTGACGCGTCCCCCCGAACACCGATCAAAGTCACTGTTTATCTCCGCCATCCCCCTCCATGGCGCCAGAAGAACAACCCGCTCAGGTGAAGAGACGTCCTCATCGCCGCGGCAGTGTTTAATAATACAAGTCGCATGTGTGAAGTCGCATGCCTCCACGTGAGGATTCCCTGCTGTGGCCCAGACCAACGCGCAAAGAAAGTCTTCTTTTTTTTATGCCCATGCTGGTCAGACTATCTGTGTCACATGTGAGTGCATAAACATTTCATTTTGGAACCGTTGAATGATAAAACATAGGAGCACGACTATCCATGCGCTTTGCAGCTGATGCCATCCGACGAGCCAAAGGAGCTGAAGCAGCATAGAAAGAGTAGATGATGGATGCTAATGGGGAGGATAAAAGCTGCTATTTACACCGAGGAGGTGAAAGGGAAACGTGTGTGTTGATCAGAGGAGTCCAATTGGTTCCCCTCCCTGTCACCGCCTCGATTATCCAGAACCGCACGCGCAAGACAGTGAAGGCATTCCTCGGTTCAAACCACCAGAAATAAGGGGGCGGGGGGGGCAATTACGATGACTGGTTACCATGCCGACGGGAGGCGGTCCCTTGCTATAAAAAGCCAGTAGTGTGTTACTTTACATAATTCCAGTCACTTTGGATTTTCCACTCGGCTCCTCCAGGCTTAAGGGGAGCGACATCGCTGAAGCAGGTTTAAGGAGCCGCGTCCAATCTGCAGCGCCTGCAGCCCCGCACCGTCGATTCGGGCCCCGCGGCTCGGTTCGCCAAATCCGGACGGGCCTCTTCAATCTGATGTCATTTGGCCGGTGACGACAGCAGACCTACTTATGCACAACGTGTCTGAACTCTTTGAATTCATCGCACTTTGTGGAGGATTCCACATCTGGTCCACACCTGATCCGTGCTTCATTAGCCAGAAATGTGACGCCATCTATCCTACATCTTTCTTTAAAAAAAAAACACCATGTTAATTATAGATTAGTGATGGGGGGCGGGGGGTTAATGAGTGTTTCTGCTCATGTTTTCAATGTGGCAAAGCGTGACTTCATCTGTGGGCTGATAGCTGATAGCCACTCAGCTGATGGTGCACAGTGTAAACAGTAGCTAACTAGTTAATAACGTGTTAACGTACACCTGTAATTATTTGAACAATTATGTCACCTCTCTTCTTCTGTGGTGGTTAAATGTCACCAGACTGGAGAAGAAGGGCCACCGGATTTGCACTACATTTGGATGGGAACCCAGCTATTGTCAGATGAGCTTAGTTTGAGTTGGGAAACATGGAAAGTGGTAGAATTGAACTCATGAATGGTAGTCCACAACGACTGACCATACGTGTGAAATGGTAACATGTGGGAAAATTAGATCCTGAATCATAATCCAAATACGTATCTATGTAGCTAGCAGCTCTGTGAGGATAGCGAAGAAAAACAAATTGTAGAAATGGACCGCCCAACATTATCATCCCGAGGGATGGAACGATATAGGATTTGATCCCAGATCACAATAAGAAACACTCCCAATAAGTTGCAGCTGTAACAACAACCCGATGCAGAAGCAGGTTAAACCCGTCATTTACCAGCAGCTGGAGGCCGCTGTGGGGAGAGTTAGCAGCCCTGCTGGACACATGCAGCCGTAAAGTGCTCCGTGTCAGTTCATTTAGCTGTCAGGTCGTCAGCTGGGTGTCTGCCTGGCATACTCTTTAGGGTTTACACCAGTGCATTGCAAGCCCGACGCCACGCTGGCGAGTGTCAACTGTTCAACTGTAGTAGCGCTGGAAGCGGCCGTCATTCAGACGCACGTCGGAGCTGTGTGTGCAGGCCCGGCGCCAGGCACTGATTTGCGGGGGGGGGGCCTTACGTTGCTTTTGGGGGGGGGCACTTTTTTTACAGCCTATGGTAGCATAGCAGTTCAACTTTTCACCTATAATCGAACTCCGGCACAAAAAGGTGACAGACGGTATTATTTAGAATCTCACAAGCTAATAAATAGGCCAGCTGAGCAGGTAGCCTACCCAATAGAATTAGACATGAACCGTAGGCCTATGGCAATCAATCAACACAGCAATCAAGCAACACATAAGTCCCACAATATATTGTATTGAAAGATCAGCAGATAGCAGATTCAGCCACAACAAGACATTTAAAAAATAGGCCTAAAAGGGTCTAAAATTATTAGGCTAACACATCCAGCAACAACATTAACAACAACAATAACGATAACAACACACTGATGTTTGTCCGAAACAGAGCAGAGCGCAACAACGACGAAAAGGGCCAACCAACAGCTAGCCTCCAACAGAAATGAAGAAGACATTGCTTTGCATTACATGTTTGTTTGTTTGTTTTTCCAAGAAAGAACAAACACATAGGCCTACAACCAATCATTTAGCCTCGTCCATAGGGCCAGCAGGCTGGATGAAACCAGATAACTCACCATTAGTAGAGCGGGAGACGACGGTTGGCCGCCAAGTGAAATCTGCGTAGGACAGTGTCCCTCCATTCACTCCTGAACTTCTTTGTTAAGTCCTTCTCCAAAGCATAATCAGGTTGGCCTTTCATTTGTGGAGCATCGACTGTCTGTGATCAAAATTATTTTGCTCCTTTTTTCAAGAGAAATGTACAAATCTGGCAAGTATTTGTTATTATTATACGTTATAAATGCTTAAAACACTGTGTAAAAGGTTAAGAAATGTATTTGAATTTGTATCATATTTCTCTACTAAACAATTGAAAATGAACATGACCAAAGCTTTTGAGATTACAGAAATGAAATTTAACCTATTTTACATCTTCTCAAACTGTTTTGTTTGCATAGATCATTCAGTGTCCATGTTATAGGCTTTTATATGTGTCCATGTTCAGGCGTTTTAGAGATTTGTTTATCTCCCTGAAGCAGTTCCGGTCCAGCTGAAGACAGAAGACCTGCATATTACTTCCTGTGTCAGATCCTGTCGCTGACGACAGAGAGTTGCGCTCTTTTTTTTTTTACGTGTGATAAGTGACTGACAGGCTTGTCCGTCCAGGGCGGGCCCAGCCGAGTCCGAGGGCGGGCCCGGCCCCCCAAGGCCCGCCCATAGCGCCGGGTCTGTGTGTGCCCACAGATAATATTATGAACCCAGACAGGATGGCGTTTGATGTTTTGACGTTTGTGGGACTTCCACAACAAGTATAAAGCAGAACTAGTGGTTACTACAATGGTGGATGGCAGAAATAGTAACTGTTTTCACGGAGTAAAGCCACGGAAAAGAATGACGCGAATTAACCACATAAACTCGAGCGAGTAAACTCAGGCGTGAACGCAGCATAAGCCCCTCAGCTTTCCATTCCATTTTTCAAACCGCTTATCCAATTAACCTGAGCTGCATGTCTTTGGACTGTGGGAGGAAGCCGGAGAACCCAGAGGGGACCTACACTGCCACGGGGAGAACCACACAGAACATCGGGGATCGAACCGGGCCTCTCTTGCTGTGAGGTCACAGTGCTAGCAGCTGCACCACTCCGCCCCAGCTTTAATTGATATGTTAAGTAGTAAACTGATAGCTCTACGGCTCTGTTTGTATCAGGAAAACACAATGTGGAATAATAAAATGTCAGAAACAGCATCATAATTGAATTAGTTACACTCAGAAAGTGAGGACCATCTGAAAATAAAACCTCTTTCAGTACTTGTGCTTGGACTGAAAAAAAGTGCTATCGGTGTATCCCAAATATTATTCTCAGGTTTATATTTATCCCCGTGATCACTTAGTTATGATGGTTTCTCCTCGTTGCTGGATGTCAGGCTCGTTTGGAAGCAGAACAAGCTGCTTCCAAACTTTTTCCCCACTCGCCTCCGGTTGTGAGTTTTGATGATAATTTATGCATTATGAATATGCTGATGTAAAACACTCAGTGCTCTTTGTGTGGAATGTTGGAAATATGTGGAGCGTGCAGTACAAACTACTGAGCCACAGGAAGATCTTAAAGGTACCCACGTGAGCCGAAAGAGGCCCGTCGTTTACTTTGGGTAGAGATTATTTGCACGTGAGCCAAAAACATGAGTCCGCTTCATGCTAAAGCATAAATGCATCTCATTCAACATTATCCTTGCTGTGCATCGGATGGTAAATTATCTTCTAGTCTCAAAGCAGCATCCATTATGGAAATATGCAAATTAAAAAAGATGCATTGATTTTTACAAGACCCCTAACTTTATGTAAGTGCAATATTGGGTTGCTGGAGTCTCCTTAAATGTACACAAGTGTGTTACAGGGTTTCCACCAGTGTGTTGCGTGCTTAAGTTGATCCTCCGTGGGCCTAAGCAACGGGAATGTCTTTAAATGTGTTTTTAAGATTTTACAATTACAGTGTGGCTATGTTGGAAACATAGATATATTAGTTGGAAAGCTCACACAGAGACTTGTTGGTTAAAATGTGAATGCACAATAAACCGCTTCATCGGAATTGCATTGCTAGGCAAGATGCTGGGTCCATGTCTCAAACTCAAATTGATCCAGAGCCACAGAATGCATTTTACATTCTGACGAGTAAAGCTACTGCATTCCCTCCACCGACCACCAGGGGGCAACTCCTCTGGTTGTATAGAAGTCTATATAAATGACTCTACTTCTCTCTTGATTTATTCCCTCAGTAAACATTGTAAACATGAGTTTATGTCTCAATCTCTAGTTTCAAGTCTTCTTCAATACAGCATGATGTTCATTTAGTAAATTATGGTCATTTAGAGTCAAACAGACCATAAAGCAGGGGACGCTTTAGGGCGGGGATTAATGTGATTGACAGGTTGGTTGCTGCCTCTACCAGAGACGTATATGGTGTCTCTACGTCACTCCTCCGCATTCCAAATATGGTCACGTACATTCATCTGTTGCAAAAACGGCCAAATCGCAGAACTCAAGGCTTCAAAAGTAGTCCACAAACCAATGGATGACACGATGACTACGTCCACTTATTATATACAGTCTACGCATAATACAAGTAGATTGCCCCTTTAAAACAATACTGCTTTAATCCTTCATTAAGAAATTGATAATTGAGAAAACTGCTGTTCAATCGACAAATTTAAATGACTCAACAAAACGAGTCCCTTCTTTGTAAATTACAAAACAGATTGTTGTGGAATGAGGATCATAATACTAAAGTGTAACCGTCTGTGTGGAACGAGTGTCAGTTGAGCTGAGATAGTGAAGCAGTGCTCTCGCTCAACCTCTAGCTTGTGTTGTTAAACAATACCGTGTTACTCACCGTTATGGGCTTTTAGTAATTTTCCGTGGGAGGAAACAAAAGCAATCAGCCGTACTTGTGACTGTAGTGGAGACCCGGTGACTAATACAGCAGCTACTCTGGCTTCCTTGTGCTTCCTCTGCCGGCTATTTTTAGGACAGACCAGTCCTTCATTCGTTGAAAAGAACAATTCTTTTCTCTGACCTCACACTTTCAACGCTTTTACTTCAGATTAACCAAAGTGTGCTTGGATACAGTGGGTCTCTGAGGCGTTCTTACCTGCATTCCTCTTCCTCGTGAAAACCCTTTGCGGCGGCCAAGCTGCAGCTGCACTGAAGCTGTGAGGCTTTCCCCACATCACACACACGCAGCGTATTAATCTCACGCTGGTGTCGGCCTGCTGGCAGTGATTTAATGAGCCAATTAACGTTAAACAGAGGAGTCGCAAAGACTAGGAGCAATTGAAATGAAGAATGATTCCTTAATCGCGTTGAGCATACTGCGCACGCTCATCTCCCTCACTGGGATGACTGGGGACTCTGGACAAAGACACTGGGATGACTGGGGAGTGGTTACTCTGGACCAGTGGCGGTGCGTCAATAGCCCCTCTTAAAATTTTGCGATGAAAAAAAAAAAGAAGAACAAAATATATAATATATATTGTCAAAAAACATTATATACCAAATAATTTAAATAAGAAATATACCGTGTTGACGCGCTAAATGTGTGTGGGAGACCGTAAGCCCCTGTCAACAACCACTTAAATGTGACCAAATATAATACATCGCCGTTCATCATCACTGAGGAAAGCCCCTCCCCTCTCGGGGCGCCGGCCAGATGTGAGTCTATGGAAGCGAGCAAACATTTCAGGGGCGTTACGGCGAGGACAGCTTCTCATTGGCGGATGAAACTAAAATCTTGACATTGTTTCTTATTTCAACGTGATTGGACTATTCGTTGAATCAGAGACCTTTATCATTCCCTCACAGCCCATACAGCTCCCACGTAGCTACGCGAGCAACACTAGCAGTTAAAAAATTCAGCAGCAAAGCACTGACCGCGGGAGGACGTACACCCGGAGCTTCTCCTCAAGCCGATATGCTAACCGGAGCTGGTTAGCTGGATGCTCAGTGAGTAATGCGTTTTTTTGTTTCTCCTGTCTGTTGTTCCAAAGTCCTGGGACTGAAATACTCTGGACTACAACAGGGATGAGGGATCTAAAGCACTTCACCGAGAAGTGTAAGAAGCACGAATCTTGCCGCAGCCATCTAGCTAACAGCAGGAAGCTAAGCCTGTTTGGAATAATGGACTGTGTGAAGTTCTGTGGAGCATTTGAGTCGGCCCTGCGTGGTCCTGATGAGAGTGAGAGCTCTGATAACCCAGGGATATTCCGTGGCTTGGTGGACGTCGTTGCCTCACTTGACAGTGCACTGAAAGAGCATCTCCAGAGCGCGACTGAGTTTAAGGGAACATCCAAAACAGTCCAGAATGAGCTTCTTGACTGTATGCTGTCTGTTGTGAGGGAACAGATCATAAGTGAAGTTCAAAGCAGCGATTTTCTATCGATCCAAGCAGATGAGACCATGGACATTAGCACACAAACCCTGCTTGTGCTTGCGCTTCGCTACATCAATGGTGCTAATGTGGAGGAAAGATTATTTGAGTTCATCCCTCTGCAGTCAGCTACAGCAGAGACCTTTGCTGTGGCATTAAAAGAACGCCTTGCTGCCATCCTCCCAGGTGAGCAGAAAAGTAAACTCATCTGCCAGGCATATGACGGTGCCAGTGTAATGAGGGGTGCCACTTCAGGTGTTATTGAGTGCTCTTTAAACCGCGCCGCCCAACTGCGCTCCTCCCAAAAAAATGTCACCAGCCGTCACTGGTCTGGACGAAGACACTGGGATGACTGGGGAGCGGTTCCTCTGGACGAAGACCACTGGATTGTCTATCCGCTCCGGTACTGATAGAGATGATGCACATTCGAGTTGACACTTTTCACTCGCTTTTTTTTTCCTCCTGAGCTTTCAACCACATCTAATAGTCTTCATGAGCATGCTGGCTGAAGTGTATCGGCATAACAAGTGGACAACCGCATCACATCCCACACTTAGATAACATGATGACGCCATAGCACTGAGCAAAGCTAGTAAATGGACTTTTCTAGTCTCCCGACCACTCAAAGCACTTTCACACTACCGGAAAAGTTATAAGCCGCTCCTACCTCCGGTCAGTGTCCCTGCTGTAGCTAGCTAGCTAGCGCTGCTGCTGCTGCTACCGGCCGCTGCCCTCTGCCCAAGTCGGGTGTCAAGCCTGGTCCCGCTACCTTCGGTGGTTTTCGGGGAGCTAGCGGAAGTTAGCGGGGAAGTAACGGAGCCAGCTGCCCATCAGCTGCCCATCAGGAGAAACTAACATTCACACACCGTAGGCACAGCTAAGAGGTTAAGTGTCTTTCCCAAGGACACATCGACATGTGCTAGCGGAGCCGGGGATAGAACCGCCGATATTCTGATTGAAGGAGAGACCCACTGAGTCACAGTCGTAGTAAGTGGACCTCTGATTGGTGGTACAATGTAATCTCCCTTTCTTTCACATTGTAATTTCAGTCAGACATTGTGTTCATGTCCGGATTCATTCTGTTCTGTCCAAACCATTTAGTAGTGGGTGATGATGTGCATCAGACCTGGACTGCGTTGGCCTCGTCCACTTGTTGGACGCTATGTTCTATCCATTCCTATGGCGCTCTGATTGGCTCAGTGGTTCTTCCAACCAGGGGAACGACTGTTAATGAGCATAATGGCCCACAGCGATACAGATGTCTGAAGCCATGCACAGAAAAATAATATCAATATCAATTGCAAACTGTGATTGAAACATTATTTAACATGAGAACATTTTTGAACTTTGTCTCTTCCATGCCATCTCACAGTATGAATTATCAGCGACCTATATTCTCACTGATGATGGAGACAGATGTGAGACATGTGCAGTGCCTAACGCATTACGGGGACCAAAGCAATCCTCGTGGTCTGAGAGTCTGGCCGATTACACATCATAGAAATCCATTATGTGAGGCCAGAGAGGAATGACAGGGTTGGCGATGTCACCCGGCAGATTAATGAGCTCGCCGTCCTGTTCGAGGACAGCGCCACTTGGCCCAAGCCAAAACATTTAGCAGAGAGGGACCTGGAAAGAGAGACGTCAAAGGACTGGACACTTAAACACACGAGGTACTGCTAGAATGGGATGGTACTTTTATCGCATATCAAAATGAAAATCAGAAACCACATTTTCTGGATTAGTTGTCTTTACATAATCTTACAGCAGTTTAATATCAGATGTAATTACTGTTGGTCATATTTAAAAACTTCCTTGAAGTTTCCAGATTGATTTGCTACATTTGTTTCAATTCTTACATGAGCATTAACTTGCTTCAATTCAGTAATCTACAGTGATATTGAACACAATAAGCACTATTGATGACTGTTCATCAGTATTGAATTCATATCTCACGTCGACTGATTTTTATCTCTCGCAAACGTGACTTTTGAGTAGCTTTTTTCTGTACTTTACAATCTCTGTAATAACAAAAATGTAATTTCAGTTATGTTATTCATTTAGAACATTTAGGTATTTACTCAGAACATTTTATTTTACACACACCGAAAACAACCCCTCTCTGCCTCCCTCTGTCTCGTGAGAACACGTGTGTGTGTGTGTGTGTGTGTGTGTGTGTGTGTGTGTGTGTGTGTGTGTGTGTGTGTGAGTGTGTGTGTGTGTGTGTGTGTGTATTGGAGGAAGCAGATGTGAGACGTTTTGCCCCGGGTTTTGCCCCGGGCATTGCACGTTACAAATATTGTAGCAAGCGTTGTCTTGCTCCAATAATAAGTTTTGTCTGTGGCTCATCTGAAGATATGTGATATGTGTGTCGCCTATTTATTTATTTTGTTATCTGCAATAATAAACAATAAAATGACGTGTTGATAGTCATATTGACACCGTCAGAGCTGTTCTGGAGGCACAAATAATGTCATAGATTGAACTAAAACAAACAAGTTTTAAAAAGTGGCAGCTTGTCAGCAAAGACATGCCAAAATAAAGGCCATAAAATAAAAGGATGGATTTTCTCATCCAATAACTTTGTAGCATTTTGCCTCCACAGAACTGTAACTCAACCATGAGAATAATGTCTGCCTCTGATAAACATTCATCAATCTGTCATTTCCTTTTGACTTATCTCCCATGTGACTCTCCTGTGTCCTTCAAAAAAAGTGGACACAGTGATGGAGTCTATAATGGTGCGCTCTCCATCATTGATTCATAGAGGCACGCTATTTGTATGCAAATGATCCCTCATTCAGCTCTGAAATGGAGAGTTAATAGTGTTCTCGGAGCAATGTGTCACTGTGTGTACTCGTCGACGTCTCAATCGTGGACACGCCGGTCCTGAACCGGCACATCGGCGCAGCGAGTCTTTCACGGAGAAGTGATCCTGTGTGTTTTGAAGCGCTGATCACGGTGAGTGGTCGTTGGCTCACTGGCACCTTCACACACACATTCGCATGCTGCCCACCACCGCGGGCATCTTACGGCCCGCGGGCCACACACGGCCCGCGCTAGGTCAATCAAAAATGAAAAATAAATAAATACGATGCACGCCATGAATGCAATACAAACGGCACTGCTTATACTTTGAAGGCGATTTATTTATGTGTGCGCGCACGCTTACGCAGCCTCACCGACGGACAGTGTTGCCAACTTGCCGACTGAAGTGAAAGCGTATTGTTCTGCAGTTTCCAGAGCTCTCACAGGCATTCAGTCTCCGCCTCCAGATTGAAAATTAATCGCGCATGTGCAAAGCTGCTGCGGATCTGACCTGCGGTCTGATACACTATGGCAGATCACTTTAAGTCAGGATCACTTCTGGATCTTTACTCTTCTGTCAAAGAGGAGAACTTTCCACACATGAGGAGGTCTGCTCAGAAGATGTTGGTTCTCTTTGGATTTACCTACACACGAGAACAAACGTTAAAAGCACTTATTGCTTTTTTTTAAAGTTAATAAATTGCTGGTCTTTAAACCTTAAAAAATGTAATCACATTTTTTATATATTTTCATAGCCTTATTGTAACATGTATTCTTACAGCAGCTCAAAACCATATAATTTACAGTTTTTTAATAAAGTAATAACATTAATATTGAGTTAATTGAATTAAGTTCAACCTATTGGTTCGGCCCTCCACAACGGTCCAAATTTCTCCGGCAGCCCCTTGGGAAAATGAATTGCCCACCCCTTATTTTGGGTGACATTTCACCACGTTGCCTTCTTCTCAACTCGTTTTATTTGGTGGAAATGTGCTACATTTTTCGCATGTTTGGTTCAGCTGAAGTGGGCGTCTTTGCTGCCTACACCTGCAGGTGTGTTTGCATGATTCCATGAACAATGTGTTATAACGTCTCATCATAAAGAGATGCTTTCATAGATACGTTATCGCCAAAGACTACACGTCTTTGAAATCAGATTTCTACAGTAAAAAACACATGTGGCTCATGTCTGTCATACCAGCTAGAGTCTCCCTGAGAACTGGAACAATGATCTCCAGAAGAAGAGATGGAGCCAAATGTTGCTCAATAAGCGTAAGTCTTGGGACTAAAGTGACATCATCCCCAGAGCTGACTCACTTCATGTACGTGATCCGTCGTCTCTTTTCTCCTCCCAACCGGGTCACCTTTGTTTCGGTGAAAGTGATGAGTCACTGCCTGTTCCCAGCAGTCCTCTGATGATGTTATCTAACTCACCTTTTGCTGCTGTGCTCAGATGAGACATGTCGCCGTGAGAGAAGGACACATTGGAAAGCACATCCTCTCACAGAACTGTCTAACTGCGGCGGCGGCGGCGTTCTCGCCTCCCCGTCAACGTCTCCGAGATTAGCCGTGATGGGTCAGCAGGAGAGCGCCCGATAAATTTAGATTTCGATTTACTTCGGCTTGTGTGATCATTAGAGGGAGGAAGAAGTCTTTGAAGAGCGTCCTCTGATTTCCTGATTCGTGCACATCGTGCGTACCAGGCGGGGAGCCGTTCATCTGTCAAAATAATGCTTATCTTCACACGACAACAACAACACATTATAGCGTTCTTTATTTGTTGACAATCTCTCTGAATGCTCACATCATGCAGCGCCTCCCTCCCCTGTCCAAAGAAACAACTCTTTCAACCCTGGGTCCGTGGAAATAAGAAATAAGAAACAGCGTGTCGTATCCAGGCAACAAGTTCGTTGCCAGGTGACAGATACAGAGGTCCTGAGACCAGAACAGTTCCACGTGAACAAGACGAGACAGAGAGCATCCGTCCGGATGCTCTCTGTCTCGTCTTGTTCACGTGGAACCTCCTGCAAACTCACACATGTTCTTTCTCCACCGTGAAAGCAAACAGTCGGCCGTCATGTGACCGGCGGCCTCGCTGCTCCCTTAATGGGGACAAACGCAATAAACGCTGCGCAGGAGCACAGGAAGTGACCGGAAAAACTGGATTGCAGGAAACCGATCACCAGCCTTTATCAGCACGTCTAATTGCCGCATGGAATCATGATGTACGCACTGTCGACTCATCAGAGAAGACATATCTACCGGCGTATTACAAACAAAAAAGAAAGAATAAGAAGGAGGAAAAAACAGCCATAAGAGGTGGGATTAATAAACGTGTTTCATGTGGCAGCCATGAGGAGAGATAATGATCATTCCGAGGCGCTCCGGCTGACAAAGCCACCACCACCATTAAAGGCGTTCATTCCACCCCGGAGCTGTGTGGAGACTGTGTACTTTTCACTTTGATTTAGCTGCAGCTGCCGAAGCAGGAGGGGCTTTTGTTTACCGAGCTCTGTTTAGCTCAAGTAAAAACTCTCTTTGTGAGGCAAATATTAAACTGTATGCTAGTTTACTGTTTCCTGGTGCGGACGGAACATGAAAACTGCTCTTAGCCATATTCCATACCAAGGATCCCATAACTACGCACAGAATGGTGTTGACTGGGAAAGGTAACCAGAAGGCTCGTTCTTCTGGCTTTTACTCGGCTTTCATCATCGCAGTTTTCTGCAAAAAGAAAGTTCTGATCAGAAAGACCATGCTGTCAACGAGCTGGTGAAGAAAGTCTAATGTTTAGAATTTAGAATATTTAGTTTGTTTTAGTTCTAGTTCTAGTTGCTTGAGACCAAACCGATTTATTTCATCAAGTCACCAGGAAAATGACTCCAAATATAGGCAACCGTTTGCTAACACGGTATCACAACAGCTGTGTAGGACGATGTCACATGATGTCTTTACAGATTGTTCCTCTGGCTCTAAGCGCCAAAACACCAACAGTTGATCTCTAAAGGTGCTCTAAACCAGTGGTTCTCAAATCGGGGTACGGTACGCGTACCGGTACATGAAGGCCCTGAACGTATGTGAGATTTGTGTAGGTAAGTGTTAGTTCATAAACTTAATTCTATATATTCTATATTAGATCAGACACAGATGGCACAGCACTGTGTATGACATCTTTTTTTCAACCAAAAATTATTTGCACTGGTTAGGGGATTCATCACTGAAAAAAGGTTGAGAACCTCTGGTCTAAACGACATTCAGAGCATTAATATAGCCGCACATACACCACAACAGTCGTCTCTGTAAAGTAGAGTGGAGTAACGTCTACCTGAGCAGAGAACGATGTCGCTCTCCTCTCTGTGTTGTTCTCCGAGCTTCGTCGACATCGCCGAATGTCGTTCTTTGTTGAGCCGGGTCGACCCAACCATGTCCGTGGTTAGCCCACGGCCATGGAAATGCTGCCAGTCTCGTATCTCTTTTTTCTTCATTATTTTGTATTCAGAAACTCTTTATTTTAAAGAGTAAATTTCCGTAAATTCCGTAAATTTCCGAGAACGTTTGATGGTAAGAACTGTGTTGCTAAGCTACCATAACTTCTTTTAAGTCTTTTCGTCCATGCACACGGAAATTCCACAATTGCTCATAAACTCAGCATATTTAACTAAAATAAACCTTTTAGAACTTGGTCTTTATTTCCCTTATAATTTGTGCTAAATTACATGCCAGTAAAGTGTCATGAAATTATTAGAAAATAACGGCCATTAAACTAAACTTTAATGAATAATTCGTCCTGATATAAAGATGGCTGATGGGTCACTTTGTGTTTTGTGTTCAGACCTCTCTCAATGAAACACTGAACACGGAAGGCCATCAAGGACAAGAACATCCATACTTGACTCCTTGTTTTATCAAAGCACACCAGAGCCATGTATCGTTACGACCACGCTGTTGCCATCACCATCATCATCAGACCTTTGCTGCCACCAACTTGTCAAGTCTGGAAAATGCAAGAACAAATACATCCAAAAAGATGGAGACTAGAAGCAACACTGTGCAAATCTGCCATTCTCCGCCTCCCTCGTCTAGTAAAGCATGTTTCTTGAACCAGAACCACAGGTTGTTTAACACAGCTGATAAGTGACTGGAATTGGACCAAAACCTCCATTAGCGATTGGTACATTTGATCAATGCAGGTGTTTGACTAAAGAACAGGGATATACCTGCAGTATATGGATACATGACAACCCCAGTGGTGGGCCTCCTGCTAAGCCTTCTCTGCTGGCCTAAACAGAATCACAAAGTTATAGCTATTTTATAATGTACTTGTTTTTCACAAATACACTACATGTATTATAATAATTTTTCCCGATTAGCTTATTTTCTCATTGCACAGATCCTGTCTTCCTCTGTTGCTCTGCTTCCAGCCTGCAGCACCAAGCTTTTTTAAGGAGAGCTTTCATCCAATCAGATTTCACACCTCTTTATCTCTATGGAAGCAGAGCGGCTTCTATCTAGTCTTTGCAGATTAAAGTACACGGAGAGTGGACGTTTTTTTGTAACACTCAATGGCTGAAGGAGGAGGAGAAACGGACTTGCTGGTGGATTTACTGATGACGCCTTTCGCATGGAGGGCTTTACAGGTATGTTTGGCGATGTCAGTGACGATCCTAATATTGACTGCCACTGTCGAGCGGACATTTACTGTCATTGAACTGTTTAACAAAGAGAGGAGGATGGACTTTGTCTTTAAGTGAAAAGCATGTGGTGAGTGAACTGCTGTTTGTGTTACTGTTTTGTTGCTGTAGCTGATAGTCTATGACTCTTCTGGCGGTGATCTCCAGTATAGAATGTGGGCTGCTGGTGAGGGAGCAGTATGAGCCTAGCGTGAGGAGATTGTCTTCCTATCTGAATTTACGCTAGGGCTTCATTTCCCTCTGCAGCTGAGCCAACACCGTCGCCACAGTGTTATTTTTATAAAATAATTAATATAATTCCTTCTGATGGCTTGAGTGTGCAATGTTCGAGTGCCGCAGTTTTGTTGGATTGTTTCGTCATGTTTTTTATAACTAAATGTGATTTGGTTCTTGTGAATTTGTTCTTCTTGATGTGGACTACATGTTCGTTAATGACGCAGCATCCTGTCATGCACATATTTATGTAAACGATATCAGACAGCAGAGAAGGCCTAGGTAGAGAATGCACGGCCCGCCACTGCCTTCTTCACACAGTGATAGCTCACCACTAGCTTCTTCAGCAATTATACTGGTTGGAGGAAGAGCTTTGTAACTGCCTCCTACACTAAGCACCTGTTGTGCAAATTATATTGCCTCCAGCATTTGTTTGGGATGGCAGTCTGTGCAACAAATCACTGCAGCTTTGACTATGCACATTTGGCACAGGCCCTTTGGGATCTTCCCTGCCTCCAGCATTGCCTCAAGAGCTGAGGTCTTGCTTTCTGCCATCTTAAACGGCAGCTGTCGTGTGGGTGGACAACACCTGGAGGCGTTGTCCATTAAGGGTAAACTATGGTTTAAGTAAATATTCACCCATTTAACAATTAGATATTTTAAATCTAACTACACAAATGTGTTTAGTACCCCTTTAAACTCATCTGTGTACTCTCAATTCAGTATTTACAACTTCCAATTTTAGGAAATACACTATTTAAAAATTAAACTACTATTCCTTAGAGCTGCAGCTTACATCTCGATACAGTCAGCACCATAGTTGTAGTTCATCCGGTTTTCCGCAGAGCAGTCGGGCTCCGTCTCATCCAATTTGGCATTTGGCATAGGTTTCTACATTTCTCTGCAAGGATTAAAAACCAGGTAACTTCAGTGGACTGGCTGTACTTCATTGCACAGGCAACCTTGACTCTGAAGAACCAAAATGGGTAAGACCTGCATTTATTACAGGTAGACAAAAGGTCATAAACATGAGCATAATGTGTGGTGTAAGGTCAAAGTCAGCATTACATTCATTTACTGAACTTTTTAAGCTATATTTGATCAAGTTGTGATGATAGGGTTACTTTACATTTAACATTATCTGTAAATAGAAATGGATGGTAGCGTCTGTCGTGTTTTTAAATACACATAAGAACAAACTGCTCTTTAAACCACATCCACTCTAGGCTCCCCTAACTAGGGGATACTCGTCATCGGTGAGAGCGTCTCCTAGCCCGGTGTACTTCATGGTACCGGCTCGCCCAACCAGATTCCGAGCCTGCGGGACCGTCGTTGGATCCGACACTTGGCGCTCTCTTGTCGTCGCCGTCTTTCTGAAGAAGCGACATAGCGCCCAGACTGAGCGCTCGGATTACGAAAAGACAAAAGAAACACACACACACACACACACACAGGAGTGGGCAATTCCACATGTATTTATACATCCACAGAGAGTGGGGGGGTTGAATAAATATTACTAATACTATCTTCGGTACCTGGTGTCCAGATATCTTTGGTACCAGTCGTGTGGTGCTGGTGGTGCTGGTGCTGACGGCGGTGCTGGTCGCCATCCTGCCAAAGTCATCACGACTGCACGTTGTTTAACCAGAAGCCAGGTTCTCGATTGCGGTGGCGGCACTCTCTAACCTGTTTTAACAGGTTAGATGTTGATGATGATGACATTAACAGTGATGATGTAGTCATGAAGGTAAAGTGTGAAGCACAGGTGGTGCTCTGACTGGGTGGTAACTGAAGACAGGGCCACTGAAGGCTGCTTAATAAGAATAAACCAACTGTCTCTTTATTTTTTAATTGTCATTATTTATTGCCTCGTGATCAACACATCTTCACTCTTCCATGTAGGAATGTTTGGTTCTAAAATGACACAAATATAACAAGTAAATCCGTGATGTATACAACTATGCTGCAAATTAAGCATGAACATTAAATATCAGAGGAAATAAACAACATTAAATACATCTGTATCAATAACCTAGTTCATTAACAAAGACACATTTAACTAAATGTATGGTTTACACACATGTATACTGCCATCTACTGGTAGAAAGGTAAACCTTTACTCTGGTCTCCTCATAGAGGCTCTGTGTTTACTCAAGGAACAGCACAATGAGGTGGGATGGCGTCATCAAAAAACTGTGGTCATGTCGGACAGTTTTAGGCTGCCTTCAAGGTAGTCACAGGAAGTCACAGAAACAAGGACTTCCTGTTAGTTCTGATCTTTAGGGCACTTGTAGTTTACAGATCAAGTTTGGATTCATTCATATGTGTTTATAAATATATATTTATGTAGAAATGTGTGTGTAGCTGCATCCTTTGTTCTTTTTATGTCTGCCTGTGAAATACATTACTACTGGTTTTAAGTGTGTTATATAAATAAGATGTTGTATTATTAACCACACAAGATGTGTTTTTAGATTAAACCTGAGACTTATAGTCAAGAATGGAGCATTAAGTATTACAACTACACATAAAATAAGGATTTTCTGCAACACGTGGTGTTTGCTGTCAGATCTAAGAGCCAATCAGCTCTCTGATGTCCAGGCGTTTCCCATCATGCACTGGGTCACGCAGTCAGTGGAGAGCTACTGCGGCACCTGGCTCTGAAATTGACGGCCGCCTCGCTCTCGTGAGAGTATCGTTCACCACGTGTGCTTGACGTCAGAGCAAGTCAGGATCAAGTCAGGATCAAGTCGGGATCAAGTCAGGATCAAGTCGGACACAAATCTAATCGGCTTGCATTGGCACGCCGATCGCCAGCGATCGATTCTGCTCAGAACTAGCTCATCTCGAACGAGCCCGTCATCATCCTGGACTACAACCGCAACAAAGGCGGCATGGACGACCTCGATAAGGTGCCCGGGAAACTTGACAGTAATACTTTACACAATATTTGTCTATGTTTACATACATGTTTTATATTGGTATTTGTAAGTAAATTTTGTAATTTCATTTTTGTCATTATTTTGAGAATCAAAAGTCCTTTAATTATATTCAACCACTCAGTGGTTAGCATGCCTGTCTTTCAATCAGAGGATCGGTGGTTCAAGTCCCGGCTCCGCTAGTCCACGTCGATGTGTCCTTGAGCAAGACACTTAACCCCAAATGGCTTTGTCTACGTTGTATGGAGCAAAAATGTAAGTCGCTTTGGATAAAAGCGTCAGCTAAATGAAATGTAATTCAATTCCTCCAAGTTTGTATTTGTTTTATTTTATCATTTTATTTAAATGTTTCTGAAAACATTTGTTCTCTTTACCTCTCACTCATAATGATCTGTCACAGTTCACATTAGGCCAGAGGTCATAAGCTGTATACGGTCATACGGCTGTAATGCTATCGACAAGCATTTTAGTCATTCCTGCTACGATAAGATCACACAAGCCAACATACATTCCTACTTTCAGTAGATCTGTTTTACGGCCGAACCATGAAGGTCTTGACTGAACCTCAGCGGCTTGACCTACGTCCTCACGCGCTGTCTCCTCTGTTTGATCCTCAGGTGTATTCATCATCACTAGGCTCTGATCTCTCTGATTCTCAGATGAGTCTTCTACACAATTCTGACGTCCTGCAAGTATTTTCTCCTCTCCATCTTCTGGAGCTGGTCTTGAAGATCACGGATCTTTTGTTGTTGTTGAGCTGTCAGAGACGTAATTGCAGGTGTCATAGACTCAAGTTCAGTGAGCTCATTACCATGCTCTCCTTCTGAACACGCAATTGTTTGACTTTTGACAAATATTGTTGATTTTGTTGTTCCAATGACTCAACTTTGGCTCTGTGACATTCTCTCATTTCACAGTCAAGTTAAATGCACACATTCCATGTGTTCTTGTATTTCCCCATACAGAGATGTGAGGGAGGCCACTTCAGCAGTCTGGATCTTCTCATTTTCACGCATCTCTTCATTTGCTTCCCTGCGTACTTTATTTGCTTCCTGAAGCTTTTCATTTTTTTCCTGAAGCTCTTCATTTTCTATCTGCAGTTTAGTATTCTTTGCCTTTATACCGTAATCCTGAAATTCAGTCTGGGTCAGTTTGTCAGTAATGAACTCATTCTGCCTGATCAGAGGTCCTCCTATCCTTGTAATCCTGCTGAATTGCCAAATTATTTGTGGTGTCTGAGTTCATTATGTTGGTGGCAAATTGCAATTGTGCAGCCATGTCATCATGTGACAGCTCAAGGTCTTTTTTTCCTTCTTCCAGCTTTTTTGTAAGCCTGGCTACTTCCTCCCTTAGTTTGTTCAACTCTGTCTGTCTGGGTTCCTCCATTTGAGACATTTATCTTTCTGTCGTTCAAAATACTAGGTTTTGTGTTCCATACAGCCAACAGAAGCTCTGGGTTATATATGAGATTCAGCCTGCAGTGAGGGGCATTTGAAAGACAGATCTCTGACGTGTTGGGCTATATAAAATAAACTGAATTGAATTGAATAATCCTGCGACGTTGCATTCGTAGGCCGGCTGCGACGAGGCGGTCCCGTTAGACTTCTTCAAAAGCAGCCGCGAAATGAAGAATTGAATCGACATGCGGCAGCAATCACTTTTTTAAACGTAGGTCTGGTGAAAACCAAGCGACCTTATAACATCCCCGGTGTGTTAAAATGATCGGTTGAGCTACGCGACGGTGGAAAGAGACACGCAAGATCACGTGACTTAGCCGCTGCTGCTAACAGCCGACCGTATCTTAGAGCATGTCTCGAGAGGAATGGGCCGTGAGCAGGTGGACGGGGTGTGCACTGCAATATCACCTTCACGGTCCAGTATCGGCACACACGTTGAGAGGAACTACACGCTCAACTGAACTTGGTTATTTTGCTACTTTTGTTTTGTGGTGTGAAGCAAAATGAACTATTTACATGTTGTTATGTTTACTCAGTTCAAGCTGAAGCCTCTTCACCGGGGACACAGATGTAGAAAGTTCCGTTAAGCCATTAGTTCATTTGTAAAATCTCCATTTGCCCATCTGGGCACAGTTTAATGAACATCCTACACAAAGCCTTTACTAATCAATCTTAATAATTAATCTTAAGTGTTTTTGTATTGCTGTAACAGAGATGCAAGTTGTGACTATCAACTTTATATTTTCCAAATAAAATGTCAAATGTGTCCATCTAAGTTTGCGTCCTTGTGTTATTATACATTATTGATAACTGTTTCTCTTTTCATTACTTTCTCAATGTGATTAGGACAATATTGGAGACAATGTGGCTGCAGGGGAGGGTGAGTCCCTTGCAAATGAAAAAGAAATGGGACAAGAGAAATACAACATAAGTGTTACTAGTCAATAAACTGGTCTGCTGACATTTGTTTTGCACAGCTGAATATATGCAGTAACTTCTGGACACTTAATGTGCAGCCGCCACGGTTGCAAGCATTTCTGGATAATGACCAGAGAACTTCTGTGAAGCAAACTATTATTTTTTTTAACGTGTAGCCTACACTGTTATTTCAGAATAAATGAATCAGTAGCCTTGTTAGAATGATTTCACCTGCTAGAACAATTCAATAGGAAAGCCCGTAAGGAACTCCTGATGCCATATTTTAGTCCCTCAAGTCATTTAACTCCAGACTCATCACTTGTCAACTAAACTGCACTTTTCAAAATGCATAACCTGGTTTCAAATCTTTGAATTCCCACATGAATATGAACTAAAAACAAAATGTCAATTTAATGTGAATATCAGGCTAGGTGCATAACCAGACTCACTCACCCCACGATGGATGAAGTGGGCCATACAACGCATCCCTTATGTTAGACATGCAGCGGTATATTTCTTGAACAGAATGTGCAGTTTCATACTTGTAAAGTTTATATGAATAGGAAAATACCTTCCTGTGAATTTTCTTATTGTTTAACCATTTATAGAATGGCAAGTTGTTTTCTACGTGCTCAAAATTGACCCAAACAACGATTATCATTTCAAATGTTGGACTGTAAATGCTTTGCCGGTCTTTGGACACAGTCACGCCGACCAAAGGAGAAGAGGCTTTCTATCCTTCTCGGCCATGTTGTTTTCACCAGGCCTCTCCTTCAGGGTCCCATAGGTGTTGACAATACATTCAGTGAAATGAGGGTGAAGTGCTGTTTTATACCCAAACTGGCTTCGCGTCTCCATGAGGTCATTATACGTTTGAGTGAAACAAAGCCTCAGAGCAGAGAGGAGACTCACAGACTGAAAATGAATCGCGCTGATCTGGCTTACAGAGCGGATGTAAATGTTTCTTCACTGTCACATGTAGTTCCTTTATTTGAACACAGGGTGGCACATTCAGCTCAAAGGGCATATAGCGAATGAGAACAGGTGTGTGTGGATGGGAAGCACAATAGTTCTTGACCGTGGTCGTGTCAACGTGGTCGTGCTGTATCCGGTCTTGTATCCTGTGTTGTGCTGCAACATTACAACTTTATTCAAGTGTAGTGGACAAGCGGATTAATGCTATGGTGTCACGGAGCAGAGAATGACTGGATGAAAGAGACACAGCGCACTGGACGTTGGATTTGTTTGTGGCAGAACACGCTGAACATGTTCTCCCATTCGACCCCTAGTGGCTCTCAGACTTAAATTGGGTAAGGTTGGAGCTTCTACAACTTTAAAACATACTCAAAAGGCAAAGCCTTATAACAGTTCCACCAAAGCAAGCTGCCATAAATAAGCACAAAACATTGCTATAAACACTATATTCAGTGAAGAGCTGCAGCTCTATCAGCACTTTAAAAAATAGTTGAAAAAATCAGTTGAAAGCTGCTCAGCGCTTTATTCATTGAGCAAAATTGTTATGGTTTTTATTCCTTACTTTTAATGTGCTGCTCTGTGTCTTTGTATTGTGTGTCTTGTGTGTTCTTCTCACCAGGTATAATGTTGTATTGTGTCCTTCATCCTGCACTGTTTGCTATTGTGTTATGTTTGTTATGACCTGCCAAGGGACGACAGATGCAAATGAGCTGAAGCTATAATCTGGTACGGTGCATCAAGTGGTGACACTAAAGTTTGAACTGTACATGGTCCCTTTTAAATAAAGATAATTAAATTATTCCTGTCTCCTACAACTTCCATTAGGATTATGCAAATTAGGCGATGACTTCATTTAGGGACTTAAAGTGACTTTTATGACAGCCAATAGCGACTTTCCTTGGCTGATGATTGTGTGAGTTAATTTCCGTGACTGATAAATTCACGAATGAATTGTTGTTGTGGATGTGGTGATGATGTCGCGAGACGACAGAGGCCGTCGCCGTCTGGAGAGATTCACGTTCACACGGACCGTGATGCGAGCGAGCCCGACGAGATGGGTGCCTTCATCCACCTTCATCTTCAACTGCGATGTATTTGTAGTCCCAGTTTCTCTTGATAAGTCACCAAACCCAGTCAACAGTTTGGTTTGTCTGTTCTGGGCGACTGTAGAAAACATAGCGATGCAACATGGTGGACTCTGAAGAAGACCGACTCCTAGATATGAGGGGCTCATTCTAAACGAATCAAAACAAAAGTCTTAGTTTCAGGCGATATTACACAATAATAAAAACAGTTATGAATTATGTATTCCATTTCTGCGAACAGATCCCCCTAAATCCTACCCACTGGTTCATACTTGTTTAAACGTTTACATATAGTGTGTTGCACCTTCCATCACATGCTTCCTCTGGTATATAGATTAAACTACTTTATGCATTGTGTCCTTTCATCCACTTGTATGGGAGCAATACTGCATCTAAACATCAGAAGTCTGCCATCTAGTGGACAAACCTTTGCTCTTCTGGCTCTTTTGTGTCTAAGAAAACCAACCAAAAGATAATCAGCCCAAACTGCTGCAAACGTTCATCTCACAGGCACTGATCTAGATCACAATGCTTCTGGAAGAACTCTACAGTGAGCAGCATTGAACAAACCCAGTGAGAAATGAGTTTTAAGTAATTTATTTATGTTCCACACAAATTGAGTTAAGAAATCAAAATCTCGTTATATCCTAATGAAGACGTAGAACAAACAAAAAAAGTAAGTATATTTGAAAATGAACAAGAGCGCTTCATTGTTACCTCAATATGCTTCAACAACTTAGGTAAGATCTGATTAATAAGAATTTGATTTAAAGGCAAACAACATTTGTATCACAAATCACTGTTTACATGTGCTGCAATCTACAAACCCATGCTGCACTGAACAAAACCAATATTTCCTTAAACGTAAACTGTTCTTGTATTGCTGAGGAAAAAAAAAAAAAAGAAAAAAAGAAGGACACGGCGGTGAGATTCTGGATGCAGAGGAGAACATACGTATGCGGTGCTTTGAGTGTGGTGTTGTAATTGTAATCCTAAATGAACATGTTCAAAACCTCCCAGAGTTCAAATGGCAGGCATCCCTCAAAAGACCTCCAGGTCCGCAGCGTTGTAGACCACCGCTGCCGTCTCCTCGATGCCCACGGCAGCTTCCTCCTGACCCTCCTCTTCGTCGTCTGCACCTTCCTCCAGTGACTCCAGGGCCTCGTTAGTGTCACTGGCGAAAGTCTCCCTGGAGACGTCATCGTGCTCCTGCAGGTTCAACGTGCCGATGGCCTGCTTCATCTTCTTGGCCACCATGTACCGCCTCCTCTTCTGGGCGGCCTTCTTGCTCTTGCACTCTTTCTGGTGTTCGTCAAAGAAGATCTTCTGGATCTGGGACTTGCTGATGCTAGGCGTGTTCTTCAGCAGGTAGAGGTACACCCCGCCAGGCGTCCGTCGCCTGCTGCCGTCCATGGTGTGCACGCCGCCGCCTTCCTCCAGCGTGGCCGTCTCTCCCAGCAGCTCTATGGCTTTTTTCTTTCCGATGACGGTGACGATGCGCTCGATCAGATCCTTTTTGGGCTCCTGCAGCCGGTGTGCTATCTCCTCCGTCACCTTGTCATCGGGGTCGTCCTCCGTGATCTCGTACCGGCCCTTGATGTCCATCTCCGCCCTGGGGCCCAGCCTCTCTTTAGCCGGCCTCTTCCTCTTGGCATCCCTCTCCTCAGAGTCCCGGTCCTTCATGTACTCCTCCAGCTGGGCGTCCAGCATGTTCACCTCTCCATCATTAGTCGCCCGTTTCTCCATCTCCCTCTCCTTCTCCATGATCTTCCGGGCCAACACAAAGTTATATGTCTCCACATTTCTGCTGGACATGCTCACTTCACCTTCCATGCCGAATATGCCCAGCTCTGCAGCGACGGCATCCTGGCACTGCTCCTGGACCACAGAGCCCCAAATGTTGTTCACTTTGCGGCCTCCCGGCGCGCCGGAGCCGGGCATGCGGGTCGGCTCCGGCCGGGTGGTGCAGGCAGGCCGCTGGAGGACGTTGGTGACTTTCTGTCGCTTCCGGCGCCAAACGGTCGCCTCCTCGTCGGACGAATCCGGGTCGCTGTCGCTGGACTCCACCGCCCTGCCGGTGCTGCGGTAGGCGGCGGCAGAGCGCTGCGCAGCGGCTCGGTCGTGGAAGGACTGGCCGCTAGAAGCCGGAGGAACCTGGGGTCGAGCGGTGCCCATCTCGGTGTCCGAGCCGGAGCCGGAAATCTCCCCATCTTCCAGATCACCTTCCATTAGATTTTCGCCGCCAGCCATTTATTACCTGGAAAGCCACAGCACAGATAATGGCTGTTGACTGCTGGTTTAAAGCATCGGCTAAAGTTTATGCTACGAGTTAGCAACAGCAGCTAACACAACCGTTAGCTGGAAGCTAGCGATGCTACGGAACTTAATATTAAACTCAGGAAAGAGTTCAAACGTTAGCTGACTCCGTGATGTGCATGAATCCCTATTTTCTCTTTGCGTGTCTCTTCTACTCACTGTGAACGGCTGTGAAGAGGTTGACAATCTTGAGACCCTCTGAAGAAAATTCGCGCTAAGCTAAAGCAACACTTCCGCCTCCCAGCTGTCAGACCCTTTCAAAATAAACCTGACCACGGGGTTCACTTTACCAGCAAAGCAATGAAGTCAAATATATTTAATATAATCCCCCAAAAAATGGAAATACTTGACGACGCCTATTTGTGAATATAGACGTAATAATTGGGAATATAAGTCAAAGAGCATAACATAGCGTTAGTTTTCATCAAGCATCTATTCATTCGTAAAATGTGAATATGCCTTAATTTGATTTGCAAATACAACTTTTCTTAATATTATAACCTTTGTAGGACTACTTTGAAGTTTTGAATAGTCCTCTGGCTTTTATTTCCCCCGGCGGATGTAGTGTAGAAACGAGTCATCGAAGCCGGCTCTCGCGCAGTGTGACAGATAAACAATATGGCGGCGTCCTTGCAGCGCTTCACGTCTGCTGGGAAGTATCTCCTTCAAAGACATTTACTGAAGACCAATGCTTTACGCAGGGTAAGAGTACGCGTTACCGGTCTTATTTCGGATACAGCGCTTCCTCGACAGGTGCTCCGGTCCAGCGGAACGGAGGAAACCGCCTCGTCATTGCCGGTCAGGCTCTGTTTGCTAACAAGCTAGCTAGCAGACGCTACATGCTGGTGTATTACGAGATGAGTTCTTAAAAAAGTAGTTTAACCTATGAGCTCAGTAAAACGACGGAATGGGTTATTAATGTCAGTTGACGTCATTTTCGTGGACTGTAACAGCTGACGTCACTGTCCCACTTTCGCAGTGTCATCATGACCGGTCATCAGCGGGGGTCGTCCCGGCTGCACCGCGCCGGCTGCTGGCCACGCAGGCGGCGCAGCAGGTGGCCCTGAACGTCCCCGAGACCAAGAGCACCACGTTAGAGAACGGCCTGCGGGTGTCTTCTGAGGACGCGGGGCTGACCACCTGCACGGTGAGAGGGAGCAGGACACACACACACACACACACACACACACACACACACACACACACACACACACACACTCCCAAGTCTCTCACATACTAACTGTAATCTCGTTGGTCTTATGAAAGAATATTGAGTTAGATGCTCCAGTTGTTGCCGAGCTGCACTTTTATAACAAAACATGGAGTGTTCATGAAACATACACTCACACACACAGGAAGAGAGAAAGGGGGACAGACATTTCTTTCACAATATGATTCACAAAATTGATTCCACCTCAGCAAGTTAGAATTAAAGTGGCAGGAGTTTGAGGTCTTGTCTCACATTAGAATGGAAATACCGTAAAATATTAGTGAACGGGTGAAAGAAAGCTGACTAGATCAAAGAAGAAAGAGAGGGAGAGAAGAGCCGGCACACACAGACTTGCTGTTTATTTAACTACAATTAAATGTATTTGTTTTTGTTAACTGAATCCTTTAAGCCCAAACTATAATAACGTAATTCAAGACACAAGTATTTTTGTTTTGTTTTTAGGGGAACAAATCAAAAGCCCTGATATAACGACTAAACCTCGCCTTACTACATAGTGGAATGTATAGGACAACATTGTTGCCATCTTTTCAGACGGTGATTCTTCTTAAATTTGTAACTAGTCACAAGTAATGAGTTGCAAGTGTCGGCAATATTAAATTATAATTATAAAAAAAGAGCCCAGTTACATTCTGTGGTTTTGTTTCAGTATATTGTAGCGAAGCATCTCGAGGCCTGAGGTCAACTCAGAGCTGTGTGTGTCACTTGACGGGTTTTATCCCAAAGCGTAATAAAGAGTTGAGCTCCGTCATTACAGAAGACGGCCTCGTCTCAGATCTCTGAGGTTCTGGGACAGCAGCCGCAGAGACTGGGTAGATGTTAGCCTGAGGATATTCATTGCTGATTCCGTACAGGTGGGCCTCTGGATAGACGCCGGCAGTCGCTACGAGAATGAGAGAAATAATGGCACCGCGCATTTCCTGGAACACATGGCATTCAAGGTGAGGTGGTTACAGTGCAGCGTTTATAAAGACAAAAAGGACGAGTGAGCAAAATGTATACATTTACCTTTTTAGGGTGATGTAATAAAAACAAATAACTGAAAGGTTTGTTCACCGTTTGCATGTGTGTGACAGGGCACCAGAAAGCGCTCCCAGTTGGATCTGGAGCTGGAGATTGAGAACATGGGGGCTCACCTGAACGCCTACACGTCCCGAGAGCAGACCGTGTACTACGCCAAAGCGTTCTCTAAAGATCTTCCACGAGGTACGGTGCAGCAGGGCAGAGCGGCTGAATGTGGCTTTGAGGGCAAGACCGTCATGTGGTGATGAGCACCATGGTGATGAAGACCGGTAGCATATGTGTTGTTGCTTTGCAGGGAATTTCATATTTGATGACGTAATCGTGGCGTGAGGGGTTCTCTTCTGGTGTCTCATACACAAGCAGCAAATCAGACAAAACAATTTGCGGTGTACAGGTTCAGCAGGACTGAGCGAGGCGGGCTGTCAGACCCTGCTGCAGTGAAATGGGAGGTTTTTTAAAGTGACTCTGGCAGCTGCAGATCATCAGCAGAATCATAAAAAGAAATAATCCCTCCGTCTACCCAAATAAAATGTCTTCTCTCCACCAGCTGTGGAGATCCTGGCGGACATCATCCAGAACAGCACACTGGGCGAGGCAGAGATCGAGAGGGAGCGAGGGGTGATCCTCAGAGAGATGCAGGAAGTCGAGACCAATCTGCAGGAAGTGGTCTTCGATTACCTGCACGCGACTGCGTACCATGCCACCGCCCTGGGCAGGACCATCCTGGGCCCCACCGAGAACATCAAGTAAGCCCAAACATTTGGATCATTGCGCTTCATGCACTCTCTCTCTCCTGCTGTCCAACGTTCTCGTGCCGTTTCTTTCACGCTGTAAGTCGGGTGTGTTTGCTTGCAGGACGATCAACAGAGGCGACCTGGTGCAGTACATCACGACTCACTACAAAGGCCCGAGGATCGTGCTGGCTGCTGCCGGAGGTCAGAGCTGTTCATCTCCTCACATGGTTGACATTTTAGTTTGATATGAAACAACAAACCCTCATCAATGCTGGCTAATTCTCCGCATCTGTCATCGGCTCATGTAGAATCTTTTCATGAGACTAAGTAAAGTTAGTTGACATTACTGCTGACTGTTCATAACTCCCACCAGACCAAAGTCGATCTTAACGGCATCACGGTGTGTTTTTGATCAGGTGTTTCACACAATGAGCTCATTGATTTGGCCAAGTATCATTTCGGAAAACTTCCCGGCACATACAGAGGGGAAGCCCCGGAACTTCCTCCGTGCCACTTCACAGGAAGTGAGGTAAGTTGAAGTCTTGAGCCTAATGCCACGCTTTATTGTTTGAGCTTCTCTTTTTCTGAACAACGTATTCAATTTTGTCATGTAAATCAAGTTGAATATTTCTTATCATTTCCCCATATAAATACAAAACAAGAACATTGACGACTGTTTATTTGAAAGAAAGGACGTGTTGGAATAGCGCAGTGGGACTATGAGTTTGAGTGAACGAGTTCTGCTTCTCTTCAGATCCGTGTGCGAGACGACAAGATGCCTCTGGCTCACATCGCCATTGCAGTGGAGGCGGTCGGCTGGTCGCACCCCGACACCATCCCGCTCATGGTGGCCAACACGCTGATTGGAAACTGGGACCGCTCCTTTGGTGGAGGAGTGGTGAGGACTGATGAAGCTTTAGTATGTAGTGAGAACACCAAGCTGCCCGAGACGACTTCCAGACAGCTTGTTGAGTGATGGCATGGTCTACATCCTGCCTGGCTCGGTTATTTCTATTTAGCTCATTAACAATTTCAGTCTGCTGCTGTGTGACAAAGTGAAGAGGAAGCCCAGGCTTCCCATCCTGTAACCGTCCCTGTCTGATTGTCCTTTGTGAACCCAGAATCTGTCCAGTAAACTGGCTCAGATGGCCTGTCAGGGGAATCTGTGCCACAGCTTCCAGTCCTTCAACACCTGCTACACCGACACCGGCCTGTGGGGGCTCTACATGGTGTGTGAGCCCGGCACCATTGACGAAATGATGCATTTCACTCAGATGGAATGGTGAGTACACGCTCAGATGTACGGTCTGTGTAGTTTTTTTAGTTTGTGTAGCTGCGTCTACTTCCAGGGCCAAATGTAACGACTGACGATGAATCTTGTTGCTCCCCGTTAGGATGTCTCTCTGCACGAGTGTGACGGAGGGCGAGGTCGCACGGGCCAAAAACCTGCTGAAGACCAACATGCTGCTGCATCTCGACGGTAAAGTCCCAAAAGCAGAATGTAGCGCTTTGGTTTTGATCCATTAGATGGTAATGGATAGGGTTTGGCACAAACGTCCACTTGGTCTCAATGAACTGGTTCAAAAGGTCTGACAAAACACTTTTTGGTCAATAACTCAAGAATGAATATCCTAATTAAGACCATTTCACACGAATAACAAATTACATTTTTAGAAGCAGTGTATGTAAACTGTAACTTGGCGAAGGCGTACTACGGCATGCTGGCAATCCTAGTCAGTCGTATCTATTGTGTGACTTTAGTTATGTTGTTTTTTTTCTCAACATGCTAAACTAGAGATCTGTCATGTGAGTGACTAACTATAAACACTTATTCACTGCAGGATCCACTCCTATCTGTGAGGACATCGGCAGACAGATGCTGTGCTACAGTCGGAGGATCCCTCTCCACGAGCTGGAGGCCAGAATAGATGTGAGTGGATCCATTCAAAGCTCAGCCACTCACAACGTACAGGGGGCTTCCCAAATTATTTCATTAGTTTAAAAATAAAGATTAAGAGGCAGTGGGGAATATTGATAAATGTGGCGCCTACAAATTTTGCCAAAACATTAGGCCTTAAAGACTAACAACCTCTCCAATTCATGTTAAATCATATTGCCTTTTCCTCAGCATATGTTGTTTACCAATTTAGAATGATTTTAGGCTTCGCTTCAGGTGATATGGGAATTTAGGGAAGAAAGATCTATTGCTAAATGTAATTAGTTTTTTCCTGCCTCTACAGGCCATTGATGCTACGACCATCAAGGACGTGTGTACCAAATACATCTTCAACAAAGCTCCGGCCATCGCAGCCGTTGGTATGTTTGTCCTAATTGTCAGAACAAACGAATCACCTTTTGAATGAGAACAGTTACATATAAATATACAACCCATGATGTAATACTGTACTTTCCCTCAGGTCCAATTGAACAGCTGCCCGACTACAACCAGATCCGCAGTGGAATGTTCTGGATGAGGACATGAACCAACCAACCCGCTCTGAGGACTATTACAACCTGTACAGCATAACAAATAAATTAAATATCACTTGTATTTTCTCCTTCTTTTAATTTTTATTATAAAATAAAGACCAACACAATAATGTTAAAATAACACGAATACTATTCTTTGTGGTTCTTGTCATTTTTTACTCTTTCCTGCAACGTCCTGTGCAGCCTTCTTGGCTTTAACCATCTCCACCAGTTCCTGTCAGGAAGAGGGAAAGCGTCAGATTCTGCCGACACGGACAAAAATCAGCAGCAGCCCATGATATCAGTGAGTTTTAGGGTTGGCTGGACTCACCTTGTACCGCTTCATACAGTCCTTCTTGCTGCGTCCTGGGACTGCGACAGCGATCTTCTCCCACCTCTCCGCTGTGCTGACTGGGTACGTCTTCAGGGCTTGTTCCAGAAGCTTCTGCTCCTCGGTGGTCCAGGAGGCCGCACTGCCGGTGCCTGTGAAGCGGGTTACACACCGTGGTTACAACACTTCCCTCAGCGTGACTTGTCTTGTATCAGAGCTGCAGCTCCACCCACCATCAAATCTCTCTGACGGCACGGCGTTGTCGATGGTCGGCGCCACTGCTCCGTGCTCCTTCTTGAATTTCTCAAAGGCTTTTCGGTTTATCTCGTCTTTCTGCGTTGGATCTGTGGCGACGACATTAACAAAAGTAGATATGCAGCCTTCCCGTCTACAGGGTTCACACACATTCTGACGATGGATTTCCATGAGCAAACATTTAGTGAAATCTGGGTGTAAACAGTAAAAAGTGAGTAAATGTAGTATTTAAACTAACAATGACAATACAAAGCATACAGTAAACCTTAAATGACACAAATGAATGAGACAATAGTTTGATTAAAAGAATAAACATTTATATAGATGCCTGTATGTATGCCTGCTTATATTGAGCGTCTTTCTTTTAAAAGCATATTAATTATTTCAAACTCAGCGTAAATGAACGTCATGAACACATTTACATGACTTTTACTAAACTTCTGGGATTTTATTTTTTTCAAGGACTTTTTCAGGCCTGGAAATAACCATTTGAAAATTCCAGGACTTTTCCAGGTTTTCCATGACCGTAAGAACCCTGCATCTACACAGCTTTATTAGCATCAACTGAATGTATGACCCTGAACTAGATTTCTCACCTAGCCGCTGTAGATTCTTGGCTTTGTTGATGACATCTTTGGCGGTCCTCCTTATGCCGCTGGTGGAGTGCAGGTTCATGTAGTTGGCAATAACCTCCCATCTGAAAAGGAAAACATTTGTAAAGTTACAATTCATATTGAAATTAATTTAATAGCGATCCTGAATGACATAAGCGAAGGCTATATCACTTTAGTTCTTTATTGGCTACATTATATTTTGTGACTATGGATGAGGCAGAATCAGCAAAGAGAAAGAAGCTAAACAATGAGTGAAAATATGAGCCAACCTTAGTCGGTCACTAAACAGATGGTTTAATAAACTCTTCTAAAACCTGATATTCTCTCCAATGCTGTATTGGCCTCTTCCTCCTACACAGGTCTGCCATAAGTCTATTTTATTTAGGATAAACTGAGGCATGGATTCACATCAATACAAAAATGGACGTTGAATTATTCTTTGCCATCAAAATGTATGCAGCATGCAAAGATAAGTTATAGTATTTTTAACAAGTCGGTGGGAAAAACTTCATTTTAAATCATAGTATGAAAAACAAAAAAGGCAGCGTAAAAATGTCATAGTATGTTAAAGGCAATGAAAAAAAAGATGTAGATATAGATGTAGTATAATGTAAGTATAATATAAGAACTAAGACTTAGTATCAGGCATGAAAATGGGTCAGGGGTGAAAAAGGTGAGAAGGATATTACCCCTCTAGGGGCATGCTCCCCCATAAGAAAAATTAAAATATTCCATATTTTAAAGCATCAATCTGATGCATTTTGAGATGCTTTTTTTGCCAACCTGGGGAGAGCTGGAGAAACTTCAGCCATGAGTCAAAAATTATTATGGCCTCCTTACCAAGTATTATGCGAGCCATTTCATGCCAGCCTGTCACTGGGTCTAACATTTACAGTCAGACCTACAAACTCATGAGGGGTGAAAAAGGTGACACCAGCAGGGCGGGGGGGGCAGTCACTCGTCGAGAAGCTGACAAACTATGATCATTATGGGTTTTAATTCTTCTTTTGTCAATACCCAAGTGTGTACACACACACACACACACACACACACACACACACACACACACACACACACAAGTTTGGGGTCACCCAGACAAATGTTCAGCAATTTCTCATGGAATAGCCTTCATTTCTAAGAACAAGAACAGACTGGCGAGTTTCACATGAAAGTTCTCTTTTTCTGGCCATTTTCAGAGTATAATGGACCCACAAATGTAATGCTATGCATAGGAAGGCCAGTTGTAAAGCTTCTCTCTCCAGCATAACTGTTTTAAGTTGTGCTAACATAATTGCACAAGGGTTTTCTAATCATCCATTAGTCTTCTATGCGATGAGCAAACACAATGTACCATTAGAACACTGAGTGATAGTTGCTGGAAATGGGCCTCTATACACTATGTAGATATTTCATTAAAAACCAGACGTTTCCACCTAGAATAGTCATTTACCACATTAACAATGTAGAGTGTATTACTGATTCATTTAATGTTATCTTCATTGAAAAAAAAAAAGTGCTTTTCTTTGAAAAATAAGGACTTTTTAAGTGACCCCAAACTTTTGAACGGTAGTGTGTGTGTGTATATATATTTGTAGACTTAATACTTACAATATGCAATACTATACTGAATATTGTTTTGCTACTACTACATTTCACTTCATAATATTACACTTATATGCCATAATATGTATAATGTACCAGCCTTTTTATTTGACCATATTATGTCATACTGTTGTACCACTTTACTTTGAGGAGACGTCACTGTTAGTCTAGAGCAGGGATTCCCAAAGCTGCCTCTAGGGGGTGCGCGAGAGGAAAAATGTAATGGTGGTCTAATGGTGTAATAATTAATATTTAACATAATTTAAAAAAAAAAAATAAGTAGGATTTTTTAATTATAAAAATTCCCTTTGTAAGATTTAAATTTAAAAACGTACAATTTAATAAATAGATGCACTTCGGGTCCGGTCTTTTACGTACACACTAGCTAGCCTAGCTTGAGCACCTAACGTCATTTCATTCATTCAGCAACATCCATGAAAATATGTTAAACTGGCTGAAATCGGGGAAGCTGTCAGGTGGGACATCTGAAGCTATCAGTAATAAAAGAGGAGAGGGACAGAGAGAGAGGGAGGAACCGGAGGGAGAGAAACAGAGAGGTGCGTTGGGGAGAGACCGGGAGAAGAAATCGACCGGGAGTCGGAGAAAGAAAGAGGAGACGAGAGTGAGAATCAGACTGGGAAAAAGAGGAAATATGATGACAATTATCTGGGTCTGGGCTTCACTTGGATTGGCAATGCAGATTGCCCGAAGCCACAGTGCGTGTTGTGCAGTGAGGTTCTGGCTAACAGCTGTCTGAAGCCTCTTATTTGCGCCGCCACCTGAACACCAAGCATGCAAGTGCAAGTCAGAAGCCCCTTACATTTTTTAGATCCAAATTGGAAGAGTAACAAAACAGCCAAAAACAATTGCAGTCTCATTCACGTGAGTCTCTCAAAGTGAGTCTCTCACTTTCTCCCTCTCTATCTCTCTTGCTGCGCTGCATGTGAACATCCTCATATGGACTCCTCCTTTTTTATTTATATCTGTTTCTGAGCCTATGCATGTGCCACTCTTTGTTCTTTACGTGGCTTACTGTGTTTAAGTAAATAAATGTGAACTGCAGTCTGCCTCTGAGCCTGTGCGTGTGTCCTCGCCATCCTTATTGCTCTTTAAAAGTGACGCCTTGTGTTACTGAAATTTATACAGCGGACTAAATCTTGTAACAAACGCCACGCGCGAGCAAACAGTTCTCGCATTGGTCCGATTTTATGCGGCTATAAATAGGCTCTGTTGCGTTTTTTTTTTTTTAAGGTGTGGGGGATTGGGGGTGCGTGAACCCGGTCGGGATGTAGAAGGGGGTGCGTGGCCTAAAAAGTTTGGGAACCGCTGGTCTAGAACACTGAATAATGTTTCCACCAGGTAAACCTGAACATGCACACCTCTCTATGTGTGACTGATTATAACCACATAACTCTATAGATAATTAACTAGAGGATACACTTTTTCCTACACGTAGATCTTAAACCCTTAAATATAAACAGTAGCCCGGACACCTTACGGAGGAAACTCATTTAGTTTTTTTTATTAAAATAAAAGTTGGATAAAATCTCCATTGTCCTCTCCTTATATGTAGTCAGGTGTCTGTAGGTAGAACTGAGCCGCCGCTGAGTCGTCGCTCTCCTGTCTGTCGTCACACGCTGCCACGGACTCTCCGCTGCCAGTAATCTCACTCGCTGTCTCTCCAACAACGTTAGCTAACGTGTTAGCTAGCTGACTATCTTGTCATTAAAAACTGGTGTGAGGGAAATGAAGCCGCTGTAGACATCTTAACGCTGATTGGCCAAGACTCGACAGTCAAAGATCTTCTATTGCTAAGATGATAACGACCTTAGTTTTTTCCGTGTCCCACTCCAATCTCAGAAACCGGACAGTTGACCCTCTCCCCCCCCCTCCCTAAAACAAAAACTTCGGATCTATACGATTCACGTAGGTCACCTATTTTGGTTTCAAAATGGCGAATTTCACCAAAAGGTGAGGGATTTTCATGTCTGTAGTATATTGGTTCAAAAGAAAAAAAGTCATGGTTTAGTAAGTCAATTAAAATTATAGTATACCATGAAAGTGTATCCATTATAATTTGCAAAATTTATAACAAAATAATTTGAGTCATTAAATATTTTTTAAAGCATCTCCTATTAAAGTCATGGTATAGTTCGGCATGAAAATCGAGGTCATAGTACGTAATAAAAGGTCACAGCATTACATGAAATAAATCACAATATGTCATAAAATAGTCAAGAGTATGCAAATAAATCATAGTACGTCTTTCAAAATGATAGTGATAGAATAGCATTAAAGAAATATTAAGTCATACGAAAGTGTCGTAAAAAAAAAAAAAAGTCAATAGTATGTAGACAGTAAAAGGAAAAATCATAGAAAAGTAATAGTAAGTCCTAAAAAAAAAAGAATAAAAAAAACCTTTACCCGCAGCATGTCATTACTACAGCATGCAGTAACTTGCTAAAGAGCCGGCGGTCCGTACCTGGCGTTGGTCCCAGCAGGGAACAGGTTGACGGCCTTGATGAGCAGCTGCAGGTCCTCCTCGTTCCAGCCCTTCCCCCCCGCGCCCCCCGCCCCGCTGGCCTGCTCAGCGCTGCGGACCGTCTGCCTCGTCTGGATCTCGGCCTCCTTCTCCCTCTGCAGCTGGGCGTTCACCTCCTGCATCTGAGGGCGCAGCAGCACGTTGAGAGACCTTCATCCAGCAGACGACACCCTTTACCTGTGCGGGTCTCCTGCTGCTCTTCGCTGTGCATCTCATCTTCTCAAAAAGAAAAATGCCACAAAGAATCTTGATTAAAAAAAAAAAAAAAAAAGAAGTTACCTGCTTCTCCACGGCTACCTTGCTGTCCTCTTTTGAGCCCAAAGCCAGGATTTCATTCAAAGACTGCAGGCTGGAAACAAGCGCCATGAAATACAGTCACACATCTCATGAGTCTCACACTGTAGTGGAATATAGTCCATGAAAAATAAGATGTCAAAGCATATAGAACATTAAAAAGATTGTGCAGCAAAAACTGTCCAATAAAATACAGAAGAAAACTAAAACCATAGTAGTTGTGTGTGTGTGTGTATATATATATATATATATATACACACACACACACACGATGAGAAAGGGATGTAAGAGTGGGTGATGGATGCTTTGACGGGGTTGTTTGCGAGTCGTATTTATGGTAAATATTGGGATAGTTGCTCGAGTTATGAGACGGGGTTGGATCATACAAGTGTATACTTCTTTTCACACATGTCAAATGTATTTACCATGTTCCTTTATATTGTTTGTGAATTTGTAAATTAAAAGTTTGTGATGAGTTTGGTGTTTTTTATCCGAGTACCTCTTCTACTCGTTGCTACGAGCGACTGTATAAGAAAACCGGTTATTGATTCTTTTGGGGTCCCGATTGTTAGAAATGTGTCCAAAACAAGTTGAGCATTAAACTCCTCGTAGTTCAGTACCTCGTCAGCTCCAGGCGATCGCAGAGCTTCTCCACTTCCTCCATCATTTTCACATTCTCAGTCTCATTGTCAGCAAAGTAGTTCCAGTTCTGTGGAGGGAGAGAAAAACACTTTAACTGAAGCGCTATGACTCGTGCATGTCTCCGCGGTCAGACGGACCTCCTTCACATCTCAGGTGGTCCGGTGTGTGAGAGTCACCTTGCAGGTGGTCCTGAGTTTCTGCCTCTCCTTCTTGATGGCCTTCTTCTGGATCTCCTTCTCCTTCTTGACCTGCTGCGCTACCTGCTTGGCCTCCTCTTCCTCCTTCTCCTTCGCCAAGCGAGCGACCTCCAGCTCCGCCTGCCGGGCCTGGGAGCACACAGAAGATAACGGATGAGCTTCTGACAAACGGGGACAGAACCACCGACTACTCGTCTACTGGTGAGGGTTAAGCCGTCCGTCTACGATGTCACAGTCCATTAACTCATTTTAACAATATTCATAATGACTTAGTTCCATTTAGGGGTCGGTAACTATTGGTTTTTACTTCCAATCGTTTACATCCACTTCACCGTAGACCGAGTCTATAACGCATAAGAGGGAATTTGATGAATCAATGAACGTTCCTGACCGTTTTTATGCAATTTCCTCATCACCTTAGAATATCATAAAGATATAAACGTTTGATAAAAAAAAACATACTCGTTAAATACTTCATATGAAACCAAATAAAAGCATTAAACAAGCTTTGTTTCAGCCTCTTATCAGTAAAACAAGCAGACTGCACAGATCAGAACAATACCAACAAACCTGTGTGGCTCAGGGCTGTAAATGTTCAATAAAAGACTTCATCATGAGCTCCTAATAAAATCTCAGGCAACAAACGTGTGTGTCCCGACCCCGTCTTTGGGAATAACCGTCACAGAGCACCAAACCTGGATCGATCCGCCGCTAAAATCAGTCCAACAAATGCACTATTTCCTCCCGTTTGAGTAACGGATGTAAAAAAGAAAGAAAGTGACTGAATGAGACTTACTCGCTCCTTCTCCTCCTGCTCCCTCTTCTTGGCTTCCACCTTCGCCTTCTTCTCAGACTCCTTCCTGGATTTTTCGTCATCTTTGAATTTCTTTATTCTAGGGTCATAACCGTAGGCGGTATCTGCAGCGAGGCGAAACAACCATCAGGCTCACGCATAATGTTAAGAGGCCATTTCTTTGGATAGACATTGGGTTGTTTTTACAAAAACATTCAACAGCCTAATGTAGCGTTAGGATATATTGAATGCGTTTCATTCATCTTGCAGCGTGTGTGTGTGTGTGTTGGCTGAGGGACTGTACCAACTAGTGTTCGCATTCTGTTCATCTCCTCCTTCTTCCTCTGAGTTCTGGAGGCTCGATTCTGCTTGTCGATCCATCTCCTCTCATCTCGACTGTTTGACAAAGTGACAACACGTCAGTGGGACCCTTGAGCTACAACACAAACTCTTTCACCGGTTTCAGTGCAGCGGGGAGAGGAGAGCTTACCATTCGGCCTTTTCCTTCTCCTCCTCATCCAGGTATGAGAATTCCCTCCATGAATCAAAGTTGTACCTTTAACAAAACAAATTTGCAACAAGTTTAAACACACTTTATTTAGACACGGTTCAATCTTTCTGCTCGGCCAACCACTAAGATCCTTATAATCAAATCAACTCTTCTTTACCAAAAAGAGTAAAAATTGTCGACTTCTTCGAAGGAGGAATCGATGGTCCCGAGTGTGGGCACGTGCTTTTTGGAAGACCATCTGGCATTTCTCTCGAACACAGGAGGAAACACCTCCCAAAAGTTCTCTTTGCCTTCGTTCTTTGAAGGCACGGCGTTGTCAAAGGTCGGGTCGACGCTGTCGAAGGCTCTCCTCTTCACGGGGTCCGACAGGGTTTCTATAGCTGAGGTTCACACAACGACAGAACGCTGTGAATTCAGGCCCCTCCAGTCATAATACTGGCACTGACAACAATTAGAGGCGGTGCTTTACCTTTAGTTATACAGGTGAAGTAGTCGTTGTCTCCCTCTAAAATCTGCTCTCCTGTCGCTTTTCTCTTGTCGGGATGGTGCTTCAGCACAATGGATTTGTCTGTTGAGAGACAGCAGAGAACGTTATTTATTAGTCGCTGCCGCCACCGTGAGGAATGAACCACGAGAGCAGGAGGAGAGGAGAGGTACTCACGGGCCGCTTTGATCTGCTTCTGTGTGGCTTTGTATCTCAAGTGTGGGAGCCCGAGGACAGCGTAGTGATCTTGATTCTGACAAAGTAAAGAGTGAGGAGAGGGTTCAAATGACAAGCCGTCTATTAATGAACTCGTATGAAGGGTTTCTGCACCTACGAGGAAAACGTGTGTCCAGCTCAGGAATAGAATATTGATCAAATATCACAGAAAGTGGTTCAAGGGTGTCAGGCTGCAGATACAGATTATTGTCATCTTGTCTTTAAAATGTCAGAAAAAACATTCAGTCACATTATGATCATTTTGTATTTATTTTTAGATTATTCTTAATTGAATACGTTTGGCTTTGCTATTGTGCAGACAGAATAAGCAGTTTGAAGATGCCACTTTGTTACCTGTGATGGACAACCCTCACTAGTTTCAAATATTTACGCAGCATTTGTTGAAGCTCCCAGTCGAACAATAGAGGGATTACATGTCTGGCCCGCTATCAAGGTCACACATTTCTCTTTGTTACATTGTATTCAAGAGAACAAGAGGAAGATTAAGTAGGAGAAGAGCTGATGTAACCTGTGATTAACGGATAATAAATAAGAAACATTAAAACATTTCCTCAACTAAAAAAAAAAATCCTTTATATTCCTATTTTTGACCAATACCTTCCAGTCTTTGGGGTCAAGTGTTCGGAGCATCGCGTACTCCTGCAGCTGGAACTCCTCATCCTCCGACTCCTCAGAGGACTCCTGTTCCTCCTCCAGCTCCTGGAAGGAGGCGGATGCAGTCCTGTTCCTCCTCTTCAAGTAGGCCTCGAACCATCGACCCACGGGTTCCACCTCGATATGCAGAGAGGCTGACGGAGGGGACAGAGAGGTGAGAAGCATGGATTTCTTTTCATATATATATATACATATATATATCAATATATATATAAATAAACACAACAATCCCTTACATTTTTCTTTTGTAAAAAGAAAATGTACATATGTGCCGAGTGGGGCATTTTACAGTTGGAAAATAAGATACGCTCTTTTGGTAAACTAACAATTATTATGTATTGCCCTACTGCCATAATTAATTGATATGCTGATGATAATAATGCATTCCTGATAAGCCATAAATTACTCCAAATATTAGGAAATTAAGGGGAAACGACCATTGACCCAAATGAGCTTTTTTGTATACATGGAACATGTTTGTATTTTCTATTTCCTACTAAAAGCACATTGCTGAAGTGTCACTGTGGTTTGGGGTGGACGCTTTAAAAAAAATTAGAAAACTACAGCTAATATATTTTGTCCTAGTTAATAATAGTCAGCTGTCACACTATCTGGTACAACAGGTGTCCAGGCGTCACACATCCCGGTACTTAAGGGCTGGCATACGGACACATACGAGTCAGGGAAATATCAACCAAGTGAAAGTATTCAGCTAATTTCAAAAGCTCTAAAAAAAAAAAGAATTCATGCAGCAAGTGCAACCAGGAGTGGGCAGCAGCTCGGCTCCATTATGAAACAAAGGAAAAACACAGTTGGAATAAACCGGGGAGAACATACATTACTAACAGTAAAGGAGCTCTTGCTAGCTGATAATACTAACTTAGCTCAGTCCTCACTCTGTGCTTTCTAGCTGCGTGCTAACGTGTAGCAATAGTCTTCATATTGAACGTTGGTAGCTAGCTAGCTACCTCCTGGCCTCGTTCAGTGCTTACCTGCAGTGGCTGTGAAGACAACCGTTTCATCACCGGGCAGCGCTTCTAACAACATTGTAGAAAAACGGGCTACACGAACATTCACGTCCCGAAATTATCAAGCGAAAGGTTTCTGAAAGTGCTTAAGTCTGTGGGCCGCTCATTAACACACCACATGGGCCTCCCTCTCCAAGTGCCGCAAACGCGCTGCGTTGTCACATCGCTAACGGCTCCGTGTTGTCACTACGCTTTCTCCCTTTTGCAGTTCCGCATGCGCGTTTTACGTAGCAGCGCGTTTTCGCTGGAAACCCACTTACTGTGATATTTATTTGTAACATTGAATCGTTATTTACAATTTATAATTATAATTGTATGAGTATTGCTTATTTGACAAAACAAAACAAAACAATATATATATATTATATATATATATATATATATATATATATTTTTATATATTATATTATATATATTTATATATATATATATATATATATATATTGTTATATATATTGTTATATATATTGTTATGTATATATATATATATATATATATATATATATATATATATATATATATATATATAACTTATTATAAATGGTTTGTAACTGGTGGTACAACCTCAAAAAAATTCCGACATGTATTTCCGGTGACTGGCGGAAAGCGGCGGAAACCCAAAGCTGCTGTGTAATTGTACAATTTAGCTGCCGAAGCAGCTCGGTCTTTTTGTGAGAAACAGTTTGTCTCCATAATTAAAATGCCGGACTATTTGGGAGACGACCAACGGAAGACTAAGAAAGAGGAGAAGGATGACGCACCTATCAGATGTATGTCTAGACATTGGAGGACATTCTTAAAAGCAACCGATGTGTTTTGCTGAAAAGAAACGTCGACATTAGCTACTTAGCTTAGCGCTGTTTGTTAGCTCTACTTTCTTACCACTGGCCATGATAACCGATATGGTTTTGCCAAAGCTATTTTTAGTCAAAGCCGTTAACGTTTCTTTAAAATGTGTTGCGTTATGGAAGTTAATAAACTGCGCCGCTCTGTTAGACAACAATGGCAGAGGCCCAGTGTCAATGTCACAACGTAAACTGATTAATGTTGTTTCTTCATCTTCGTAGCTTTGGATGAAGGAGACATCGCCCTGTTGAAAACATATGTAAGTACATCCCGAGCCGCCAGTGGACGTCTCTAACGGAACATGGGGAATTGGTCACATTGACACACGATTAATTCATATGTTTTAATGCGTTGCTCGCTGTTTGTCCTCAGGGTCAAAGCACCTACTCCAGACAGATCAAACAAGTGGAAGATGACATCCAGCAGCTGCTTAAGAAGATCAACGAGCTGACCGGTGGGTAATGAAACCAGAAACACGCTTAAATGACCACAAAGCTGTGTTTTCTCAGTAAACCACTGACTTCAGGTGTTGTGACTGGATGGCGGCTGGGTTGTGTTGTGTTTGAAGTTGTGTGTTTTTTTGTGTGTCTCTGACAGGCATTAAGGAGTCCGACACCGGCCTGGCTCCACCAGCCCTCTGGGATCTGGCTGCAGACAAACAGACTCTGCAGAGTGAGCAGCCGCTGCAGGTTGCAAGGTAGAGCAAACTTGGCAGATTAACAAAACAATCTGTGGTTTTGAATATATAATGGCATTGTGGCATAAAACAACATGTGGCAATATTCTTTTCTAGCTTTCTGTAGCTGCTAAATATTTGGTAGAATGGTGTCGGAGTTCATTTTCTTAGCTTTCCTGCTGCATTCAACTGAAAAACCTTTTTTTTCACCCTGTCAAAATAACAGAATAAGATGTATTCTACAATAATATCTCATAAACTATGTTTTACAATGTTCCCCTCCAGTACAAAACACATCTTTTGGTTTTCATGATTGAATGAGACAACTTTCTAGTCCCAAATGTGTCTCTGTGTTATTCAAACAGATGCACAAAGATCATCAATGCCGATTCAGAGGACCCCAAATACATTATCAATGTCAAACAGTTTGCCAAGTTTGTGGTGGACCTGAGCGACCAAGTGGCCCCGACGGACATCGAGGAGGGCATGAGAGTCGGGTGAGGCTGACGTGTTCTTTGAATTATCTCGAAGGTGATTGGAAAGACTTATTTGGGAAACTACCTGCTAAATTTAGTCTGTCTCTTTTTCAGTGTTGACAGAAACAAGTATCAGATCCATATTCCTCTGCCTCCTAAGATTGACCCGACTGTCACCATGATGCAGGTATGAATCCAACACTTAAGTAGAGAAATCTGTCAAAAGTTGAGGCCATGCATTCATCTATTTATCTAAGTCCATCTTTACTCAAATAACATGAACAATTGCCATGTAGGCTTCTGACATTTCCAGAATAAGCTGCAGTAACAACTCTTGTGTTGTAGGTGGAGGAGAAGCCTGACGTGACCTACAGTGATGTTGGCGGGTGTAAGGAGCAGATTGAGAAGCTGAGAGAAGTGGTCGAGACCCCCCTGCTCCATGTGAGTGTTCACAAATTAAGAAAATCCCCAAACCGCCAGATCTTTCCTGAGTCACAACAATCACCCAGACACTATTTTTTTTTTAAGTGATTTTACAAATGGACACACTTTTGTTCTGTAAATAATTTAGTGACGTTTCCAGTTTAGTTGACTTTTAACTGGCGCTTGTACATCATCCGGTTTGTCTTTGTCTTCCAGCCCGAGAGGTTCGTCAATCTGGGTATCGAGCCACCGAAAGGCGTGCTGCTGTTCGGGCCGCCCGGCACAGGAAAGACTCTGTGCGCCCGCGCCGTGGCCAACAGGACAGACGCCTGCTTCATCAGAGTCATCGGCTCCGAGCTGGTGCAGAAATACGTGGGAGAGGTGAGTGAGACGTGGAGAACAGCGGCGGTTGGATCAATGAATCCTGGTGGATGTAAACGTTCATTTTTGGGGTTTCTGTCTTTTTGCTGGTTTGTAGGGAGCCAGGATGGTGCGTGAACTGTTCGAGATGGCCAGGACCAAGAAGGCTTGTCTGATCTTCTTTGATGAAATTGATGCCATTGGAGGTAAGGCTCGCCTCACTGGTCAAACTTTTTATAGTTTATTTTGTACCGTAAACTTTCTCGAATAGGTTTGAGTTGATGCTCACAAAATGGCTGAAGCTACGCTCACATCAGGGTTACATCAAGAGACATTTGTAGAAATGATTGGAGACTCCAATCTTTGATATCTTTAAAATGACCCCAAAAATGTGTATTGTTTTGGTGCAACATGAAAAGAAAATCCTTTCAGAAAACATTGAATGTTATTGTTTAATAACCAGAAACTCGTCCTTTTGCGTGTGAACCTGCCAGGTGCTCGTTTTGACGACGGCGCCGGCGGAGACAACGAGGTCCAGAGGACCATGCTGGAGCTCATCAACCAGCTGGACGGCTTCGACCCCCGAGGCAACATCAAAGTGCTGATGGCCACCAACCGACCGGACACCCTGGATCCGGCTCTGATGAGACCCGGACGCCTGGACAGGAAGATCGAGTTCAGCCTGCCGGACCTGGAGGTGAGTTCATGAAGTGGATTGTGTCTGAGCCGGGTTTCTTTAATGAACCCACTCGCCTCACACCGGTGTGTATCGTCTTTCAGGGTCGCACGCACATCTTCAAGATCCACGCCCGCTCTATGAGTGTGGAGAGAGACATTCGCTTTGAGCTGCTGGCTCGCCTCTGTCCCAACAGCACCGGTAAGACTGACACTTCAGCATTCAGTCCGTTCTTTCTTTTTAAGACTCACATTCCTTGTAGCTCTAGTCACTTCCTGTACTGAAAGCATCATAACACAAGTGTTCCATATTCTCAGCTCTTTGTTGCCGTGTGGAATTTTGATTCCTAGTTTTTCTAAGTTAAATGTGCCCTTAAATATTTGTCCACTGGTGGAGTTCTTGCGTGTGGCCACTAGGGCGCACCGTAACATTTTGTTGCTGTCTAATAAACCATGTGTCTCCAAATTTAGTAATAGATTTTTTTTTTAAGATAAGCCAAAGGATTACATGTTTGTTCTTAAACAATTTTTATAATAAACATGTTTTATTAAGACATGAGAAGTTGATGTTTTGAAGGTACTACATGGTTCACCACAGAATGATGATGATGAGGAAGGAGATGTACAAAAACAACAGTCTCTATAAATCAGGAACATGGCACGAGGGTCTAAATGCAGTTGAACCTGTTTGGTTGTGAGGAAGTTGAGATCTAAAGACACTAACATTAAAAGCTTTTCTTTCTACTGCGCCACAAAATGGCCATAGAAGCATCTCATCCGAAACCTAGAACTGTTGAGTGATTGAACATGACAGTTGTCCTAAGCAGACTTTAATATTGTGCGTTTGCTGCCAGGTGCTGAGATCCGCAGCGTGTGCACAGAGGCCGGCATGTTCGCCATCAGGGCTCGCAGGAAGATCGCCACAGAGAAGGACTTCCTGGAAGCCGTCAACAAGGTCATCAAGTCCTACGCCAAGTTCAGCGCCACTCCCAGATACATGACCTACAATTAAGCGCGTGTGTGGTTGTGTGTGTGAGGAGTTCAATTGTGGCTTTTTACTGTAAAAAGAAGCAGAGAGCCAATTCCCAAAAAAAGAGTCATTTTTGTTGTCATTCTTGTTCACTTAAAATAAAGTTTATTCCAGATTTGAGTCTCAGTGATTTGTTAAACATTGTAAAATAACCACACACAAACTTTAAAGGCATCCTGTGTTCCTATAACAACAAACATGACACTGCAAATCGCTCGATGGCGCCTTCTGCTGGTTTGAATCCATAATTACAGCTGAAAATAGATTCTCAAGAATCCATCAAGACAAGTTTTCACTAACATTTGATAGAGGCAGCTTCAAGTTTCACATGTTTCCACCACAAACTAAATCTAACCGTCATTTGGACAACAGCAGCCATACATATATATTTATTCTTTAAGTGCGCCTATCCCAACAGCAGTGACTAAACAACTACAAAAAGAGGAATGTTCGTTGGAAACTCAGTCCTGAATCTCTGATTTCTTCCTCAAACGGCCTTGCATGTCAGCTTCAGGGTAACGAGGTCGTCGGACTCCTCAGTGCTTCATGAGAGGAAGAGCGTCCACCAGTGCTACCAGTAGGGCTGGCTACATCGGCCAAAACGAGCCAGTAGCAAGCGATCCCTGCATTTGATCCTTTTTGGACTCACAACAAAAATATTGTATGGTTTTGAACAGTCAAATCACCACAAGCGTTCAATTTAATCCAACGTGTTGGCCCACAAAGCGAGAACCTCTCGTGGTGAATTTGACAGTCGGCAGTTCAGCGTTCCGAAACAAAGTATGGCTTTACTACACACATTTTACACATGTCTACTTCAAATAAAGTAGAAAAGTAAGTACTCTGTTGGTGTGACTTTACGTGTACTGGCACTGGTATAACCTTTAACCTCCGCCTTTCTACAAACTCTATTCAATATGAATGACCGTTCGGTTCTGCTGGAGCAGCACAGTTCATCACACCTAAGCGGTCGGGCGCCCGAGTCCGGACCCCTGCCGGCTCTCCTCGGCTACAGGTGTATCTGTGGGAGCGGTCCATCGGTCGGAGCGGCTGACGTGCGGGGGTTCGAGCGCCGACAGCGCAGCACGGCGTCGTGGACGGTGGGGAACGCCGTCGCCGGGGTCACGACCCCGCTGAAGAACTGTAAGGAGTCCAGCTCGGAGAGAAGGCTTCCTGGTGGAGCAAAGCAGAGATGCAGGATCAGTCAAACCGTTCTGCTACCATGACGGAACCATGTGTATTTGGACAATATTAGAGATTACGAAAGGATGGAATAAATTATAACTTTGCCATGTGTTATGAATCCCTTTGCAGGATATGCTTGATCCCCCATATTCAAATAATTATGTCATTATACCACAAACAATAGTTTCAAAGTCTTGACTTTGTTGGCAGAGATGAAGCAAAAGTTGAAGCAGAAAGACGTTTCCACATCAGAGTAACCCGTTTAATCTGTATGAGGCTTCTTCACTCGGCTCCTCGAGTCACATACAATGTAAAAAAGGGAACTGCATGTAAATATGGCCGTTGGTGAATATGGATTTTGGTGACACTGAAGAATTGGGGCTCATGGGAGTTGTGGTCTTTGCGTTCAGCTTCTCCTGACTAGGATTCCTTTAGTGTTCATCGTAAGGAGGTTTTTCTCCTCTTCTCCAAAGAAAACGGAAGCAGTTGCTCCGCTGGTTTCTCTGATGACCTCATCCAGTTAAAATATGTGGTCAAAAATGATGAAAGCTAAAAAGTGTATTGTAAAAATGTGGCTTAAAACTGGATAATATTTTCATCTTCTGCGCAGATAATAAGATTTGAGAAATTGCTAGAAACATTTTGTGTAATGTGTAACTGTTCTAGTTCTTTTAAAAAAACTAGAACAGTTACACATTACACATTTAAACACAGACAGAAGCGTCCTCGTGATTACTCACTGCTGCAGCCGGCGAGCACCACCTGAATGTCCAACGCTGCGTATTCCTTGATGACCTGCAGAGAAAAATACTGACTTACTTCCAGAGGTAAAATCCCTCCGACACACACACGTTCCTACCAGCGCTCCTGAACGGACGCTGCAGCATCACAGGGGAGGAACTTCAGAGCGTAACGTCTCCACTTTCTTCCCCCCGTTGTTGCAGTGAACGGTGTGGAAAATACCCTCAACTACAAGAAAAAGAAGGAAGAACCTGTTTGATGGCTTTGGCTCCCACGGAGTCGATGAAGGTGGCCGGCGTCCAGTCCAGGATGATGGAGTGGACGCCGGTCAGAGGCGGTTCCAGGAAGACGGCCTCCTCCGAGTGGGACGCCCTGCGGCCCGCCCCCAGCTGACCGTTCCTCTGCTGCTCCACCACGTCGTCATAGGACACAACCTCATGAGTCACTTCCTGCTGCTTGTTCTGGAACCAGTCAAATACAGGCACACTGTGTTAGTCAGTAGCTGTCGTACTTGAACAATACCAGCTAGCATAATGCTGCAAAAATCCAATTGTATAGAAGTCTATGCTTCATGTGTTAAAGCTGCATTCTCTCTCCTGGCCACCAGGCGGCGATTCCTCTGGTTGTATAGAAGTCTATATAAATGACTCTACTTCTCTTGATTTATTCCCTCAGTAAACATTGTAAACATGAGTTTATGTCTCAATCTCTAGTTTCAAGTCTTCTTCAATACAGCATGATGTTCATTTAGTAAATGATGGTCATTTAGAGTCAAACAGACCATAAAGCAGGGGATGCTTTAGGGCGGGGCTACAAGGTGATTGACAGGTCTGGGAGTCGTCTGTGTTTTCGTGAACAGCTTTAACCCTTTCACAGACCGTTTTCACTTCAGAGATAATAGTAACATTTTGGTCCCCTGGAAATGTCTCGTACAGCGTTTAGGTGAACTTAGCTCCTCCCCCTGCGTCACTTCTGGTTCCACAAAAACAAGATGGCGACGGCCAAAATGCAGAACTCAAGACTTCATAACCGCAGTTCACAAACTAATGAGCGACATCACAGTGACGATTTCTTTTAAACACTATGCTTTCAAACTGTAATTTATTTTACGATGAAGATTCATTTTTCGTTATCGACTAATTTGTTACTTTAAACATCGGAATCAGCCCAGAATTACACAATCGGTGCATCCCTTGTTTCAGGTTGTCGTGTGTATTTTTGGCACTGTGGGGCGCTAAAGTCAAAATTCTACACTTCATTTTTAAATCGACTGTTCTCAAGCCACCAACACGCAAGTATGCGGCATGCCGACTCAACAAAGCCGACTGTGTCCTAAAGCAACAAGCAACCAGGTGGAGGAGAGAGGAGAGAGGAAAGGAGGCCTCACCATTTTTATTTACACCTCACATACTTAATATACACATACATACTTTGCATGTTTGCACTTCTACTGTTTACGTTTAATTTAATTCCTAAATTAATACTGTTTTTTTTATATATCTCATCCCTGTTGTTTTTTTATATCTTATTTTTGTCTGTAAATTGCTGCCACGTCGACACCAAATTCCCCCTCGGGGATTAATAAAGTATATATTCATTCATTAACCAGGAGAGAGGAAAGGAGGCCTCACCTTGTAACCAGGAGAGAGGAAAGGAGGAGAGAGGAAATGAGGCCTCACCTTGCCACACATGTTCAGTGAAGGGTTGCGGTCGCCGTTTGCCTTCTCCGTCAGTTTCTTTTGGGTTTTGCGGGCGGCTTGCAAGGCCTCAGGGTCCACTCCCGTCTGTGGAGGCGTCACCAGCAAACACGTCAGTAAAACTGTGTGACCATTCAGGTGAACTCACTCGGGAATATGCGGACATTTGTGTATCGCTGTAGCACTTTTACAACATTTTGTTCCAAACTATTACCAACGTAATCACTTTGCTGAAAGAAGCTCAGCTGAACTCTCGGCTCAATGACCGGTGGCCTCGGAGTAAATCTAATAGCTTGTTGTACATTGAGGACGACATCCACCGGAACAGAAAGGCAGTAATGTAGTCACGCTTTCCTCTAACTCATCCTAATGTCCTCCATGACAATAAACTGCTGCTCTTCCTGTCCAGGCCGTCACCACAGACACTTGATTTTTGAGTTGTTGTTTTTATTCTCCCAGGCATTTGTTATACTAAAAGTCATTGTAAATGCATCACTTGTATCACTTCACACTTTATACAAATAATCTGCGTTGCCATTTCCTGCTGTACGTAGTAGATGTGAGGTAAATGTCCTCGGTAACGATCAAAGTAGAACATTTTGAGAGAAGAAAGCTTTTTCCTTTTCTTACTGAAAGTTAGATGGGAATATTGATACAACTTCTATGACTGAGATAAATATGAAGTCAATGCCAGCAGCTGGGTGTCTTAGCTCAGCATCCAGACCGAAGCAGGGAAACTACAGCACCTCGAAACCTCCAGTTCACTTTTGCCATTCAGAGATGTTCTGGTCTAACTCCTGGCAGGGAGCCAGAGTTCAAGCATTCAGAATAACTACATAGAAACCACCCGTCTTCCCTCTGATGGTTGACTTAGGGAGGTCATATAGGGGCATCAGCATCACATTGAGACTGTTTCAAAACCACTTAAAAGTCCCTCACAGTAACTTTACATTGGACAACATGTTTCTGGACCCAAACAGGTTGCGGGCTGGACTTAAATCTGTATTATTCATTCTTCAGACTACTTACTGAGGCTAACGAGCTGAAATCAGGCTAACATAACCCTGTTAGTTGGCCTGAACTTGGTTCATTATAATGGTTTCTAAAGGACCAACATCTGCTCTCATCATGATATCTACACTCTTTCATAATAAATCCAAGAGAGCGAGCCAATTGATCACAACAACCCTCTGATGGCAAAGACATCGTGTCATCTTACCTTGCTGGTCCACCGTTGCCTTGACCGGTTCTTTTGTGTCCTGACGCGACTTTGGTTAGTTTGTAAGTGTTATTGTGTGACTTAGGGTTTGTTCCTAATCACCAATCAAGGCAGCCGTACACCAGAAACTCCTGTGTGTGTGTGTGTGTGTGTGTCTGTGTTAAAATTATTGTTTTTGTTGAAGGAGTCTCGTGGCTTTGAAGCAGTGAAAATATTCTAAATATAGCACATAACACAAACCGATATATATTTAGGAGTCTTAAAATACGTCCACAGCATTGCTTTGCTCCTGTGCTGCTACTGCTCTGCTTCTCTAATCTTTATTATCTGAATGTATTCATCATACAACCACACTGCTAAACATCCAAACCATCCCTTTAAGGACGTGTTGCTCTGACAGCAATCCAAGATATATTTAAGCAGCTTTGTAAAACCCAAATATCCAGACTCTTCGATCGTCAGCCTTCTTATCTGATAACTTAATTATTGATCCACATCCTAAAACCAGGACCCTGATAGGATATCTAAACGCATGCCGTCTTCCTTATTTCACCTCTTTGTGCTATCTTGTTACAACTGTTTGCTCACATCTTCACACTGAATTGCTTTCACTTAACAACATGTCTCTGAGTATCAACAGTAGTGAAGACCTACACAGTCACAGTGTTTGTCTATTCCAGACTTCATTGCACCTCAAACAACTTGATGAAAACAGCTCAATTCCACAGATATAAGTACTTCCAATATTCCTCTGTTCATAGAAGTAAATGGGATCGGGTTTCTTTCACCTTCTGCGCAGTACTTCATGAACATACTGGGATTACCTTCTCCTTGAGGGTGTTCACATAAAGGTCACTGTTGGCAAAGTAGATTGAAGAGTTGGAGTGGAAAATCTTAATCCCCTCATATTCAGCCGCCTGGGAACAAAAACACAAAACACAGGCGTTCAGAGTTTGGACCAACGCACCTGACGTTAAGCCTGGACTCAGACTTTGGTGTTTTCTCACCTCTTCGTACTCATCCACGTCACAGTACAGCCCCGTTCCAGGAACATGGCCCAGAATGGCGCTTTTAGGGCTGGAAGACACAGAAAGGTGAGAAACACATATGGGAACAGAAATAAACACACATTCGGACTACAGGCAAGCAGCTGTAGCGTCAGTACCTCTGCGTCCTGTAGATGACTGTGAGTATGGCGAATGCGATGGCCACCAGGAGGCCGTAGTCCAGGCCCAGCAGCACGGACGCCACAAAGGCCACCAGCCAGATGGCCTGAGAGAGGAACAGGAAGACGCAGAATTAAACCGACATGACGGTTCTCAGTGCAGCTACAACATATTTTCTGTGGGAAGGAAAGATTACAAGTGAACAATCAGATCATGGTTGACTTCACATGGCTCTCTTTCCCAGGTGGGACATGACATGGAAGAAACATGTCGGAGAACCTGTTTGTGCTGTTTGAGCTTTATCTGCAGCTGGAGATCAGCCACACAAAAACACACACCAACACACACCAACACACACCAACACACACCAACACACACCAACACACACCAACACTTTTCTCTTGGACCAGCATCCTTTGCTTATTTTTACTTTGGCAATGCACTTACAAATAAAAGGGTATCAATATAGAGATGTTCCAGTTCAGGACATTGGAGGGAGTTTAGTTGGAGAAGCCTGCTCTGAAATCCCACTATGACGGTAACTCCCTGTTTACTGGAGGAACTGTGGAAATCTAAATGCAGATCATTACCATGTTTCTGGTTTGCCATGGTAATAAACATTTTTGGAGCGGGATACATAAAGTCTTACAAGATCTTTTCAGATGCAATGCGCCCTGGAGAGTAAGACCATATATTTTGGACTCATACCTCAAGAATGGCAGAAAAGAGACAAATATGTATTAAATATACAGCTGGGAGCAGGTAAAAAGGCTCTTACGAGGAAATGTGTGTTGTGTACAATGTATAGCACATGTTAGCATATGTAAATCATTAATTGGAATTACTGTGAGAAAACTGTCTCGCCCCATATACCAGACTTATTTTTGTAAATCTATGATCAAGAGAAGAGGTTTGTCGCAAACGTTAACATGGAGCATTTCGGACAAACATAAATGTCTGTATGCAGAGATTATTTGAATGGTATCTGATGCTGAATGTCAATAAAACTATATTTTATAAAAAGGCCCATATATATGTGTATAAAAGCATATTGTAGATTTCCCTACGATGGGCCTGTTTAGCAAGAATAGCTCCCATCCCAAAAGTCACAGCAGACTAAAAAGTGCAGAATGAGCCCCTTATCGCTTTATTTATTTTGTATTGACTTGAGAGACTGACCAGTTCGATCTTGCTGGTCCTCCACAGCGCAGGAATGTCTCTGAACTGTTTGAACATGCCCAACAGGTTCACCATGATGATGGCAGCCAGAGCAGTCTGGAGAGCCCAACCCACAACAGAACAGAACAAAACAAGAAGACTAGATTAGAAAAGACTTTATGAGGTGAAACATGAAGCATTAACTAGTGGTTGTGACTTGGATTCTGCGTCAGTCACCGTCTGTTCAACAGACAGGGAAGAAAATGTAAAAAACAGAAGTGTCTGCAGCTCCACCTTTGACGGTGAGCTGCCAGACAGGAAGCTGGAGGCTCGACGTCATCGGCAGCGGCGTCACCCACCTGAGGGAGCGGCTGGAAGACGAAACCAACGGCCACCACCACCAGCAGCACCACGAGCGACGCCAGCAGCCCCGCGATCTGAACACACAAAGGCCCGGCGGTCACTGTGTCAACATCGTCTCATTCTAATCACGGCTTTACAACACCAATTCAGTCAGGCGAGATAGCGTAATCACTACTGTGTCTGGGCTACCTGTGTTTTTCCACCAGTGCTCTCCTGCACCAGGCTCCTGGACATGGAGCAGGTGATGGCGAACGTTTGAAAGAAAGAGCTGATGAAGTTGCAGAGGCCGAGGGCGATCAGCTCCTGGAAGCAGAACACGGAGGTTTCATTCAATAACATTAAAATACAGTCAACGGAATATATATATATATATATATATATATATATATATGTGAACGTGGCGATACACCAAATCCATTGACGTATGTGAAGTCGTTTAATTAATCCTATTAATCTTCTGTGGAGAGCAAGAGAGCGTTGCATGGATACGACGCACCGAGAGGACTCACCAGTCACCGTATCTAATGTTTGCATAAACATGACTCTTTAGGCAAATTAAGTCTGTACACAGCAAAGCAGCAGACTCAGGAAACTCGACTTGAACGGCCTATTTCACGCCAGAAACATATTTTAGTGTTCCGTTTAGCAAATGGAGCTAAATCCAAGCCTCGTCCACCTGCCGGAGCAAACAGCACCGCTTCGGGTTCCACCACGTCTTTCCGCTTGTTGGCCGGATTTGGTGCATCTCCACCATACGTGCAGTTAAGCGCCCTTGACCCTAGATGTCCAGACCCACCTGGTTGCCATCCACGCTGTAGCCGTGCTTCAGGGCGAAGGTCTTGGCAAGTGAGATGCCCATCGAGAATCCCACGATCGCTATGGCAAAGGAGTCTGTAACCAGATTGGGGAGCAGAGAGAACTCCGGGGCGACCGGCGGGAGAAGCCTGAGAACACAGAAGGCAGCACTGCGATGTTACGATGGCTCCTTTTACGGCATGAAAGCTGAAAAGCTTGAAACTACTAAATCAATATAATTAGGATATGACACGCATCAACTAAAAATCTTTGGTAGATCCGGATCTCCCGGTTGTAAACGCTCACCCATGACTGAAATACACTCTCTAAATTCCAGAAATGAGAACGCAACAACCTACCCGGTTGGTATCTTCCCGACGACGTCCACGTTGTAGACGTCCGACAAGAACATTCCGTACGAGATCCCGGTTGACACGATGACCACGATAATCTCTCCCGGGATGGGAATCGGCAGCTTCTTCTTGAAGCGCTCGTTGAGGTCTTTGACGACGTACAGGAAGACCATGCACGTCAGGCCCAGGATGACCGTGGAGACGTTGGTGCTGGTGATGTCAAAGAGTACCGCCTTGAAGCTCTGTGGCAAGAGTGTAACCATTCATGAGGCACGCAATCATCACAAATGCACAGCAAAACCAGACCAATCTTTCCACTAACAAACCATTAAAAAGCTCATGAAACGTACATAAATGACAGAGAGGGGTCCACTGAAGCGCTGGGTTTTCACCCCCAGCAGGTACTTCAGCTGAGAGACGACGACGTGCACTGCTGCGGCTGTGGTGAAGCCTCGCACCAGGGGCTCTGTGAGGTAGATCGCCACAAAGCCGAACCTGAGAAGACCGAAGGAAAACTGAAAGAAAGAAAGAGGTAAGGGGAATAGAAAAAGCCACATAGTTTTGTTTCAAATAAAAACATGAAATCGAGGTGTTGATACGCCAACAAGGATTCAGACAGCCTGCTGTTTTCGGGTAAACAGGGACTTCTGAGCGTGAGAAGATGTCAGCGAGCTGGATCACTTTACTGGGATGTCTTAACCCAATAGGAGACACCATGTGGGGGAGGGGCTAAATCAACAGCAGCTTTCAGTTGCTGTTGAGTCGGTTGTTTTCGAGGCTCACCTGGATGATTCCCACCAGGGTCGTGAGCACGACGGCCACCTGCACCCTCCTGGCGTCCCGAGCCTCCACGTCCAGGACGGCAGACGCGTTGGTCCCGTTGGCGGACAGGACGTAGAACATGGAGTCTGGGGCCTCCCTCACTACAATGGACCCGATCATGAGACTTATCACTGCAAAGGTGCCTGAGGAGCACACACACACACACACACACACACACACACACACACACACACACACACACACACACACACACACACACACACACACACACACACACACACACACACACACACACACACACACACACACACACACACACACACACACAGAGTACTTCAGTACCGTCCACTGTAACTGTGGATTCAGGCACTATGCCTTGGATTGAAAAGGCCATCTCTCCCAGCAGCAGATCATGTCTTTTGTTTCAAAGGTTGAGGTTCGATTTATCACACCAATTCCTCAGATGGACTTCAAGGTTACAGCTGACATTTGAGATCGCTTAGAAGCCCTAACTTTGGAAACAAAGAAGTCAGGTGGGTGAATGAAGCCGCAACGAGCAGGTGGAACACCTCCTAAAGCCTCGGTTATACTTTCAACGACGGACGTGAGCCGACGTGGGATCCCGACGAGGAAATGTTTGGATCTTTTATACTCCTCAAAGTTTGCCATTGTCTCCACTCATCCCAGGCTGGGTACTTGGAAGATGCTGGATGAGCACGGACAGGCAAAAACTAGTGAATTAACTAGTAAATCTTTGGTTAGTTAATTGAGTGTTTGGGGGTTTCTACATAAATGCAGCTAAAGCTCGGCTTCACATTAACTGCGTCATGTCTTGGTCAGTGACTCAGGTACACAGTCTCTTATCAGTGTTCGCCCTCACTGCAGGAAATAAAGGCGGAAGAGCAACACTGAACCAAACATCATCGTGCTTGAATTATGCTGCGTTCACGGCAAACTGGATATCATTTAGTCAACAGAGCAGGACGGTAAAGTTAGGTGGCATAAGCCAGGAGACGGCACTGCCTCCAAAGTGAGAATATTTTATCTTTATTTACTCACTCACAAGAGAGCAGGTTGTAAACGTTTGCAATGGAATATTAAGAGAAAGCTGCATTTTATAGCTACATGCTATACGAGTGTCTAATAACTGCATTAGATATTAGAAACTCAATCACGGTATTTAATATATTCCATTCACATAGCAACATATGGTCAAGCGTCTGACCGGCCGGTCCATGTGAAAGCAGCCTTATGGACGCATTTCTCTCATGTCCAGGCTTGGTGCTGTGCAGTAAGAAGATGTCCAGTGTGACTGTGGGGTCATGCACTTTGAGAGTGTGTGTGTGTGTGTGTGTGTGAGTGTGAGAGAGTGAGTGTGAGTGATCTTGCCCAGCACTTGAACAGCAGCCCAGTTATTCCCTCTCCCTCTCTGCCAGACGTTAAGGGGTCAACCACCTGCTTCCTGTCGATCACTTCGGATCAGATCTTATTTTTCAAAGATGTGGAGCAGGTGGACTTCATTGTGCTCGTTTCTCAGATGGACTCGTAGCCGTGAGCTGACATTCAAGATGACTTTCCTAATTGATGGGGGGCATGTCAGGAGTGGCGTCGCTGGAATTTCGCAATCCGACTGCTCGTGTCACCCGAGGACACAGATGGCACAACTTAGTGAAGACATTTCCCACTGGCCACTGACTGACTACATCTCAACAGCATTCACCATTCATTTAGAACCCAAAGGTTGGGTCAACTCAAAACCTGTGCCTGCCTTTGTATGGAAGTCAACCTTTGAATGTCCCCATATGTTGAAACAGTGTACATGTAAGAGTGACACTCGCATGAAGGGAGTTTGGAGAGTGGTTTTTCTCAGCCGTTCCAAAAATAAGTGTAAGGAATGAATTAAACAGTTTGTTTATCTGCTCTAACGTGAGCTACATTCTCACCATGGTACTATACGGGCAGTTTTTCCAAAGCCAAGGACCATATTGATAACTAACTTCATTATTTTGATGGGTTACAGGTTCCATAAGAAAAAGAGCCAGTTTTAGAGTTCAGGGGACGCTAGCAGCTCTGCAGACGCTCTTTAGCTAAAGTTGAATAAGATAGCAATTCTGGCTTTTTGCTCTAAGACCTCCTGTTGTGGCTCAAGCCTCACTGATGAAATGTGTACATGTAGCACTGAAGTGCATCTTTAAAGAGGCCATGGCACGATTCTTAAAACGAGTCAGCTCGGTCCGCTGGAGACGGAGCTTTCAACCAACTCACGGAGCTCAAGAACAGCTGTCATTTCAGGCAGCAGAATATAAACCAGAGCGGCTTTGTCAACAGATTGTTACAATTAAGAATTTGCGGTTGAAATTAAAAACTGTAGCTTTCACCACTGTACTGCCCTAAGCTGCCAAAGACACGTTTCTGCAAGAGAAATGCACACACAAAAATGTATCATTGTGAAAGAAGACACGGTTTTATATCATTTCCTTCAAGAAACTGCCTCCGAGCAGCTGATTGTCCATTTTGAGTGTTTCTATGCACAAGAAAACCGCAGCTGTCATCATAACAATGCCTTAAGCCACCCTTCCCCTGTGAAAGCTGCCAAAAACAAGTTGCACTATTATTACTGGAAAATGTATGTGCCACGTGGGAACAGAAAGCCTGACTGGTTTAACGACAATGACTAAGGGGGGCGTCACACACACACACAATTGCAAAATGCATTCACAAGAACCTTTGACACACATTTGGTATGTACTGTAGAACAATACACAGATACACAAGGTAGAAAGGGACCCTTGAAGCTCCGTATTAGCACCAGCCACAGCAGGTGGCCCCAGACAGCAGCGAGGACATTTATGACCAGAAGTAAGCGGCTTTAAGTTGGTTTCTCACCGATGGATATGTGTCTGGACGTGCCAAAGAAGGTGTAGAGCAGGACGGGGTAGAATGAGGAGTACAGGCCATAAACTGGAGGCACAGCAGCCAGCATCGCGTAGGCCAGACCTGTGGAGCCGAGGACAGGGAGAGATAAATAAGAAAACAGTCCCAGAAGGAGTGTCAAGAACAGCTTTACCGCTCCTAGTCGAAGACAAGTTTAAGTTCTTTCCCTTATTCGATGCTTTAAGTGATTTGCATGTCTGGAAGGACTGCGGCACACTGACCTTGAGGGAGCTGCACGACCCCCGTGCTGAGACCCGAGACCACGTCTGAAAACATGTACTGCTTGACTGGATAGTTTGGCAGCCATGTTAGAATAGGCAGAAAGCTGAAAACGGCCGCCTTCGCCTTCTTTGATGAACACCTGTAAACAACGGGGACAAGCAAATTCACTCATCGGTTTGTAATCAATAATAATAATAATAATAATAATAATAATAATAATAATAATAATAATAAAGCAGACTTCCCAAGACCCATTCCAGAAACTACAGAAAGTCTTCCTGGAATCCATGTTGTTGGTTTTTTTTTTTTACTTTTGTTTCTGACCTTAAAATAAGGCCTTACTGGTCTGATAAAGTCTGATACAAGAATTCTTCTTTGTTACTAATAGGAAAGATTTCTCCACTCACCTTACCTTTAATCTCCTTTACACCCGATAAGTTAGCACGTCTTTATCAGGGATGAGTCAATCAATGCATCAATCTGATACCAGTGCTTTATTAATATACTCTTTACATGCATTATTTAATTGGTCAGAACCTAAGGAATTACTTGAGGAATTAAAATTCAGGTATATAAACATAGAATTGAGCTGCGTAGATCGTCCCCTGTTGTCACAGACATAAAGTCAGTATAACTAATCTTAAACACTGACAGCGTCCTGCCAAAAAAACTGACATCCAATCAAGTGAGACTTGGAGGATTATGCTTACCAAGGAAGTCAATTTAAGAAAAGATTTTTTTTTTTTTTTTTATAAATTGAGCGGACGTGTCAGCACAGGATATCGGTGCCTTTTACTGATTTGAATGACTGTAAAAGAGAAAGTCACACCAGCAGTAAACTTGCTCAGAATCAATATCAGAATATCAATATTTAAAAAGTATTCTGAATGCAGACAAGCAGGACTTGTGTCATAACTCAGAGTTAATAGTTTCTCACTGTTCAAATACACTTAACACAACCACAAGCCAGAGGACAGGTGATCACTGGCATGTTTAAAAAAAATGTAAATCAATTTAGTTTGTTAATATTTGTTAATTATTATTATTAATAATAGTTTAGACCAATTATCAAGTAAATTGTTGCCGTTTTATATCATTGGTCATCAAATATCTTTGGACTGCTGATGAGACAAAACTAAAAGTTAGGAAATTGTGATGGCCATTTTCATATTTTGTCACATTTTAAAAAGACCAATCAATTAAACAATACAAAAAAATGACTTCATCATACTTTTTTTTTCTATTCCTTTTTTCTATTTTTAAATAAAATATTTTAAATATTATATATATATATATATATATATATAATATTTTAAATATTATATATATATATATATATATATATATATATATATATATATATATATATATATATATATATACACACACACACACATACATATATATATAGTTTTTAAATATAATATAACAAAATGATATTTGCTATGTGAAAACTGGCATTCAAGTGGGTACGAGACATTCTGATTACATTGCTGTGTGCAGACATATCTATCTACATTAAATTACTGCACCCACACTTTGCTCTATGGCTCCATATTTACATTATCAATTACTGTCTTTTTTTCCATTGCATCTACATTGCTCATCAGATCCAATATGTTACTGTCTTTAGCACCCAATTGTATGAGTTACATAAATAGACTTGATTGAGCCCTGAGGACCATTTCCTTTTTGACTTTTTTGAAATCCAGAAGGCAGATTCCTCCGCATAAACTTACCGGAACCGGTGCGCCAGCCTCTGTCGGAGGGTGGTGGAGTTTTCTCTGCGGTGGAGAAGCTGCGACCTGATGAAGGCTTCATCGTAGACCGGGCGCTCGATGCTGTACGTCGGCTGCGAGTCGGCCTCTCCTCCAGCTGCAGCTTCCTCTTGCTCCATGACAGAGGTGTTCATCTCTGCCTCATTGCTCTGGCCAGTGCATCTGTCCGTCTGCCTCTGTCTCCAGAAGCAGAAGCAGAGACGAGGGGATTATTCAAACACAAACCGCTTTCTTCACTACTTTTATATACGTGATAACGAGAGTGGTACGACGACCACCCAGGCCTGTGCGTTGATGCACGTTTGTGCTGATAAGAGAGACTTCATTTGGATCTGCAAAGGCCACCACCTTTGAGCAAATGTTTGATTTTTGGATGGATAACATTTCTCTGCAAAGTCTCGATGTCAGCCGTCACTGATAATATTAGATTATATGTGAATAATTCAGAGTGAGCAGAATTGTGTTTTGTGAATTGTGCTTTAACAGCGCTTCAGTGTCTGCGGTTCGCATTCACTATTTTGTTGAAGTAACTGCTGAATGCTGTTGAGTCAAGATCCAAAAAGATGTCTGACATTTTAAATCCACTGTATTTTAAGTAAGATTGATTGACATCTTACTCGTCTGCCATTACTGCTTAATTGTCCATTTTTATTATGTATATTGTTGTCCCTTTGTAAAGTGTCTGAGTTTTTTTTTAAATCATTTTAGCCGTTGATTAAATTCATTAATATTATTCCTACTGGATCAGATCTTACGTCAATTGATCTACACGTTTTCTTTTCGACACGTTTTCTTTTATAAGCTTCAACCATATGTTTCCTCTCCAGTGGCTGCTCCTGTGCTTTGTCACTGTCAGATTAAAACTGAACACACATATGTGATAAATGTGATGTCGGCCACAGGCGAATAGATTCCACCACTTTATCGTTCATCAAGGAAATGTAAGTAAATAAATAAAACTGTTTAATGTTGACGTCCTGACACTTCAGGCACACTCCACATGCACGAGCATTCATGTGTCACACTTCGTAACGTCGCTAACGAAGTGTGACACACTTCACCAACATGTTCTTGTGTTTGTTTAGTTAGTGTTTCCTTCTTTTCAGTTTGCTGTCACCATTGTCAGAGGAAGAAGCTCCTCGTTTGGCCGGTTCGCCTCGCTGCGTGACTCGGGAGTCCCCGACGCGCCAACGGCTGAGCCTCGCGCTCCTTCCCTTTTCCTTCACGGTAGCGCGCGTTAAGCTAACGCGAGAAAGATGAAGGACTAAACGATGTCCCTAATACGTTTGAAATTGGAGAAAACGAGAAGAAGAAAATAAATTAACAGCAGCGTTCGGTCTACCTGTATTAATACACTATCCTCGGCTGGTTTCCTAACAGTTCAGCATTTAAGCTAACATAATAAACATGGTAGTTCAGACGGGACTCATACCTCCGCTCTCCAGCTCCTGCGGGGATGCTGCTGCTGCTGCCGGTCGGAGGAGGAGACGAAGTCCCGGCTTCCCGAGAACCAGCTGCTTGAGTCGGTTAAAGTTTAACCAGCACGGCGTCCTTCTAGGAGGACAGCAGCCAGAGGAGACCTGTTAGGATCACAGATAGGCTGTGATGTAAAGAGCCGTCACTCCACAGGTAAAATCCTCTTCACCTTCCGGTCTGCGTTGATCCTGACGCATGCGCTCTTCTCTCGCACTCAGGCCAGTTTGTAGTCCTAAACGTCGTGAGCCGTAACTTTCCTTACATTACACACTTTGCATTATCATTTCAGATGTTAATCTTTCGGTTAATAATCATATGGAAGCGCTGTAGATGTATGTTCAAGTTTGGTCAAATTGTCCATTAATTTTTTGTATTTCTCCAAAAACATTATTTTATAATTGCCCCCTTATTTTATATATACCATAATACTGCTACTAATAATAATAAAAACATGCATACTTTGACAGTTTAACAAAAAACGAGTTTGTTATTTGCAATGATGAATAAACATATAACTGAAGTCCGTAAAGATGAAGGTCTATAAGTAAAAAGTGTTGTTGGATTACTTGAAAATGTTCTGATTACATTTTATTATAGGGACTCATGTCATCACGTGACCTCTATGGTGAGGGAAGGGCCGATAATGAAAGCGGAGTCTGATTACATCGAACTGAAAATAATAGTCAGAGTGAGAGGTCTTCATCCCGTGTCGATCTCTGGCTACTTTATGACAGCAGGACCGCCGCATCACGTGACGTGCGGCCCAGCGGTCACGGGGCTCCATCCTGTGCTCCGTTTTCTTTCTCACATGGTCTAAAACGAAAGAAAATGTTTCTCGGCAGGGAATGAATAACACAAAAAGTAAAGCCCCCCCACCACTCCTTATGTTGCCTCTATCCACTGTAATCCACATCCCACTGACAAACACTTGGTTCCCAACTTGATGCTGATGAGAGAAACTGTCCCTCTATTTGTATCTCATTCATTATGTATGTTTTTGTACAATTTGGTAATAAACTAGTAAGGTCATCCATTATTAGTGTCCCCACATAAAACACCTATATAGAAAACCCCGTGATCATAATGATACATTGGTCCTTCTGTGAAGGTATAAAGATATATCCCAAAATCATAAACACATATTTACATATATTTTACTGAAGATGATCCACAGAACTTGTTGTGAGCATGAAGCTGCTTTATAATCCCGTTATATTCAAGAGAATGCCGACATCTCTCCAACGTGAGGCAACGTGCGGCAACTCACACCAATAGGACAAAATATGTATTTTGGGGTGAACTGTAACCTTAAAGCCTGCAAACCAACTCCCAGCCAGAGAAATATCACGTTCACAAATAAAAAGTATGAAAACTACATAAAAGCTGGTGTTTATGGTATTTATTGTAACATTTTCTTCATGATTTGAGGTAATATGCTGAGGATTAGATGTGTTAACGGCACCTGTCTTTCTTTATTAACACTTTGTGTCCATTAGGGGGCAACAACGGTCAAAGAGTTAACAAACTCTGGATACTGGAGCTTTATCATAATACAACTATTGCATGCTTTTAGAATAAAAACAATATATGAGGAAGTACAAGATTGCTGCATCAGTTTAATATATTAAAAGGAAAATGTATTCATAACATACATACAACTGTGTCACAAAAACATCACTGACGGATTCTTATTTTGTTTGTGTCAAAGTGGTTTCTATTTTGAAAATTCTTATAATAGCTTTTATTTTTTTCTTTGGCATACTGCATATCAAGTTCAATGGTCTTTATGCAATAATATGCATTAGAAAATATGTGAAAACATTGAGAAGATTAAGAAGGATAATTACATTAAATATAATTAAATAAAAGAAATACAAGCATGCATAATGGACAAAGTTCCAGTTCATACAGTTTCTGTACAATAGTAGAAAACAGGTCTTTTTTCATTTCAGTAGCATTATCACTACTGTTACAAGTTAAAGTCTTGCATTTAACATTAAAGGTGCAGTCTGTGGGATCGTGTCAACATCTAGTGGTGAGGTTGCAGATTGCAACCAACTCAAAATTCTCATTTGTGCCGACATGTAAAAACGCTGCATATACAGATATAAAAGGCTCATTCCAAGGTCACAGAAACACGATTCCTATTTTCAGATTATACACGAAAGAAATACAATGTATCAATATTATATAATATTTCTGCCAATGCAACATACTGTACATTTAAGTAAAATAACACAAGTATTAGCAGCATAATATACTTAAAGCATCACAAGTTAAAGTACTAACAATAACGTTAGGTCTCTCTAGAGAATCACAACATAAATATGAGGGATTGTGAGATTATTAATGTTAGAAGAAAGATGAAAATCTAAATTCTGGGGGACACATTTGTGTACTTTTTTAGTTTTTGTTGAAATATTGGATAATTTGACGTCTTTGGGCCTTGAACAATTGAATAAAATCACACGTGGACAAAGTTAATAGAGACGTTTAGAAAGGAAATCACTATCTGTGGACCCGAAAACCACTCATAGGTCTAAAATAAGACAAGGGGCCCCAACTAGAAACTGCTTTTGTTTTAATAAATATCCGTCGTTACTTTCCACGGTTGCTGAAGAGTGCTGCAGTAAAAATTAAACTGCTACTGTAACTGCGTTCATCGTGGTGAATCGGTGAAAAGGGAATGAGAGCAGTGGATGGTGTCAATGACCTCAGTGATAAACCCACAGGACAACAGTGTTGTTGAACTTTGCCTCCTTCTCCTCATCATCACTTTAAAAGAAGAAGGTTCTGCTGCATCCAGCCGCTGTGTATCTCACACCGCTGTCTGCATTCCAGCTCATGCGTTAAAACATGAATGTGCCAGCACAAGAAATCAAAAAGATTGTCATTCAGTGGATATTCAGTCTGTATAGCATTTTGTAATAAGTTACTTTCAATTGATCATCTGCCTGTTGGTGTCCATAGGACCCGCAACAACATGATACGCCTCTCTGTATTATTTTACTGCGTTTCACTACTGATCCCGTTTATAATGAGAACTGTGGCAGGTAACCTGTATGGAGGATTACGAGTGTCTGGAAAGTCCAAGACAGCGTATACAGGGAAATGAGTCGATAAAGTAATCACTGAGTTGAATATTGATTTCAAAGCCTGTAGTAAATATATATATTTTTACAGCGTTGTTTTGTTCAGGCAGTAAAATCTGGATTTATTGCTCCTCGCATTAGAAGTGGGAGAATGTTGCTATCGTGACGGTTTTCCCTTCGTCTTTTGGCCTTCAGCCTGATCACCACTTCCTGCTGTGAATGAGTCGCTGAAGATGGACTTGAGGTGGCCGGTGAAAGAATTACAATCACAATGGTGCCATTTCAAAACGTCTATTCTCAGTGTGCCTCAGTCTACATGTTGTATATCGTGTCTTTTATGTTTACCCATCTCTCCACGTTTCTGGAGCACCTCCTGTTCCTTGTCCTTACTTTGATTGTTTTTGTTTGTTTGTCATTATTGCTAAGTAGTACTGCAGGCAAGGTCAAACATGTGCTGACAGAAATAACACCGAATTAAACCGCCATCAAATGTACAGCAGCCTATGTGTACAGACATGTGGTGTCAGCATAGAAGTCATGAGCCTTTTGGTTATTTTAATACATATTAAATTATCTGACTACAATGTTGACATGTAATCAGACTTTGAATGTAACAGCTAAAAAGGGAGTAAATAGGAACTGCTTAATACTGGGTTTCATTTAATTACGTTTATAGTTTTGCATCTTACTTTGGATTTGACAGGTTCTGAATGTTTAAATCTAAATTAGCAAATTACCTATAATTTCTAACTACTCTTGTCAAATGTTTCCCTCTAGAACAATGGTTCTCAAAATGGAGGTACGTCCATTTAAAAATATCATCCATTCAAAAATCCTTGAGAACCACTGCGCTCTAGAATATAGTGGAGTTTAAAGCTACTATGAAGATGTTTCATATTGTGTCAGGTTTGGCGGCCCCTGTGGACAAAGGCGGTAGTGTTTCCGAGCACCAGAATCTCATTTTACTGCAGTCTGACAGGCTTCAGCAGTTGTACACACTCAACACGTGTTATGTCCTGGAGGTCATAACACTGAGTCCTCAAGGTGGAGATAGAGGACAGATCAGTGCAGACACGTCCAGCCGAAGAGGACTTCAAAGCGCCTCACTGCAACAATAAATGCTGCAGCTGGTGCTTACGTGTGTCAGCAAAAAATCTACGGGTGACAAAACCACTGTAAGCGCCTTTCTGATTCTTTAAAATGTGATTTATTAAAAGTGATTGGTAATGTGGAACTGTAGCCAACTGTGTTTGCCACCGCTCTGTAGAAACCGAAGGCTTTATTTACCCTTTATCTTAACATATTTGACTCGCTTCCCAGACATATTGTTAACCGTAGTAACACAAACAAAAGTTTCAGATCTGCATACAGAACATGTAGAAAGCCATGTCTCCAATATAATACATTTGAACCACCCCACAGTCATTGAGTGAGTTTCTAATCACAGACATTTTCCTTCTGCTATTGGCTAACACAGACTGATTTAATACTGTCCCAAGGTAGGCAATATCTGTTTCACGAGATGATTTTATGGTTTAGCACTACTAAGATAATAGCCCTGAGTCTATAAAATGTGACTGTATCAGAATCACGTTTCAAAACTCATTGCAAAATAAAGTTGTTAACAGCCTTTGTTTCCCTGTCTTGAAAACAGAAACCCAATCAACCTTGAAGCTTTCAGGAACAACATTTCCATGCTGATATATTAGAAGATTACAGCTGCATCACTTTAATGAACCATGCTGCTTTTGGGTGCGGTGAGTTAAAGTTTATTTTCTGGCCACGTGATTCAAACAAATTGGGGGCAGCATTTCAACTCTACTCCTTGGTCCATTTGATCTAAATATACAGGACTGTATATTTAGATCAGTTATAACAAATGTAAAAAGCCAACTACTAACTAATAGCAAGGCAAGAATATGGAAATGTATGGATTAAATACAAAGTGGCTGAGGACAGACTGGACGCTACAGGGACTCACCATCGCCTCTCCAGGCACCAAGTGGTATTACAAGACAGGACGGGCGAAGCTAGCTGGTTAGCATGTGCAGTACACGTTAGCAAGAAATATAGAGCAGAGTAAATAGACAATAACACGACGCTATTTCACTTTTAAGCCATTGATGCCTGTGTTTTATGTTTTATCTATGTTTAAATGTCTTGTTATACATTAGAATGTCCTGTCTTAATGTTTTTATACATGTTTTTACCTGTTGAATGTTTTTGCAATGACAATAAACGTCCTTACCTCCTTACCTCCACAGGCTTTTTAAATCTCTAAAATGCCACAGCGACGTGGCAGAAACAAGCGGAAGTAGAATTACTCAAATTAGGAGGAACTATTGGTGAAGATGAGTGGAAGGAACACATGAGAAACAGTTCACACAAGACACCAGACAAACGCTTTGTGATAAAAGCATCTTTTGTCTCGCGTCACACCTAATTTATTTCAGACCAAACTAGGAAAGCAGCGTTTGCCCGAATCCGATCTACAGTGGTTACAAAGCATAAAGGTCGTTCTTTTTACATCATTTATCCTGTAACGATGTATTGATGGCTAAAGGGTAAATGTGGCACCTTTGACTAACCCAGTGGTTCTACAGCAAGGAAACCAAATTGCAGTTATTTTTAAGAACAATCCATCTCTGTTAAGTCAGCCCACATCTTCTGGCTCAAGCGCGAATGTTGATTTCCTTCGGCCAACGTCCTACAACACTTGTTTGAGTGTGAGTCGAGGGATTTGGAGAGGAACAAAAGAATAAACAAGGAACACCACTCATCTCTAGTTGAGTGCTGCTCACCGTACGGCGGTGGTTGGAGGCATAAACACTTAGTTTCCTCCCTCTGACGGGCCACCGGACATCTGAAAACACCGCTGACCCTGAGGAGGGAGACAGAAAAACACTGCTACTGTCTTTTGGTCTGGGTTAAGAGTTACCTTTTTATTAAAGTCAGCTTTATTTATCCATTTCTTCCACAAGTGCAAACATACAGAATATTTGAATAACCGTTTCCCTCCTGTCCAACATAAAGTGAATACAGATAATAAAAGAACATTTAGACAGCATATATATTAAGAAAACTATCAGTAAATAACTCTGATAAAATTCCGATTGTCTTGCTGGTGCCATTATAAAAACTGTCAAGGGCTTGCACACTTTTGCTTTCCAAACAACATATCTTCAAACATTTTTAAACACAAAAGCTCCTCATAAAATTAAAGGAATAAATCAACATTTGGGGAAATATACTTCTTGCCGTGAGCTGGGAGAGAAGATTGACACCAAACTCAAATAGGTTTGTTCAATATGAAGCTGGAGGCAGGAGACAATTAGTTTTACTTAGCTTAGCTTAGCTTAGCATAAAGAGCAGGGAAACACCTAGCCGGGCTCTGTCCAAAGTTTACCCGTTAGGCGGATTACTTGTGAAGAGAAAGCCGCTACTGAATTAGCGCTTTTCAGATAAACGTCATTTATAAGGGAACGTGACAGATGGAAACACAATGTCGTTGTTTTCTATCAATACCACGTGTTGTTTTACACAATATGGAGATACTTTGCTATAATTTGACTTTGAATGGACGTTGCACGTTGTTATTTTTGACCAGTGTGGGTCAGACACAATGGTAAACTTGACTTGTTTATATTATTTATGTTTACATGTTTTTACATATTAATATGAAATGTAAACATATTATGTAATTTATTTTAATAAAACATTTTTTTGGAATGTTAGTAGCAATGTAAGGTTTACAATGTTTTGAAGTTTAATAACAACAGCATGACAGTATTTCAGATTCAAATACTTTTATTTAAAATAGATTTAATCATCCCGACAATCGCTGTTAAACCTGACTTGTTTCTATGCCGAAAAACTCTGACATGAGAAACTTCATGTGTGACGGTAACCTACTATTCTGTCAAATGGTCATAACACGACACATTAAACAATAAACACGTGTCAAAAAAAAGCTGCTTGAGTGAATTTACTTATCGTGATCCAAAACAGCTTTCTGTGTAAAGCACCGGGACAGAATGTCGTACACATGGGAATTCTGGTAAGTGTTGTACACTGCATATCGGACTCTTGGCGCCAGGAAAAAATTGGGATTTTTGTACCTCATTACTTTTTGTATGAAAAAATAACACATTATTCCTCAGAAAAATGAAAAGTTTCATTCATAGGCAACAAAACGCACCTTAACTAAAATAAATCCACTGATAAATCACAGGGGTTTTGCAGCTACAGCCATTCGTGGTCTGGTATTACCGTTAGCTTGCTTTAGCTAATATTAGCAAACTTTAATGCCGTCTATTTGACATAACTGACTTGTTAGTAAGCTTGACTTTATGACCCCTTTTCAACTTGTGCAACAATAACACTTAATCTCACCATATACAATACAGTTTCCAACTCCAGGGTGGTGATGTATTTCATGGCTACCTAATTTACGAGGTTACGATGTTTCCTGGAAACATTTTTTGTTCAACTGACGAAATGACTATGCTTGAGATTTACTGGAATTAATTGCTTGGAAGTTGGAAGAGTCCTGTCTCTAGCTCTGTTTATTTTTTTAAACCTATGTCTCTGTAATCTACTCTGACATTTGACAAGATTTAAAATAAAATGTAATCTATATTTAAATCAAAATTCAGTGAGTTTGAGGTTACATTGTAAAATGACAACTTTACTTTGCGCCCATCTTTGAAACTATTCTGAACTGTCATGTTTGTTCTTTTCTGTTATTATTGATTTCTTTCTCGGTCCACGTGAACAATGTTTACTCTGTCCTCAAACATGATCGCGAAGGCCACTGTGCGAGGACATTGCATGGTTAATAACATTAGTCACAGAAGCAAACATGCTCACATACACTTTCTCTCCCACATACACACACACACACACCAACACCAAGGATCCACACTAAATGCACTCCTGAGCCGTATGTTGTCCCGTAGACTGCTCATTTTGGTGTGAACACTTTTACTTCTAGTGTGTCGGCAAAGATATAAAGACGAGAGGAGGGGAGATATTAGCGCGACAACTTGAAAGACACTTGATCATGTTGACTTGTCTGCTTCAGAAAGTGACATTTTAACTGCTCAATATTTACAGTTTCTCTGCATCGTCATGTGACACAACAATTTGTGGAGTCTGGGAGTTAATAATTCTGAACTTAATTGCAGTATGTTCCTCCAGAACTGGAAGTGTGGAGCCAAAATCTGCTGTTATCAGTCCGTTGTCATTAATCTTAGATTGCATCTGCAATCTTTGTACACACACTGGTGGTTGCCGCTATTTATTGCCTGTGATGGGTTTAAAGTCTGTGCCATAAAAAAAACATCCGTGTGTCGATCCTCAGTTGCTGAAAGGGTTAAGTGTATGCAAAAATGTCATTGGGTAATTACTTGAAGGAACATTTCTTTTTTATGGATTTCCTGCCTTTTGTTGTCAAATATGTATGGCAGGTCAGGATTTGTGGTTCCTCTAAACTTCTCTGTTGGGGATCTTAACGGTACATTTTCTAAACTTTTCCATCTTTTTAATTATAACTGTAAATTAACTTCTCACCCTCCTCTCAGAAGAGATAACAGGGTACAATGGAGTGATACGTGTTGTTAATACTTAGATAGCAGACGTTTTGTATTGAATGTATTGTGACCTTTGCCAATAATATCTTCTTGTGTATACTGTTAATATTAATGGCATTTTAGCTGCTTCAGTTTCAGGGTAAGTTTACATGCTTATCTTATGCCCAACCATGATGCGTTTCTCCTAAACCTCTCTTTGGGGTTTTGTTTTCTAAACCTAACACTACATTGTTTTTGTGGTGCCAACACGTCATTTTAACACTTTCCGTGCCACCACTAGCTTGTAATGCACTGTGTGGAGGTCGAGGTAATTTCACGTATTTCTGTGAGATCCCTTTGGAAAGTGTGGTCGCAGAAAGAGAGCAGAAGCAGCTCCGAATTAGGACAAGCTAACTTGCTAACTAGCTAACCATCCGTCTCCGGAGTGGCATGGAGTGAGGCTGTGAGACTGTTGGACCCGGTTCTGCCACCTGCCGGCTAGTTAGCTAGCTTGCTAAATTCGACCATGCTTTATTGCTACGCTGGTTTCATGAAAATGAGCCGAGCAAAGTAATCTATCGATAGCAATGTGCTTTCCTTTGCTGTGACAAGAGTGTTTTGATGAAGCATTCATTTGTTACATCTTATTCATTTACTCTGGTTCTCTGCGCTTCGTAACACTGCTCAACTGCTCGTTGGAGTCGTTACTGCATGACCTCACCTCAGTGAATCTGTGACTTGCTGTAAGATAGTTTAGTTTATATGGATGTTAGCCCGGTACAACGATCGCAGTGGCAAGGATGCACATAACAATGGCCGCCGCTCTGACCACCCTCCTAGGTTGATTCAAATGGGAATTTCCATTTTACTACCATTTCAATAAGGAGAGACTTGTTTAGAGTTTAACAATCATTTATTACAATTACATATATTTGAATACTGCAAAGTCTTTGGCGATTAGACTCCATCCTGAATTAGGATAAGCAAGGGGTAGTGTAGCCAATACCTGAAGACACTGGTGGTGAAGAAGGAAGTTTCTGTAACCCGATGGTGATGATGAGCAGACTGAATGCTGACTGGAGGAGCCTAGGGTGGCTCATCTGTTTGAGCTGAAATGACAACTGACAGCAGCAGAGAGGAGAATATATTTAAAAGTTTGGCAACAGCGTTGTGATTGGCTTACAGAAACTGTGCAGAATCGGATTGGTTAATTGAATGTGCACGCCCCCCAATCAGCTGATGGAGTAATCACTGGGAGAATTGGAGACTGAGATTATGAATGAACAGGAGTTTAAAGAGGGTCTTGCTTACTGAATTTACGCTTCAGCTTCATTTCTATCACCCAAGTAGCACTGTTGTAACAATAAAGTGTATTTATACTACTGGGTTCAGGGGTATACAATATAATGTGTTGTGTATGTAGAGTACGTAACACTTGCATATTTATTTACTGGCTGAGGATAATGCAATGATCAAATGACGATGCTTGTTCACAGCAAATAGTATTCCTTTTAAGTCAGGAACGACGAGAAAAAAGGCGCACTTCCTGTAACTGCTTCACGATAAAAGACTTCCGTTATAAAGAGTTGTAATGCTTTATGGCTTTCATTGCACCTCTATTGGTGGTATATGAAATGTGCACTTTGGTTCTCAGTAGAGCATACACATGATGTCACCAATGTTAATGTTTTCTCCAGTAGAGCCTTTTATATAACAATATTTTAAAGATACTGTTATGAGTCAGGAAAAATAAGACGTTAAAATTGATCTTTAGTTTTAGTCCCTAGTATGGGTCAAGATCCCCAAACTTTGGATCCTACATTTCCCACAATGCAACTTAAAAGTGTATTCATTGAGAAGTCCCCTTGCTTGGTAAAAGCCGAATCCCAGTCTCCATTTACGGACTCACGGACTTTGAGGCGCGTGCCCGCTAACTCCGTGAGGGTTTAGTTCTGTCCCGCTGTCACATTGTCGAGTGTTTGAGTCTCTGGCAGACATGTTGAGCCCTTTATGAACCCTTTCCATAAGTCAGCATTAGATGCAGACTTTGCCTAAGGGAATTACCCACAGTTCATAGCAATGTGACGTTAAACACAAAGTTACCAATGGAAGAATGGAGCCGTAAAAAAAAAAGGTAAACAAAGAGGCACGTGGGTGTTCAGCTGATAAATAACATTTACACAACAACATGAAGGATTAAAGATGGAACATAAAAACACATGAATGCAAGCAGAGGAATGCAAGCAGAAATAATATATTTATTTTTACACAGATTTATTCATCGAACCTTTCGTTTTGCTATTGAAGAAAAACAAGTATATAGATTATTTGAAATGGCTTCTCATCTCATGAGGAAAGAGGCTGGAAGACGTTCAAATCAGGGAATAAAAAGTATAAAATAAATACCCACAATTGTACACAATATTTTTGTATGTAGTCATGGTCACGTGATATGTTCCCGTCCCATTCAAGCCCTCACAGCCTCTCGCGCTCAACCACTTAGAGGTGACGTCAGTGAGTCCCTGAGGGTTCTGGGTTTGAGGGCTTAGGGGTGACATTGGGATTGGACCCATGTCTTTCAAACTCCGTGCCCCAGTTTGTGATGTGGGCTTTCCAGTAAAAGCCCAAGCAGAGAACACTCTGATGACATCATCAGGGTTATTTTCTCAGACTTCCTCCTCCAGAGCTACAGACGATACTACACAACTGTTCTCACAGATTGTGTAGTACTCCCTTTAAGCTCTGTGGTTGTCAATTGTCTCATTCATTGTCTTCCCCTGTTGGACAACAGTTCTCAAATGCCTCGGTTTCACTCTCAAACAGCAACAATACGCAGATACACAGCGTATGTCTTTCTCAGTCTTACGTTACAGTGTTACAATCATCAAGCAGGTTATGATTCTTATCCTTTCGATTATTTTTGGCTGTTGTTTGTAGTGAGAGTGCATTCTCTCCTGTCTGATAAGAAAGGAATATGGCGCATCATAATCTGAGGATCCACAAATGCACAAATTTAATTGTTACATCAGGCCAGCAAACTCCAGGATGACGATTCTGAGAACAGCGCCGAACTTCTCTTTGAGGTGCAAGATATAAATGTGTGTTGCTTGAATTTAAAGTTTACCACACAGTTCACACACACACACACCTTCCTTTAGCCTCTTATTCAATCAATGGAAATAATGAATTCATGCCAAGTGGAAAGTGGCTGACCTTGGCGTAATCAACAGCTGATCATTGAGAAGCGTTCCATCAGATATCTATGACTGAGAACAAAGGTACGGCCGAAACACCTGATCAAAGCCTGCAATCAGATCACACCGGTTTATTATAGTCCTTATTATCGGTCCACGGTCTGGAAACTCACACACGGACACTAATATACACTTGTCAGGTGGAAAAAAGAGAATATGTCCGATATCTAATGTCCAATCCCCAAAACTGGAGATGGCATCTTCACAAAGAGATGTACTCCTAGATGTACTAGGTTTCGAACATTTCCCATGAATCCAGCCTGATGTGCTTGATCCTGGACAAACAACAGGGGCAGGTATTTCCACTTAATTCTGGATGGACACTTCGATAAGATTGCACTGAAACCAACAATGATCAACAACGACACACACACACACACACACAGAGAGTTTCTGTACTCTGGAAGACTTAAAAACCTAAAAGGTCTGTCCGGTTTTAAGATGACTTACGGGTTGACCTGTGATGCACTTGATTGCCAAGGTGTTGGTGTGTCTTTATCACACACTGGGCTATATCTTATACAACTCTTGGATAACCTTGATTGCTGCAGACTATTTTTACCCTTGAGGTTCACTGCAGAGCGCCGCCGCCGACCTTTAGCAGCATTTCCCATCCTGAAAAGCTACTTAATTTCCACTTCATAACAATGTCCTGTCCTGATCCTGTCCCCGTCACATCCTCCCTATCCTGCCCATCCGAACAATATCTTCCGAATACTCTTCGGGGGCGGAAAGTCTCCGCTGAAAGTTGCAGGTTACAGATATCAGTAAGAACAATGGTCAAGGATCAGCCAGGCATACAGCCGCTGTGCGAAACCGGGACTTCATCATAATTGCTGTTAATAATTACAGTTGTGATAAGCAGCAGAGGTGGCATTTATTGATGGCAAAGCTGTCCGAGGTCTCAGTTGATCTCCAGGAGCAGCAGGAGGAAGGCGAGAGGAGTGGAGAGCTGAACTGGAGACGGATTAGTACACCGACAGGTACGTTGGACATTCTGCTGTACTTGAGGGTGTGAAAGTTACTGGGAAAAGGAACAATATCACAAAATCAAAGGATCTTCACAAGGAGCCGGAATTCCAAAGGTGCTGTATTTCGGGTTGATCTTGGGGGATCCGGTGGTCGTGTCTGACGCCCCTCCAGCCCTCCCACAGGACAGCGCAGGTCCCGACCTGGTTCGTGTGTCCTGCCTGCAGGCGGGGCGCCTGGACCTTTGTTGTTTTCCGTTAACGTCGTTTGGTAAGTGATGTTCAAAGGCAACACAGCTCGCTCTTCCTAACCCTAATGTGATTATTGGGTTTCAGGGCCACATAGAGGGGAAGCAGCGGCGCTTCGGCGGCAGCAGAGGAAAGATGATGCGACGGGGAGCTCAGCAGTACGTGGTGGCCAGGCCGCTGTACTCGGAGGAGTCCTTCGCCGAGGAACACGAGATGGTCTACAGGCCCCGCAAGACCATGCTGGACCACGTCAAGCAGTACTTCACGTAAGGGGGCGCATTGCTTTTTGATTTGTCACCGCTGAGTTAAACACTTTATGGAGGTTCAGATGATGGGAAAGAAAGGGGAGAGTGGGAGAAGTTAAAGGGTTCAATCGTCCTGTCTTTGGTTCTTCAGTGGTACTTCTTCTTCTACTTTTGACACAGTATTAAAACCCACATTTACTTTAACTTTTGGCTAAATTTCCACTATTTAAATTGGGGTCAAACTGGTCGATGTGAGATTTAGGAAAGTCAATCTTTTGCTCCACTTCACCCTCCCGTTGTCTGTACGAGTGTATATGTATGTGTGTTGATGGGTCATTTTGACCCCAAGACACATTTTGCTCCACTTAATTTAACAGAAAAATTAAAAGCACAGAACATTGCCTAGGTATGTATATAACACATAAGCGATGTTCATTCTGTTTGTAAAGTTAAACAACCAAACAAATCCATATTGTTGATCACCTGAACTCACTTTACCGACAATGTTTTGGTCCTCATTCTGGTAAAACTTCTATATAGACGAGGACCAGGAGCGTGAGGCCTTCTAGAAATTGTTTGGGGGGAGGAAAAATCAATTGTGAGATTTTTGAGAGAAGTTGCCTGTTAGTGTGTGTATTGTATGTGAACAATGTATTTCTTTAGTTTGTCATAGGAGCAGGAACTGTTTGAAAAGTTGTTCACCTGCTTTATTTTACCTCAATTCTTCCTCTTCCTTTCTTGCCTTCACTCTCACCAAGAGTCAGCCTTTGATTTTAATTTCTTGTCTGTGCAAATGATCGTGACACCGTGATACTTTCAGTACGACAGACTCCCCTCTTCACCGATAGACCACCTCTGAGAGACGGATTTAAGAAACACTTAGTCCTCTATAATGCAGTGCAATCCCTCTCATTTTATTCAAGATCTTCAGTCTGTTTTCTCAATGGTTTCACCAGGTGGACAAACCTGGAGCTGTAATGACACCCATTATCTGACATACGTGACCTTACTATATCTTTCTGCCGTTGCACAGATGCGACACCAAACGGGCCAAGAATGCGGCGCTCTCTCTCCTGCCGATCATCGGCTGGGTGAAGATCTACCGGATCAAAGAGTGGCTGCTCAGCGACATCGTGTCCGGCGTCAGCACCGGACTGGTGGCTGTCCTGCAAGGTGGAGATTTAACTCCTTCAAGCGTATCTTTGCAGCTCAAATACAGTTCTCTATTCTCACATCACAGGTAGAAAGTCACACAGACAATACCTCACATTTTAGTCTATATTAAGTATATATCTGATACCAGTAATCACATGTTGACACAGCCGTCCACAGAGCAACAGTTAACAGTGACAAGGACTGTGATGTCAGCAGAGAAATGATAACGCACTCCGACCGGCCTCATAGAGAAGCAAAGATAAAAGTTTTTTTTTATCAGAGGGCCTCATTCCCACTGCGTGACCTCACCAGAGGGAGGAGACAAATGCATCTTCAATCGCACAGCGTTGGTATCGGTCGTAGGGAAAAACTAACTGTGTGTGAGCATTCCAAGGGAGGAGAGATCTGTAGTACTTTGTTACTGATTTGCCTGAAGGGTTCCCGCATTATTTATGAGGGTCAGTTCGTTCTAATAGAAGAGGAATACTTTTTATTTATTTTGTTTACTTCCGCACAGAATCAGCATCTGTAATTGTCATGAGAGGTAGTTTAAAAAATAAATGACAAAAATTCTTTATTGTATATATGTTCAAAAGATCTTCAGCCTACAGGATTTATAATTCCCTACTTATCGAAACTATTTCATCATTTACCCTTGGGTCTAATCTGATCTGATAATACACAATATATATATACAGCATATATATATATATATATATATATATATATATATATATATATATATATATATATATATATATATATATATATATATATATAGGTCTGGATTATCAAACAAGCAATGCTTTTTTGTTCATATACAGCATATATATATATATATATATATATATATATATATATATATATATATATATATATATATATATATATATATATATATATATATATCCAGTAGCCAATTATTTTTAGTTCTGGTTAGGTTATTTAGCATATATATATATGTAATGGTAATTGTAATTGTAAATTTCAAAAAAGCAACAAGTCACGACTTCTTCTGTAAATGTACTGTGAATACATGATGTTATGCTTCACATGTCTTACGACCCAAATGTTTTAATTATATCTTCACTACTCACATTAACAAAGGCAAAAAACATATTTTTACTGGGGCAATATATTTGAAGGGAATCAACCCTTTTTCTCTTTGATATGCGACCGTGGCTAATAGCAACTAACAGAGTCTGTCTTTGTGTTCCAGGTCTGGCTTACTGCCTGCTGGCCTCTCTGCCTCCCTGGTACGGACTCTTCTCCGCCTTCTTCCCTGTCGTCGCTTACTTTTTCCTGGGCACCTCCCGACACATCTCAGTGGGTAAGGCCACTGTGTGTGTGTGTGTGTGTGTGTGTGTGTGTGTGTGTGTGTGTGTGTGTGTGTGTGTGTGTGTGTGTGTGAGTGTGTGTGTGTGTGTATCACCGGCCATAGCTGCTCTCTAAAGGCTACAACTAATCTGCTATTCTCTCTCTTTCTCTCTCTCTCTCTCTCTCTCTCTCTCTCTCTCTCTCTCTCTCTCTCTGCAGGTCCGTTCCCAGTCTTGTGTCTGATGATCGGCTCGGTGGTCACCAGGTTGGTCCCGGACGAGGGTCCGCCCCTCAACATCACAGGCTTCGACGGCCTCACCAGAGACGAGCAGAGGGTGCTGGTGGCTTCTTCTGTGAGCTTCCTCGCCGGCATCATGCAGGTGAAACACACTTCATCTCGGTCTCCTCCCACGTCCTCTGACCTCTGAAGTTATAATCATTCTCACCACCACCACCTCTGTGTCTGCTCCAGCTGGGGATGGGCGTTCTGCAGGTGGGCTTCGTTGTCATGTACCTGTCCGACACGCTGGTGTCAGGCTTCACCACGGCCGCCGCCGTCCACATCCTGGTGTCCCAGCTCAAGTTTGTGTTGGGGCTGGTCGTCCCGGGCATCAGCGGTCCTCTCTCGCTCATATATGTGAGTACGGAGCAGCCTCCTCGCTGTTCATCCCATCTAGCATTCATCTGTTAGACTTTTTAGTTGTTGTTGTTTGTGGTTTCTTTCAGACCCTGGAGATCATCTTCAATGACATCACCTCCACCAACGTGTGTGACGTGGTGATCTCCCTGGTCATCATGGTGGTGGTGTTCGCCGTGAAGGAGCTGAACGATCGATTCAAATCCAAGCTGCCGGTGCCCATCCCCATAGAGGTCATCATGGTGAGCAACAGGATCCTTTCATATATATTTCTCAACAGCCTGAAGAGTGCCGTCTGTAGCAATCATTAATCAGATTTATGAGATCATTTATGACAGCGTTCGTGTCAGTTTCTAGGAAACGGCTCACAGCGCCGGGCGTTAATAGAGATCTCTCATGAATCCAATGGGTCAGGCCCTAACGCCTCGTGTCTTCTCTCCTCCAGACTGTCATTGCGTGTGGAGTTTCATACGCGTTTGACTTCAAGACAAGATACGGCATTGACGTCGTCGGCCATATTCCAAAAGGGTGAGACATTTCAGCTAAAAGCAAGGGGTTTTGTATGTTGCGTGCACAGCAATAAGCCATCAGGGGTCATTAAACATGAAGGCCAGGCCACCGCTAGACATGACTAGGCCCGGACTGAGAGGCTTAATTTGCCATCACTGCTCCTGATGTTATCTACCATGCCAATATCAAGATCATATTTGTTTTTACTTTTCATATTTTTGGTGCCATGTGAATGACAGTCGACAAAGAAGAATTACATTTCAGGTTTTAAAACGTAATTCTTCTACATGAAAAATGACGCCATATTCACCTCCATTTTATTGAGATGCAGGCATCTCAGACATTTGTACTACAATTGTGTTTTTAAGCTTCTTAGATTACTTTTACTTGAGAGTCTCAAACAGCCGCTATGGCTCAATGCAGCTGCTTCAAGTAGACGTTCAGATACACATTTGTTTCTGGGTCTCTCACTATCTGTCACAGCCGACTAATTCATGGACCATGACACTCACAGTATCAAGATAATGAGGTTGTAAAAAAAACAGATATGCACATACGTACATGTATGTGAAAGGCTGCACCCACCAGTGTTGGTGGGACATGTTTGTGAACTGTGTTATCTGAGGTGGAACTACGACTTCTACAGAAACATTTCAGCACAACAGACTGACATCTGTTCTCAGGTATGAGCCTCCGATGGCTCCAAACCTGCACATCTTCCAGGAGACAGCGGTGGAAGCGTTTCCCATGGCCATCGTGGGTTTCGCTGTTGCCTTCTCCGTGGCAAAAGTCTATTCCATAAAACACGATTACACCATAGACGGAAACCAGGTATGCGATAGCGCGAAAGTAAGAGCGCAAAGTAAAAAGGTTTAGTCTGGATTCAAATGACAGGACGTGTTCTCTGTAGGAGCTCATCGCTTTTGGAGCCAGCAACATCTTTGGAGCTTCCTTCAAGTCTTTTGCTGCGAGTACAGCCCTCTCCAGGACCGCTGTGCAGGAGAGCACAGGTGGCAAGACTCAGGTAAACTTCCTCCAAATTCTTTTTTACCTTAATTAAACTAGGCCTTCATTTATCCTGAGCCCAACCTCAGCATTAACCCCCTGACCCTAATCTAATTGTGTATCCTTTGGCTGGCAATATCTGTAGGCCTGTGCACAAATGATGGCCCTATAAACCCTGAACACAAACCAAAAAAATCTTCCAATTTTACTTGGTATCACCAAATGGATAATAGGCGATGTCAATATTGTATTGTGCAAGACCTTAAGAGGTTATTCTTGGGACCAGAGTACAGACAATTCAGTCACAGTGAGGGACCAATAAAAGTGCTAATCAACAATGACCTCTAGTGTTTGGAGGGAAAAAGATAGCCCTCTACTAATAATCTCATGTGGTTTATATCAGGTTCGTGGAATAAAAGAGATTTTTATTTGGTGGTCTAACCAACTGGGACCAACATGTTGCAGCACAGGGAAGCAAGTATCTGTAGTTTCACATTCCTGCTTTGCCCTTCCTCAGGTGGCGGGTTTACTGTCCGCTGTCATAGTGATGATCGTCACGCTGGCCCTTGGATTCCTACTGGAGCCGCTCCCAAAGGTAAACCTCAGATCTTCCTCGCTCTGCCAACATGCAAGTGAAGTCTTTGGAGTCTGGACTAGCTGAAATCTGACCTTTGACCCCTTATTTGACCAGTCTGTGCTCGGTGCTGTCGTCATCGTCAACCTGAAGGGCATGCTGATGCAGTTCAAAGAAGTCCCGTACTTGTGGAGGAGGGACAAACCAGACTGTGTACGTTCTCACACATTCCCTCACCAAAGACAGTTTAAAAAGCCAAACATCTTTGCATTTGAATGTTTATTATTGTCTTTTTATTATTGCCTCTTCTTCGTACCATCATCTACATCCAGGTGGTTTGGCTAGGTACCTGTATTGCAGCCATCTTGCTCGGGCTGGATCTCGGATTGGCTGCAGGCCTTGGCGTGGAGCTGATCAGTGTTGTCCTCAGGGCTCAGTTGTAAGTATCTACTTGATAAATCTAATTTCTGAACTGTTTCCTGAGCAGTTTGCAACTTTTCTTTGTGTGTGTTTTTTTAGCCCTCGCTGCAGTGTGCTGGCCAACATCAAAGGAACTGATATCTACAAAGACAGAAAGGATTTTGTTGATGTAAGTGTGTGTGTGTGTGTTGTTACATTACAGTTGTTACATTACAATGTTACATTGCAGTTGTTACATTACAGTTGTTACACTACAGTTGTTGCACTACGGTTGTTACATTACAGTTGTTACATTATGTTGCTACATTGCAGTTGTTGCATTACAGTTGTTACACTACGGTTGTTACATTACAGTTGTTACACTACAGTTGTTACACTACAGTTGTTACACTACGGTTGTTACATTATGTTGTTACATTGCAGTTGTTACATTATGTTGTTACATTACAGTTGTTACACTACGGTTGTTACATTACGGTTGTTACATTACAGTTGTTACATTACAGTTGTTACACTACAGTTGTTACACTACAGTTGTTACACTACGGTTGTTACATTATGTTGTTACATTGCAGTTGTTACATTATGTTGTTACATTACAGTTGTTACACTACGGTTGTTACATTACGGTTGTTACATTACAGTTGTTACATTACAGTTGTTACACTACAGTTGTTACACTACGGTTGTTACATTATGTTGTTACATTACAGTTGTTACATTATGTTGTTACATTATGTTGTTACATTGCAGTTGTTACATTATGTTGTTACATTACAGTTGTTACACTACGGTTGTTACATTACGGTTGTTACATTACAGTTGTTACATTACAGTTGTTACACTACAGTTGTTACACTACGGTTGTTACATTACAGTTGTTACATTATGTTGTTACATTGCAGTTGTTACATTACAGTTGTTACACTACAGTTGCTACACTACGGTTGCTACATTATAGTTGTTACATTAAGGTTGTTACATTATGTTGTTACATTGCAGTTGTTATATTATGTTGTTACATTACAGTTGTTACACTACGGTTGTTACACTACAGTTGTTACATTACGGTTGTTACATTACAGTTGTTACATTACAGTTGTTACATTAAGGTTGTTACATTAAGGTTGTTACATTATGTTGTTGCATTACAGTTGTTACATTACAGTTGATACACTACAGTTGTTGCATTACGGTTGTTATATTATGGTTGTTACATTACAGTTGTTACACTACAATTGCTACATTATGGTTGTTACATTATGGTTGTTGCATTACAGTTGTTACATTATGGTTGTTACACTACAGTTGTTACATTATGGTTGTTACATTATGGTTGTTACACTACAGTTGCTACATTATGGTTGTTACATTACAGTTGTTACACTACAATTGTTACATTATGGTTGTTACACAACAATTGTTACATTATGGTTGTTACATTACAGTTGTTACACTACGGTTGTTACACTACAGTTGTTACATTATGGTTGTTACGTTGCAGTTGTTACATTGCGGTTGTTACATTACGGTTGTTACATTATGGTTGTTACATTCTGGTTGTTACACTACAGTTGCTACATTATGGTTGTTACGTTGCAGTTGTTGCATTACGGTTGTTACATTATGGTTGTTACACTACAGTTGCTACATTATGGTTGTTACGTTGCAGTTGTTGCATTACGGTTGTTACATTATGGTTGTTACACTACAGTTGCTACATTATGGTTGTTACGTTGCAGTTGTTGCATTACAGTTGTTACATTATGGTTGTTACATTATGGTTGTTACATTATGTTGTTACATTACGGTTGTTGCATTATGGTTGTTAAACTACAGTTGTTGCATTATGGTTGTTACATTTTGTTGTTACATTACGGTTGTTACATTATGGTTGTTAAACTACAGTTGTTACATTATGGTTGTTAAACTACAGTTGTTACATTATGGTTGTAACCATGCCTGTGCATTTAACAGTCAAGAGACTGTACCATGGTTTGGGTTATAATTTGGGTCTAAAAGTCATTACTCTCTCCAGATATATGAGCCAGAGGGAGTGAAGATCTTCAGGATACCATCACCAATCTTCTTTGCAAACATTGAGTTCTTCAGAAGTAAGCTGGTGGAAGCTGTGAGTACAAAAGCGACAAGTGAACTTTATTGAATGTGGTTTTAACTCTATGTCTGCAAGCAAGTTTTCTGGGCTTTTAAACTGTAATAATCTTGATTTTAACTTAGAGGAGCTGGTCTCCCTTTTTAATTACACCTGTCAGACTGTCCTGGACTCTGTTGCCCCCCCCTTGAAAGACAAAAGGTCAAATAGATCAACTTCATCCTCTGTATCTCACATTACCTGTGGTGTATCGCAACGCTCAATTTTAGGTCTGATTTTATTGTCCATATCCATGCACTATGTAAAATCATCCAACGTCACAATATCTATATTACTACACTGACGACATAGATGTAAGACCTGATGACCCAAGCAGCCTAGCTGCTGTTTTAGACTGTCTCGTGATATTAACTGTTTCATTTTAATTTTTTATTTTAATGTATTTATTTTCTGATCTTTCTGTTGTTCTATTGCCTTGATTTGTCTGTCAAAGTGCTTTGTAAACTCTGTTTTTATAGGGGCTGTGTAAATAAAGTTATGAGCTAATTCAGTTTGCAGCACAGCATCTAATTCCCACCAATGTGTTCCCAGGTTGGCTTCAACCCACTCAGAGTGTTGAGAAAGAGAAACAAAGCACTGAGGGTGATCCGGAAACTTCTAAAGAAGGGAGACCTTCAGTGGACTTCAGTGAGTAATGACTTTGACCGTGTTCCGTGATAACAGACAGCAACACACCTTCACTCTTTTTCATGCCGTCATTGTTCTGGTTTGACATTATTCCAATGAGCAGTGGATGAATACATTTCTACACAAAAAAAATATATTTATTAACATATTGATGCTGAAACGCTTTAGTTTAAAAGATTTGGACTGCGATAGTATTTGCTCTCAGATGCAAGTAAATGTGTGAATGTGATAGGATGTGATGACGGTTTGTTGTGTTTGGTTTACGACAACGACTTGCAGGTTATGAGTGTGTCTGTTGGGGTATTAAAGCTGAGTCTACAACAGTAAAATATATTAAAGTACAGTTATATACCCCAAAAAGTCAAATGTTCACTGCATGCTCAAAATATAAGCAGGCATACATACAGGCATCTATATAAATGTTTATTATTTTCATCAAACTATTGTCTCATTCATTTGTGTCATTTAAGGTTTACTGTATGCTTTGTATTCTCATTGTTAGTTTAAATACTACATTTACTCACTTTTTACTGTTTACACCCAGATTTCACAAAATGTTTTGTCATGAAAATTTGGTTTAAAGTCATGGAAAAGTCATGGAAATCCATTGGTCAAATTGTGTATGAACCCTGACTATGATGTGCCGCAGCTCTGTGTGAACCGAAGACAAGAGAGCAAATGTCCAAACAGTGTTTGATGCCATTGCAGAAAGGCTTCATGAACACCTCGTGCGGACCCATCATGGAGGCAGAGGATAAGAGCAACATGGAGGAGCTGGACCTGCCCACTGACTTCAAGGACCTCCCGGTCCGGATCGACTGGAGCGCCGAGCTTCCCGCCAACATCAGCGTTCCCAGAGTGGACGTCCACAGCTTGGTCCTGGACTTTGCCGCCGTCTCCTTCCTGGACATCTCCGCTCTGAAGGGACTGAAAACGGTGAGACGTTCGTTCGCGGCAGCAACAGAAGAAGTTATTTCAAACATTCGGCTATTTTCTGTTGAATTATAATTTGTTTAGTTTCTATCTATTTCCACAATATTTATTTTCATTGAATCTAATATTTTTATTTTCATTTAATCTGATTTATTTTCATTTAATCTAATATGATTATTTTCATTTCGATTTAATCTAATTTGGTTTATTTTTCTACAGATGCTGAAAGAGCTGATCCGGGTCGAAGTTGAGATTTACATTGTTGCTTGTGATCGTGAGTAAACACTACAGTATTTAAAGTAAAAAGTTGCTTTTGTCTCTTCCAACAGACTATATGAGCATAATGGGGAAACCCAAACAACCAGAATAAATGATTGTTTTAATGCGTATAACTCTGACCGAAGTGCGTTTGACGAACCTCTTCTTCCTGCAGCTTACATCCTGGATAAACTGCACAACTGTTGCTTCTTTGACGACGAAGTTCAGTCGTCAATGTTCTTCCTCACTGTGCACGACGCCATGCTGCACATCCTGGAGAAACACCCAGAGACCGAAGAAAAGAAATCTGACAATGACAGGGTGAGGAAGACGTGTTTTCACATTGACAAACAGAGCATGGCACTATACAGTATATACATATGTATCTACGAAATAGCCTTAAGTGCTATGTACAGAATAATAAACGCTTCATGTTGCTTTGCAGATTATAACAACGGTCACGGTTCATCACCCTGAAGGCAGCTTGAGGAGCAGAGACAGAAGTGTACGTATCATGTCCTATACTTCCTGCTATTTGTAATTCATTCTTATTTATTTCTAATATATCTATTACTTTTTGTTTTATCTATTTTGGTTTATTTTTGTGAGACAAAAACTATAAAATGCAGCAGTTAGACATCTTTATAACCAGAAACATTCTTTCTTCAAAGTGGTATAAGACAAGTTTTCGACTACACTCACAATGATTGACGTAAAAAAAAAGCGAGGCTGGGAGGGAACCAAACAAAATGCTGATGACGTCATTATTGACCTTGTCTACTGCCACTTTTAGACTCTATCGACACTAGCACAGATATTATTTAAAATGGATATTTTGGCCACATGCCAGCAGAGTTTTAGGTCACTAAAACACGTTTTAAGGTGATTTTTAAAACGGTTACTTGCATCTGTGTGAACATGTAAAACTGAGCGCTTGGCGTCTGAATAGTTTCTGTAACAAGACTCCCAGTCAACGTTTTCTTGGGCTTTCATCGCCTCATAGTAAAGTGACGGTAAGCAGCAACTCCATCTCGTCGCCCGTCAATTTTTTTTTTTATAAATAAAGACATTATTCGCTTTTGCTTTACTACGCTTATCTATTTTTTTTACACCCCCAAAGTAAAGTAAGCTCACTAAGCATGCTCAGAATCTTCTTATCTTGTATTTGACGCATCGTCTTTATCGCCTCCTACAGGCCCGGCGAGTCATTTTTGTGTTCTAGTTTGAACGGAGATCTTAATATCTGTATAGAGGGCAAACAATCTGTTTAAAAAAATATCTGTACACGTAGACAGGGCCTAAATATGCCACTTTAAGCTGTGATAGAACACATGTTAAATAACTCTGTTATTTAACTCTTCTTCACCCACAGGCTCCAGACCCAGAAACCAGGTTCTAACTTCTGAATAAGAAGACGATGATTTCTGAAAAAAAATTTAAAAAAATACCACAAATAAACCACAAAAAAAAGACAAAAAGAGTTAATGTTTTACAGATCATGCTGTAGGCTGCAATACACCGATGTAGTGCATAACGAGATACTGTTTTTATACATCTGACAATCTGAGTTTACATATACAGTATTTACTGTAATGTAAGAAATTCCATGGTATTGATGTTTTTTATACTGTATATAGAGGATTTGTAGGAAATGTAGGTGCAATATATTTGACATGTTGTATAGTTATATTTTCATTATAATGAGAATAAATCCCGGCACACTGTTCTCTAAAGCAATGTGAAAAAGACTGAATGTGCATTGGCTGAAAGATGGAAATAAATATTTCATCACTTTAAATGATGGCATTCAATGTTTCTGTGTATTTATTTATTTTGCCTCTGAATTGTTTCTCCATGACATCATACGTTCATGACTCAAAAGCGAGGTTCAAGTTTGGAAAAATGTAAGTATTGTTTCAATAACAGTATAAACTCATCAGGACTGTGTGGGTTTGGTTAGATCAGATTGACAATCAGACATACTAAGAAGTTGAATGAGAACACATGTTTTGTTATGTTCTGATGAGTAGCACGCGTGTTAAACTTAATATTTAATATTGAATGTTATAGATAAAAATTGACAAACGAAGTTTACAGGAGCTTCAATGATTCCTGCTTCATCACGTGATGTTGAGGCCATGTCTTCACAACGGTTTCTGGATCCAACATCTGTTCTTTTTCAGTTCTTCAGTTTGTTCTGTAGTTGTTTTATCAGAGCACCACAGGGACATCAAGCCCGTAGAACAATATCATAGCACCTCCTGTCTGTAGACGTGATCTAAGGTAGAGGTTGCTGGACCCCTTCATGAGGAAAGTCTTGATCGTGGATTCATCACAGTCATTTCAAAATCAGAGCTTCATCTTAAATACGGTGCTGGAAGTATCAAAACAGGTAGAATACACATCCACACTTAAATATATGCAAAGAACACTTTATTTCTGACTTTCATCAGAGCCCACAGGGTTCAACTGGAAGGGCAGGTGTAAAAACAAACAAATCACTGCATGCAGGAGACCTGTGCACAGCCTGGTGAGAGGCTCCGCTACCTGGTAACTACAGCTTTATGGTGCTACATGGAGCACTGAGAGGGTTACAAGTAGGTTCCACACGTACACAACACAAAACAAAGGAGTACAGTGTATACAGACAAAAGAAAATACAATCACGGAGCACCCTATAGTATTATCATATAATTTCGTAAGTGAGGCTTTGATCGTTAATCAAAGATCCCCAGATCTATAAGGGAAGAAATATGTCAAAACAAGAATTAAACATGTATAGAACAAAGGGCTATGAAGGGGTACCAGGCAGGGGTCATCATAACACATAGATCCCAGATTCTACATTAAATAACTTGGATTACAGCATAACACCTATATCAGAATTACAGTATAACACTCACTATAACAAAATCCTCCTTGAGGCCCATCGGCTGAAGTGTATCTAAAGTGTCAATCCAAAAAATCTCCCTTTAGTATATCTCTATAAACCATATGTCAGAGCTCTGGGTTGAGCACTGCTGTTCCCATCAGTTTCTTTTTAATATTAGGTAGTGATGTGGAAGCCATTACACAGTTTAATCCACCTATCCAAAAAAGACCCGTTTATGATCATATTGCACTGAGAATTTAAGGTCAGGATTTCTACTATTGAGGAGATTGACAAAATCATTCTGCTCAATGCAAGTCCCTTGAAAAATGCAAAAGATGTCATCTAGGTATCTGAACCATTTCAGGATTATATGATTCTATTTCTGTTAGTATAAAAAACATAACTAAAAACTGCATTAGTATATTAGTATATAATTAGCATATTCACAACAGTGTTCCTTTGTATTGAAGGATAAAGGACAAGTGGTGCAGTTTAAAGAGCAAAGCAGCATGAATTTCCTGGTGGGAGTGCTTCCTCAGTGCAGTCTCTAAAGTCATACTCACGGCCTCGAGTCCTTTGTCATGAGAGATATTAGTGGCGAGGCTTTCCACAGAATATCGTTAGATAACTCTTTTAATATTGATATGTTGTTTATTAAATCAGTAGAAGCCTTAATAGATGATGGAAGCATCTGAACATGAAAATGATCACCATGGTTAGATAATGGCTACAATAGGTCGACCTTTGGGTTCAATCAAACTTTTATGGATCATCATGTTCATTCATAGAGATCCAATTTAGTTCAGGACCTCGGCCTGTTTTTTTTGGAAGTCTAGGATCGGGTTACTCTTCAGTTTTCTATAAAAATGTTCATCACTTAATTGCCAGTCGGCCTTATCTTTGCTGTCTGACATGTTCTATGGCTATAGCACCCTCCTCGTCAGCAGGTTTGATAATAATCTCAGAGCTTTTCAAAGGTGCTTCCAAATGTTCATCTTGACTAAACAGAGCGTGATGAAATAAAAGTTATATGGCACCCACCAAGCAATATTCTCTTTAGCCCGACACCTTCTGACAAACCTTGTGAGGCGTTGATAAAGTCAACCTTAAATGACGCAGTGAAGTCACCACGGTGGAGTGCCAGTTTTGCGATTGAAAAATGTTGCCTCCCCAAGAAATGGTGGTGTTCAATACTCTTAACTTCTCTCAGGTATTCTTAAATGGGCTGCTGCACCAATATGAACAATACGGTCCAATATTACACTGAAAAGCTGTGCAACTGTTGCATTTTAATTGATTTTCCCATGTTCACCCAAGTATGTTCGTTTTTTAGATGAAGTTTTGGTAAACCATCTGGCGTGTCCCTTTTCATTTGACCTCCCACTGGTCAGCAAAATAATTGTTCTCCATTGACTGTGGAGTCCACGGGATCTTTGAATGAAAAGCAAAGTTTCAAAGTTGTGATCATTGAATTTGCAGTCTTGGGTCATTTTGAAGGCAGACTTCGAATGCAAAGAAAATTAAGCGTTCAAACTAAAACTGCTCACTGAAAGTAAGCCAAATAAATTGTCAACATGTTGGGACACCTCTCATCCATAACCTCAGCTTGAAGGTGTCTCATGTCAACACAATGAATCATACATCTGTGTTAATGATTGAACGCAGCCTAGACAAAAGCAACCAGTGGTGAGATTGATCTCAGATTAGATACACCCAGATAAACCCCACAGCTACAGGAAAGCAACGTTCAAAGGTTCTCTCAGAGATCTTTCCTCCAGAACCTTTCACATCAGATCGGATTTCTCGGGCGCCTGAGGTGTGAGGATGGTGAAGTTGAGGAAACAATATGCGGTGGACAGACCCGTGTACTCAGAGGACAGCTTGGCTGAAGATCATGAGAAAGTCTACCGGCTGCGCAAAACCATCCTGGACCATCTGAGAGAGTATCTGACGTAAGAGAACCCCAATTCTTTAGAGATTCACCGTCTGTGATCTGACTTAATCTCCCTTTTTAATATTCTGCAAATTAAGTGTCTATGTTTGGTGGGTTTGGCAGACTTTAGTAAACAAATTGCAAGAGCTTTTTTATTTATTACATCTGTTAAATCCAGCTGGGATTCGAAACGCGGCAAGAATGCGGCGCTCTCTCTTCTGCCCGTCATCGGCTGGATGAGGATCTACAGAGTCAGAGAGTGGCTGCTGGGCGATGTGGTGTCTGGGATCAGCACTGGACTGGTGGGCATCATGCAAGGTGAGGAACGAGACGGAGGGAGCTGCAGTCTGTGGCCGCAGAGTCCGGCAGTAGCATTGTTGGTGCAAAACCAGTTGGCCAACTTCAGGGAATTAATTTTAGCGATGCTTGCTTTAGAAAACAACATTGACTGCTGACGTATACGTGCATCTATCACCTAGACCTGCAGCCTTACTTTTGCTGTACTGTATGAAAATTTTCACACAATAAAGCCTCAGGATGTAGATTGCAAATGAGTGTAACTTCTAAGTATGAATTTTGTGTTGAGATTATTTGACCTGTTTGAATCTCGAATACAAGCAGCCGAAATGAGCTTCCTCCGCAGGGTGGCCGGGCTCACCCTTAGAGATAGGGTAAGGAGCTCGGACATCAGGAGGGAGCTTGGAGTCGAGTCGCTGCTCCTTCGTGTCGAAAGGAGTCAGCTGAGGTGGTTCAGCATCTAGTCAGGATGCCTCCTGGACGCCTCCCATTAGAGGTTTTCCAGGCACGTCCAACTGGTAGGAGACCCCGGGGAAGACCGAGGACACGCCGGAGGGATTATATCTCCCGGCTGGCCTTGGAACGCCTCGGGATCCCAGAATGAGCTGGAAAGTGTTGCGGGTGAGAGGGAAGCCTGGGTCGGCCTGCTGAACCTGCTGCCACCGCGACCCGACCCCGGATAAGCGGCTGATAATGGATGGATGGATTATTTGACCTGTTTAAGTAATCGTTAACCAGATATTTCCTTTTTTAAATTAGAATTTGGCTCATTTCAGACAGTATGTAAGAGTACTCGTATGGCTGCTTGCGACAACCTCTAAAATCATTGATGCATCTGAGAGATTAGGCTTAAGATAAGATCAAACTTTATGATCCCACACAGGGAAATTAAAGAGTCGCATAAGTAGTGCAAGAATAGACACATGGAATAGATACGTTAGCGTAACAATTTGGTGAACAAAAAATGTCTTATTTAGCGTTCGGTTGCACTGAGCTCCATCCTCTCGTGTCTCTCCTGGTTGCAAATAAACAAGATGGCCAAAACTCAAAGCTTTAAAACAGCAGCTTCTGATATGCAGGATATGGTCGGCACCAAATGTTATCTACCAGATGTTTCAATCTGATTTAAATACAAACATAAAAAAAAAAGTATTGGTCACTGATTTTGCTTCTTTTAGTAAAGGAGCAGCCATTTTCAACTTTATATTTTCAAATTTATGTGACAGATAAATAAGCTTTTCTTTGTATTTCAGAGATATCTGATGAATAAAATCTTCGTCCTGTGTTGTTTTGCTGTGGTCTCACTCAGGACTGTCCTTCTCTCTGATGGCCTCGCTGCCTGCGAGCTACGGCCTCTACACGGCTTTCTTCCCCATGCTAATATACTTCTTCCTCGGTACTTCAAGACACATATCTGTAGGTATGTCATGCAATGCTGAGTCACTATAAGATATATAGTTGTCTCTATAATAAGTGAAAACCATCATCTTTTAAAGTGCATGTGTAGCACTTTGGAACACAACTCTTTATTTATCACAATGTCTCCTTATTTATTTTCTTGATAAACTCACTAAGTTTTAAAACAGGTTTTCTGTCATCAAGCAAAAACATCTCACGATAAAAGGCCTGTTGGGAAAGGTCATGGATCTTATCATCTTAACAAGAAGAGATCAGATCGAGTGTAATATGGCTCCCCACTCACCTTCTCATAGGCTCTTTCCCAGTCCTGAGCCTGATGGTGGGATCTGTGGTGGAGCGCCTGGTCCCAGAGAACGGAACATACAACATCACTGGCTTTGAGGATCTGACCCAGGACCAGCAGAAAGTCTTGGTGGCCTCCTCTATGACCTTTCTTATGGGGATATACCAGGTAGATCCGACTAGCATAGCATAGCATAGCATAACATAGCACAGTTCTAGGTAGAATTTTCAAGCTTCTTCTTCCCATTTTTTCCTGTCCTATGCAGCTGGCAATGGGTGTTCTGCAGGTGGGCTTTATTGTTGTGTTCCTGTCCGACACGCTGGTGTCCGGCTTCACCACAGCAGCTGCCGTCCACATCCTGGTGTCCCAGCTCAAGTTTGTGTTGGGGCTGACCGTTCGAGGCCTCAGCGGTCCTCTCTCTATCATATATGTAAGTTCAGGATGTATCTCACAGTTGTGTTAATATTGTCTATGCAATAATTCACTGGTGACCATTTTGTATCTTGTTTTTTTAATCCGTAGTCTTTATGCTAAATTAAGCTAACTGGCCTGCAGCTTCATATTTACCACAGAGACAAGAGAATGGCATCAATCGTCCTACTCACGGCAAGAAAGTGAGACAAGGTTACAAACAAGGTCATTTTACTGTCATCGCACAACAGGGTTGCTAAACGAGAAGCAGGTTGTAGTTCCATTTTGCTTCACAAGTAATACTATTAGTAGTTCACAAAATATCAAATTCTCCCTTTAGAAGCAGGGAATTAAGCTAATGTTTTAATATGCAAACTTTGTTGCCATTTGTTTCATCCTCTGAAAACTAATTTGAAGAGCGGCACCAACAAAACCAGGTAGCTATCTTAAACTGCCAGGTAGCTAGCTTAAACTGCCAGGTAGCTAGCTCAAACAGCCAGGTAGCTAGCTTAAACTGCCAGGTAGCTAGCTTAAACAGCCAGGTAGCTAGCTCAAACAGCCAGGGAGCTATCTTAAACTGCCAGGTAGCTAGCTAGCCAATTAGTGTATAAGCATCAGTTCACTCAAATTCCCACTGGTGGAAACTTCAAACAAAATTCCACTCAGCTTCATTGTATTAGGATGTTGGCAAAGTTTCACAGATATCTCAACATAGTTTTGGTAAAGTGTCAAAACTACACTTTCCATGATACAACCTTTTTAGGATTTTTGTAGCATCCTCACATGGTTTGCGTTATAATTTTTGCCTTGCTGAAATGTGCTGTAAAACTGACTAATACATTTTTAATTACGCTAAAAAGTGCTGAGTAAAGAGTGTTTGCTTCTTTTACTATAATTGATTGTAGTTTATTACTACACTTTGGCATGACCTTTTCCTCTAGGACACTCAGTCTGTACATTCTGGCAAGGGGACAGACAATGGAAATCAGCCTTGCGGCTGTAATTGGGTGCATTTACATTTTAATTTAAAGTGTTCATCAATGTACATTGTCCCTCTCGAACAAATAAATAACCTAATCTTTTGCGCAGACCCTGGAGAAGATCTTTGTCCAGATCACCTCCACCAACATCTGTGACCTGGTGATGTCCATATTGATCATGGCGGTGGTGTTCATCGTGAAGGAGCTCAATGACAAATACAAAGCCAAGCTGCCTGTTCCCATCCCCATTGAAGTTGTTATGGTGAGGGAAACCTTAAAGGGGACATATCATGAAAAACTCACTTTTTCAGTGCTTGTGCACATATATTTGGGTATTTGGAGTACCTGCCAACCCGCAACCTGTGAATTAAGACTACCCAGCCTTTCGTAGGCTTAATCAGAAGAAAAATGTGATTCAATAAGCCATTCAGATGTTGCTTTCCTTCCTATGTCACATGCAGGCTCATTTAAATGAACCACCCAAGGCTTGTGAACTATTATTGCAAAGGTGAACCATGTTTTTCTCGCAAGCCAATCAGAGTAGACTT
>NC_136608.1:2926595-3059095 GCF_910589615.1 Taurulus bubalis | reverse complement strand
AAGGGGGACGGCGCTACAGAGGTGAGACCTCAAACAAACTACTGCAGCAGTGCTTCAAGGTGTTCTTCCCTAAAAAGCTCTGAGCCCACTTGCCTACATATTATTGTTATTCCACCAGACGACCGATGAGTCTCGCATGGAGGTGGAGGAGCTGGATCAGCCCTCAGACCTCAGGGGCCTTCCTTTCCGGATGGACTGGACAGGCGGCCTCAGTGTTCCCAGAGTGGACCTCCACAGCCTGATCCTGGACTTCTCTGCCGTGTCCTTCCTGGACATCTCTGCTCTGAAGGGACTCAAAACGGTACCGAGTCATTCGGGAGGCGACGACACACTGGAGCTCAGTAGATGCTGGTGTGAGGCTGTTTCCGCCTCCACCTCCATCTTTTCACCCAACCGGTCATGACTGCTTTTTCACCCGTCCTCACTCCTCACGCAACTAATGATTATTATCAATTCATCTACAGATTATATTCTCAATGAACCATTTAGTCTTTAAAATGTTGGAAAAGTAGAACAAATAATGTTTTCCTCAAACCCAAACTACAGGTTTCCCTGGGTTTGAAAGTTGTTGGATACATTTGGGATTATGAAAGGATACAACTCATCAGAATATATAACACAGCAAAGTAGTTTTCATACGTTTTCAGTCGTAACATAATATACCTTTAAACTATCATTCAAGTAAACTAATTATTGTTGCCGATTAATTTTTCTTTCTAACTACGTTCTACCTGCTGGTCCTGCTGCACTTTCATAGTAAACGCCTTCACAATCCAAACAATTTTCCCTTGAAGCAGCACAAGCAGGAAGTGTTTTTAATACAGCAATGACAGCTTTAACAACATGAAAGATCCAAAGGACGTGTTTAAAGACAGTCAACCTCCGTAAACAAACTAGAGCCACTGGATGCGTCTCTCATCAGCTGCATGATGTCATCCTGTACTGCCGCTTCCCAAATTACAACTCACTGTATTCTCCACAGGCGCTCAAAGAGCTCATCCGTATCGAGGTGGATGTTTACATCGTTTCTTGTGATGGTGAGTCTCATCTTAGATTCAGTGACATCACAGGTCCACTGAGCAATAATAATTAAAAACACCGTTTCCCCTGTGTGTTGACAGCGTGCATCCTGGAGAAACTGCACAGCTGTATGTTCTTCGACGAGGAGATTCTGAGCTCCATGTTCTTCCCGACCCTTCATGACGCCGTGCTGCATGTGCAAGACAAACACAAGGACAAACGACCAGGCTGGGTGGTAAGGGAAGCTAATCACGCTATAAATACTAGCGTATGAAAGATAAATATGCATGCAGAAGGCCGACACAGGAACAACCAGCCATGGAGATAAAGATGTCAGGTTGAGACTCAGGTTTGGCACCGGAGGAAAGGGCATGAAGGTCACTATAACGAAATGCTTAACTTCCTTGTTATAATTAGAAGTGTATGGAAGATTTAAAGAGCCTACTTTTTTTTTTTTTTTTAAATCAAAGAAATTTATATTCATAATGTAATGTCCATTTCCTTTTTAGGCATGCAACGACTGTGTCACCATTGAAAACTGACAGTTTTTGTTATGACAGTTAACAGAAAGCAAACTCTAGGAGAGGAACCGCCTCCAGGACGTCCTGTTGGAAACTTCACACCACAATACAATAAAGAAAACTCATATTTTCTGTATAGAGTGAGTGAGTTTTATTTTTTAAATGTTTGCGTTAATGTCTATTGAAGTTCACAGTATTTGTTTTGTGTCCTTTTTACACAAGAATGAATAAATTGCATAAATGAAATATGAAAGAATTTGGCATAACAAGGTTTTAATGTGTTCATTGTGTCAATCAAATGCATCTTAGATACTCCAGTCCTCACTTTTTCAGATTTTTAAACACAAACTAAACTTTATTGGCTAAAATAAACCACCGCACTTCAGATATTGAGATTCAAAGCGAGGTTTGAAACCTTTTTCTGAACAAACACTGAAAGTTGGTGAGCACTAAAAAGACTTCAAGACAAACAGCTGATAATGTATCAGCTGATCCAATAAACATTAAGCATGAAGTCCCGACTGCTCCACCACAGAATGAAAACAGTACGAAGCATGTTGTGTGTGGATTTTACTTGAAAGCAAACTGACAGACGCATAAGAATGACTTAAACAGCTTTGACAGAACCAGACAAATCCAAGACTCACAGAATGTCATGTAGTAAATCACATTTGGTTATTCCCTCATAAAACCGGTTTCAACCAAATGTCTTCTTAGAAAGCTTCAAATTTTAAAAGGATAGTTGTTCTCAACTCAACGGCGAACAAACCAGCTGCCGACCCTTCAGTCTTCATATCAAACAGAGATGAGTCTGCCGTTAAAAATTTATTGAGACATATTTGGCGTCTTTCAATGTACAGATGTGTGACTTCAGCTGACATATATACAGAAATATTTACCATACGCTATTAAAAAAACAAAAAGAAAAGAGGGATCTTGCTGCTCCTCTCCGAGTCTATTCCAAATCAATTGTTCAGCAGGAGGTTCAGTACTCTTTATTAAAATGTGCAGCGTATACACATTTGCTTTTGGGGGTCTTATCACAATGAAAGTCCTAAAACCCTGAGGTCTACTATCACATTATTCAGACGAGTGGTGTGGAACAGAACGACAAAGGCTGCTGCCTCGTCATTCAGTTGGCAGTTTACTGATAATAAGGCCGGTAGCGGCCCTGATCTGGGTGGTGCGGTCCGGGCATCTGGCCCTGGGGAGGACCCTGCATTCGTGGTGGCGGCGGCCCTCTCGGCGCGGGCCACATCCCAGGACTTAGCCCTCCTGGCTGGCTGAACGGGGGACTGAGGGTGCCCTGGTCTTCGGGGAACTGCTGCATGGAGTTGGGGTTGTAGTGATGCGGGGGCGGGGCGTTGACCGGCGGGCCGCTGTGCTGCGGCGGCGGTCCCGGCGGCGGGTGGTTCATATAGGGAGGCATCTGGCCCATGATGTGCCCGGGTGGTGGCGTGATTGGCGGGGGAGCTGTGGACATGGGCGGAGGAGGGGCCTGGTTGTACACCATGTGTGGCGTCCCGGAGGCCTGGGGCGGGTGCTGCATGGGGTGGCTGATGGGAGGCGGCGGCGGGGGAGGCGGACCGAAGTGCTGCTGCGGCGGGGCCATCATGTGGTGAGAGTGGGACACGACAGGGGGCTGGCCGGGGTAGTCCCCCGGGTGGTGGTGGGGCGGCTGAGCGGGGCCCGGGCCGCTAGAGAGCGGTTCCCGAGAGGAAGAGTCATCTTGGATGGGCACGGTGATGAGGTTGCTGTGCTTGCGGGTCGTCACCGTGGAGATGCGGAATGTCTCGGGGCCGAGAGCGGTCGGGGGCGGGGCTTCGTGGGACGTGGGCGGCGGCGGCTGGCTGTAGGGGTCGTGACCGCCGTGCTGGAGCGGGTTGGGCAGGTGGACGTGGTTCTTGGGCAGGTGAGGCGGAGGCACGCGGAAACGGTCCGGGACGTCGGATTGCGGGGGCAGGTGCGCGGGCTCCTGGCGGCCGGCGGACGACTTGGCCGCCCGTACGTGGCGGTGGTTGACGTGGGCTTGCAGGTCGCGCTGGGACAGGTAGGTGCGCTTGCATCCGGGCACGACGCTGCACATGTAGAGGGCGCCGCGCTGGCTCTGCTCGATGCGCTGCACCGGGTCGGTGCAGTTGTACATGGTGAGGCTGAACACAGGGACAAACGTTCAGAGCCGGAATGAAACACAGCCGAGGCGCTGCATTACAACACACTACTGCTACATTTGTACAACAACTGATTTAGAGCGGTGCAACGGAACAGCTAATGAAACTTTAAGGTGTACAAGACCATCAAAATAATCTGTGTTAGTGTTTTACTTTTTATAAATTGCTAAGCACTTGTGTTCGGAAGTTAAACAGGGATTAAAAGAAACTGTAATATCTATTTCATATTGCTGTTAAAACATCTCCTTCGCAAAACTGGAATCATTGCCACATACTAAACTTGATATTATATTTGAACACAGTTATAACTGACCTCTCAACTCATTTGACTGAGTCGAGCATGAATGCATCACAATGTAATTCAATAGAAACTCCACACGTTAGCTGTCAACTTAGGCGCAGCCACATTACAAGCTCTCCTACCGATTTAGGATTTGTTGTTTACAATGTAATGGATCAGTGAGTAGAAAGTATTAATCCTGATCTCCTGAAACTTTACTTGACACTATAATAACTGTTGTTAATCTGCGTGTGTCAGGGGATCCATATGATCACGAATCAACTACAGTCCGTAGTGATTCAGCACTCAAAATCTTGCACTCATAGTAAATTACGTTAAAATTGCGAAATTCACCGCGACACATTAAAATGGTTAAAAGTCTCGAGAAATCTCACCCAGGACACATCTTATCTCCTTTCTTCTCATGAAGCAAAGCACACTCGTAACAGAAAACATGTTTGCAGGGGATCTGAGGAGGCAGAGAACAAGAGTTACACATGAACATGTGTCTGTGCCTGCATGCAAAGAAAGAAGAGCTCAACGACAATACATACAATACATACCATACGCCCATATAGGTGGATAGGAAGCCCGCATTTATCACAAAAGTGAATTGGTACATCATCCCTTTCTCCAATCAAATTTAACTGTTGAAAAAAAAAGAGGAAAAACACAGGTAATTTAAAAAAATAATGTTTTGATTAAACTCATTGAGAATTTTAAAACTTTTTTGTTTGCACAAAAACTAGGAAGAGAATTATTAAACCCAGACATCAGGAAAACTTTTGATGTCTGTAGGTGTCCGAGAGACATTAGTGATGACATTCATATGCATCTAAACGCTGAAGCGTTGTTTCCTTCCCCACCGGAGATGTACCTTATAGTCCCAAAACAGGGCCTGGGGGAATCTCCTCTGAGTTGCAAATACGTCACCAGATTTAGCTCCACAGTCAAACCGCTCCTCCTGCTTGAAGCCAAAGTTATCTGTAACACACAAGACAGGACTATTAATGATGTAATGCATAAAACAGTCTAATTCAGTCGCCTCCAAAGCAGTGACCAATGACCTTGATGGGTTGTGACCAGATGCCTTTAGAATATAAACAACTCAAATGTATTTCTTTCTCTGAGCTCACACAACGAGGAGGATAAGTTCCGCTGTGTTTTGACTGACTGATATTCAGCTGTTATTTATTGGAGCATGACTGAAGAAATGCAGCAGAGAGTCACTGATGCTGCAGCTGCTTTAGCAAAGCCAGAGGAGATGGGCGGAAGAGACTTGAGACATCAAACGCTCACACGCAATGCACCCTGGTACATGTAGGCAGTGCTGGCACGGTTCAGCGAGCAGGAGAACTCAGCTTTCCTCGGTGAATATAGCGCGCACAATTACATCAACATTAATTTGACGTTCACATAAAAAAGGTGGAGAAGTCAGTGGCAATGTTCAAGTAAAACTACATTTGATATAACAATGGATATTATATTGTGTAAGATCTTCTGTAGATCATTTTTTATTGTGAAATCTATGGTCAATTATGGTCCCTATGGGTGATTCATTGGCACCCTCTGGGGGTGCATGATGTCACAGTTTCATTTAGAGAACTAGCCTAATATGCTGTTTTATTAATCTAATGACCAGTGAGTGAAAGAGTAGTGGACAGGGAAACCAGAAAGGGTTAGATCGATAAGGAAGAACTGTGATACAGGCCTACTAACAGAATTTAGTTTAGTGTCTCCTATGAGCATCGACACAACACAATATCAGTTATTATATGTTATTTATATGTTCCTTTAGAAATGACATTGCATGCCAACCCTAGTCTTGAGACCCCCAGTTAAGAGAATCCAAGTAAAAAAAACTTCTAAAACTTTCCTTATTACATTAGCTGCTAAAACTTTTATTTATATATCCTGGTACCACTGAGACACAGCCGCCTCCACTACATCAGACACAAACAAAACAATATCCTACACATCATGACGACACTTCTTTGACGTTTGTGTTCCTTTGTGCTCCATTGCAAGACAAATTTACCCCAGTGAGACAATAACAAACGGAGCTGACTTATGGCAGAACAAGGGAACTACTTTGACAAAGAGGTCCAACATTGACCCTCACCATCACTGACTGAAAGACACCAACACCTTATTGTGCTTTCACACCTGTAGCTGGTTCATTTGATCCGGACTGAGGGGGAAAAGTGATCCATTGTTGTATTTTAGTTCTGGTGCGGTTCATGTTGTTCACATAGCCATTTCACCAACGAGTCCGAGGAGTAAACCTGACATTCTACAGACTGAAAGGTAACTTGTTTATTGCAGTTTTGGCGATTGTCATCTTGCATCATCAGGACCAACAGGGGGAAGTCAAACTCTGCTGACTGACAACGGGCAGAGTCTAATTCAAGCAAAGCAGTTTTACTAGCTTTTAGTTTCTTATAACTTGTCTTGTTCTGTGTTTTCTGTCTGTAACCTTGTTTTTTATGCTGCTGTCTGTCTTGGTCAGGTCTCCCTCAAAAAAGAGATTTTTAATCGCAATGGACTCTCCTGGTTAAATGAAGTTTTAAATTAAAAAATTAAGAAATAAGTCAAGGAAAAAGCAGCACTGACGTGTTTAACAGTTAAATGATTATGCATGAATGGGTTATACATCAATGTTGGTTTACAGATCAGTGGATTCCTTCCTGTTCAGGAATATGTTAATAGTCTAACTTTTTTAAATCATGTTAAAATGACATGTCTGCTATCATACAATCCTGTGGTTGGTTCGATGGCAAACAAACCGCACCAGTGTCCACTTGGAAGCGGCATGTGACCCAATATTTCAGACTGGTCTCGGTTCAATTGTTCGGTTTGATTGACAGCTTTCACATCAGCCCAAACGAACCGTACTCACAGGAAGAACAGGCCGGAGTTTGTTCTAACCGAACCAAACGGTTCACGTGTGAAAGCCCCCCTCCAGCTACTGCAGGATGTGCCTACCGTTTTCTCCAGGCTCAATTTTAGACGGCCTGCTGCTGGGTCTCTGGGTGCGGGGCGGAGGTTTGCTCCTTAAGGGCTGCTTGGATATGAGTTTGATGGGGATTCGTCTACGGACATCCGGGCCACCCAAACTCCCAGAGCCGTCACTTCCTTGAAGATCATTGTCTGCTGGGAGAAAGACAGGACACAAAACACTGCTTTAGTCTTGTAGTGCCATTATTACAAAATGATACAACATCCAGTCAAAGGAAATGCCAACATCCAGTCAAAGGGGCACCTGTTTGATATGACTTATGTTAATGATGGCACATAATTCAAATGGCATGTGGAAAAGATGAAATCCGACTAAATAGGCGATTTATTTGTGACATGTGTTGTAAAATGAATAGTTAGTCCTGTTGGAGACAGCTTTAGAACAATATGGTCCAAGTCAGGATGTGCAACAAGCACCGAGACCGATAGTGTGATAGTGGCACCTGCCTGTCATACGAGGCTCAAAGTGACAATCCATTATTTTTATCATCACCGCGGTTGGGATACAGCAAGAATTGCACACTCAAAGTTAGTAACACATCTGACTTGGAACTGATATCATGAAAAAGAAATGCATGTATTAAAGCTTGAGCGGCCTGCTGCCACAACCATAAGCTAAAAAGCTCAAAGTACTTAATTACACATTTCAGCAATCACTCTTAATAAATGCAGCTAGTTGTGTCAGCTCTTAGCTCGCGTTAGATTTGTTAGCATAATGCTAACGTTGATGATGTAGGTTAGCATTCGCGCCGCAAGTCAATCGAAGCTAGCGGTTACGCCTACTAACATGTGCACCGTGCACCGTTCACTATACGGTAGTAACAGTATAAACACATTACCTTGTAGGTTAATTTATAACTAAACGTTAACTTATTGTTAAGTGTTCTGGCGTCCCTCCATCGCGAGCCAGCTTTTAGCTAACGTTAGCCTGAACCACGCTAGCTTTAATGCTACTCTGGACCTAAAGTGGAGGTCGTAGCAGAATAATGTGCCGAGAGGATGATGTGTCGTTATCCGACGAGCTGATACACATACAAATATAACTGCGAGGTGAAAATATATCGCGTAAAAGAAGTTTGCTAACGTCCGCCCTACTCTGTATTTGGCTTACCGCTTTGGTCCATGATCCAACGAGTGAACGCAATGCATTGTGGGATAGAGAAGGCGACGAGAAGATGTGAGGTGAAGGGAGAGGAAAGGAAGGAACCAAGGAGAGGAGGGAAATAAGAAGGGAGGTGAAGAAGGTGAGAGATGAAGATGAATATAATTTAGAAGAAAAAGTGATAGAACGTAAACATTTGCCATAAGGAGTAGGAGGAAGATATCAAATATATTGTTTATCAGTCATTGCTGATAACATATTTGGGATTGATCAGTTAGATAGATAGATAGATCGATAAGGTAAGGTAAGTTGTGCATTTTCAAAGAAGCTGATATCAATATTACTTGTTTAGAGTACACACATTACATTATTCAGGTTGCTTAAACAAATTAAAATATATGATTGTATTATTGGTGCCCTTCAGACATAAAAATCTGGGCTACTGTATAAATAATCAAGCCTGGATGGAATTGATCAGACCTTTGTCCTATAGGTACATTTTGCCATATGATCAAAGAAAAGAGAAGTTCAGGGACTGGAACACCACCTGAAGTTACTTCTTTTTGAAATGGCAATACTTGGAAATCACCAGCTGAAAGTGTCAAGGAGGAGGACATCCTATTTTCAGATAGAGGGTTTTCAAGGTAAAATATTTTAATACTATTCATTTAGTGCTATTCAAATTGAATCATTGGGGTTTCACAATTGTACGATGGGGTATTCAATTGCTTATACATTCTAATAATTACAGACCCCATCATTTATCATTTATAGACAAAATAAATGTGTATCAGTAACGGAAATGATGGTTGACTTTTGACAAAACACCTGGCCTTTCAATACACTTCACCTAACTTAAAAAAATAATAATTTACTTTGCAAATCTGCCTGTCCTGATTATGTTACTCTGCCAAATGTAGTCCACAATGTGAAATACATAAAGTATATCTTAATACTCACTTACTAACTCAGTTACTAACTTGTGGAACTCAAGTGGAACATAAACTTATTACATCTGCATAAAACAAACGCATACATGCATTGGCTATAATTCAATAGAACCCACTATGCAGTATTTTGTTTATTTTATAAATAGTTGTGACCCACATGTATGTACATTGGTGCCTCCATAACATCTAGAATGGTGTTAAAACATATACCAGCAGAACTGTTCGTATTGTATCTTTAGAATACCATGAGATGGAAGGTCTCTCAGGCTGCGATGGCACATAGACAGGTCCCTAAAGGAACATTATCGTAGCTGAATGTGATATATACAAAGAACAGTGTCGCACTGTCGCATCATTCAGGATCCAAACTGCTCCGCCGCGTTCACTGTCTGAAGTCAATGCACGTCCACGGGGAGGGCTGCTGCGCGCTCTCGTAACCATGTCGCCATTTTGATTCGAAAAATATGACTGAGTTTTTCCTGCTTTGCATGCTAAACTTAGCCCCGCGTTTGAATTACTTTGTGCGTGAGTACGAATCATACACGCTCTCTGAAATAACAGCTGTTGTTACCAATGTCAAGTAGCCATTGCTGTTTGGGAAGTGTTTATTTGATAGACTTCAAAGCCACATTGGACTAACGTTAGCTAAGTTGAGCTAGCTAACAGTAGCTGTCGCAGACTGACCCCTTCTTCAAAACAAATCACTATTCGCTCACAGGCTAATGTGTGGAAGCTAACACGGCTAGCTCATAGTTAGCTAGGGACTTAGAAGCTGGCTGCTGGACGGGGAACTTAACTACAAATCTAAGCCTAACGGAAGGAATAGCAGCGGGGTTTTCAACCAAAGGTAAGTTTTGGACGGAAAGGTCGCCATGAATTCGAGCAACGAGCTTACGTTAACTCTGCTGCTGCATAGACAAAGTTGAGCCTAAGTTGGAGAGCTATTTAAGTTAACTGAGCCAGTAACGTTACACGTTAACTATAAGTAGCTAATTAACGTTAGCTTGCGTGCTAAACAGAGGAAAGGAGGAACTAACGTAAAGTTAGCTAAATTGTTTAGTTGGGTAACTTTATGCCTTAAACTCGTCAATTAGCGTTTATAGTTGTTTAATAAACTACTGTTAGCTAATCGGCTAACTAACGTCGCCGTGGGAATCTGTTTAACGTTAGCTGTTCGACTACTTCACGAGTTAACGTAACATAGTCGGTAAGTTACGTGTAACAGTTGTAGTGCCACCGACATGGACGTAACTTGTTGTGGACTCAATGATGTGATCTTTACAATACTGCAGATCTTTATAAACCCCTTTCCTGTTTGGTAACTAACGAGCTGGAAGTTGTTTAAGTTCTTCGGTGCAGCCATTCGGAGTTAGCCGAGGCCGACAGCAACGAGTCCCTGCTGCGTTTCTGAAACCAAGTAACGTGAAACACCGCTTCGGTTCATTTGTGCGTTGCTTACGGATGGATACAGAAGGAAGGGACCCGTGCTTAACAACTGTGAAGCACGTAGTTAACCTGGTGTTTTCTTTATCTTGTATTATTTGGTCGTGGTGTCTCCACTGAAGTTGAAGTAAACAGAAATCTGAGCTCTTACCGCGAGTCAGTTGACGTGCACTTCATGCCAAAGCTACAGGAGCTCAGTTCACATTGCTTTAACAACACCAGTGTGCCTCTTAATTGTTTGGCAGTCGTAATCAATCTGGGACCCCCTTCCTTACCTATACAATAATATGTTGATCTATACATATCAAATGTATCATTAGCCATCACATGATGGGACGTACTGTGAAGTGACCGTCACAAGTTATCAAAGTCAGGAGCACTTGCTGATTTAAGTTTGACAGCCAACAAACCCAAAGATAATCAATCATGTTAATGGAGGAACCCTCATGATCTCTTAACATTTGTGAAGCAGTATTTTAAAAACTACAATGAATTATTCTCAAAGAACTGTCAGTATGTTGGGACCCTCATCTGAGTATGACACATTAGATCCAGGTCTGTCCACATCATTTTAGTGACTGTTGGTTTTTTTTCTCTCCACAGAAGTGTACCTTTGCAGATTGTTTGATCATTTGTCAATAGGTGTCTTGTACAACATGAAACACCATTCAGTCGCCACTAGTTGCATCTTTTATACATTCAAGTAAAGGACAGTTCATGTAGTAAGTGTAGATGGAATTTCCTTTTGCTTCATTTCACTGCTTTTTAACTTGCCTAATTACAGAGTGTTGTTGGCTCACAACATCCACATGTATGCCCTCAGTATGTGCCATTGTTCCTCTTTTTTTAACGTCTGTAAATGTGCCAGTAGACTGTTTTTGTTGAGGTTGCCTCTGGTGGATTCTATTTTGGATGTAAAGTCAAGCATTTGCTTTCCTGCTCAGTGTCCACAGGGAGCGTTCGCCGGGTTATTATTGCACTTGTGTACTCTGTAAATGTATGCCAGATGGACGTTGCTGCTGCTGCATGTGCATGAAAGGGTCCTCCTGAAAAAAAAAAAAAAAAAAAAAAGGAAGCAAAGAAGGAGGAAGCGCTTCGATTTCCCCCATTCAGTTTTACTTCCATGATCAACAGTTGGTAGCATGTTGCTCAGAGAGACACGTTAGCTTTGGCGAAGCCAGCAGATGTCATTGTTGTTGTTGTTGTTGTTGTCGCTGCTTGGTGTGTTCGGTGGTCTAGATTAGAGGAAAAACAAACTGAAAATGCTTTGTTGTCACAAAAACATCAAATAGCTATTTTTCATCATTTAAGATACATTCTCCTTTTACCATCATCTGATAGTCGTCGTTGAAAAGCCTCAGCTGATGGGACGGAAGAAGTAGATGTCGACCAAATCTAGTTAAGCAGTTGTCTGAGTATAGAAGGACGAGAATGCACACAGCGGCTGTGTGTTGTATACTACTGTAGTTGTAAACAACAAGTAACATGCAGATTTTTTTTTTTTTAGCAGCATGGTAACTGGCCATACTTTTTCATTGTCCTTTCCAGAAGTTAAAGTTAATGTAACATAGCCTAACATGTAGATACACTTTATGATAACATCTGTGTATTATAGGCTGTGGCCTAATGACTTTTCATAAAATAGAAGAAGTTTACCAAATAAGTAGCGTAATACCATGTAGGTTTGTCTTGTAGGAAAGCTTCCACTTGCTAGTGAATATTCCCGTTGAGTTACTTCATTGAGTCAGGCAAAATTACATGTGGAGCTTTGATCTATTTGGGTGGTTATTATAACCCTAAAAGGCATGTCATTTCAAAATGCATGGGGCTTTTATTTTATGATTTGCTAGATTATAGTTTGGTAAAACTTTGCTCCCACATGTCATGTTAAATAACCCCAATTCTTTAAAATTGTATTGCAACTGATACCACACTGATTGAAATATATAAACCCATGCCACTATTTCTATATTCCACCATTACATTTTATAACATGAAGAGTCCTAGATGTGTGATGCATTTTTTAATGAGTATTTTTCTCTACTTTATCCTGATATTTCTGTGAATTTCTTTTTACTACAATTAGATTTTTGAACAAAACAATTTGGTACATTAACAACATAATTGTAAATAAACATATGTGATGTTGTTGAACAGGTTAATACTGGGGATGTCTTTAAATTAACTTTTCCCCTCACCCATGCAGATAATACAATGCCTTTCTTAAATAGTATTGTTGCAAAGAGTAGGTTAAAATACGTAAAGTTATATAAATATGTTTGACAGCTCTGCATTAAGACATGTGGCTTTGTTCTGATGTGTCTGTCGTGGCCACGTACGGTCAAGAGCTAGATATCATCTGGATTTTTGTAAATTAAATAACTAAATCATGTTCGATGCTACAGTAAAAGTGCTTAGAGATGTTTTTAATGTGATTTTTGTTTAATGGAACAAACGTGTCCTCATGTTATCATTGACATGTAACATTTATGTAAAATTTTATTTGAATGTTTTTTGTTAACACACTCAAATCTTGTTGCACAGTTGATGTAATAATCTCTGCTGTGTTTCGTTTGGTGCAGGTTATGGTGAGCCTCTCAGCGTCTCATCTCCTAAAGAGGCCTGCGTTTTAAGAGGAGACCCATGCTGATAAATGCCAGGCCTCGCCACACTCTCTGTCGTCTGCACAAACACAAATGCCTGCCTGCCCGTGGGGGAGGTCTGATTAAAGATATCCACATTTCATCCACTGGTACGTGTGAGCAGTTTACTGTATGGCGTTTTTGTAATGGCACAGTCATTAATATTTACCTTGACCACAACACTGCAACGGTTGTCCTTAATGTAAACCATGTAGTATTCTGAATAAACTGGCTGCAGGAGTTGCCAAAAGATGTATTCGATCCTGATTTACGTTTAAGTTTGATAGAGCACAGCTTGATTCGTGACTGAAGATGTACTTCAACATTACGTCACAGCATCAGTTAACCTCCAGTATTTCAACATCAGACTCAAACTTTTGATAATAGGATTTTACCTTTGTGGGTAAACGCTTGCAAATTTAGAAAAACAATGTGCCAAACCGTAGAAAAACCTATGAAAACTTCAGTGAAGTCTATATCAAATGATATACATGGCTGAAACACTAATGTAGCATAAATGGAAATAATCCATCTTAATTTCATAATTAATATTATAAAATGCTGTTTACACAAAATGTTGCAGCCCCTCTAAACATAGTCTGTGATATAAAAGGACTTACCGCAAGGGATAGTGCTGTCTTGTTGTTCCAGATATTATTGGTTTCATCCTCCACCTTACATCTTTGTTTACGTCCATCTCTCTCCCCTCTGTTCCTTCCCCTCCTACGCCTCCACTCTTCCTTTTCCTCCCCTTTTCTTTTGTTGTTGTTCTACTACTGCTGGGCCCTCTGTTTTCCCCCACCCTGCTCACCTCTGTGTTTCTTTCCTTTACTTTTCCTTTCTCCTCACTCTGCACAGGGCTGTGTCCCCCATCCCAGCGGCCACCATGTTTTGGAAGTTCGACTTGCACACCACCTCCCACATCGACCAGCTGCTGGACAGGGAGGACGTGACGCTGAGAGAGCTGATGGAGGAGGACGACGTCCTGCAGGAGTGCAAGGCTCAAAACCGGCGGCTGCTACTCTTCCTCTCCCAGGACCACTGCATGCAGGAGCTGGTCAGCCTCATCACCACCGAGCCGCCGGCCGACCTGGAGGAGCGGAGCCGCTTCAAGTGAGTCCTCGCAGTGAGGAGATCCAGGATAACCATGTGACTGCTGGAAAAGACAGTGTGCTTTTAGTCAGTGCCGCCATTATAAACTATTATAATTACAAGGTAGAATGTATGTTGTGTTTGATTGTTATACATCTTGACAAATGTTTCAACTCTTTTCAGCGTTCATTTTGTCCATACGCTTTCATTAGATGGAGCCATCAGGGCAGTATTAGCTTAACTCAGACCGTGTTCTTGTTAACTATTGTATTTATTTGATCTCCTTTCATAATTTTTTGATTTGATCAATTTTTTGGGTTTTGAGTTGTAGCTACTTGTTGTTTTCAGTATCTTGTTCTGATTTAATTTATTTTACTTTGTTACATCTCAATTTCACAGTGAAATTCTCTATGGATCCCATTAAGATTAGATTTAATATAGTCAATTATTTTGAAATTACACTTTAAAAGGAATAATTGCACTGACGAATTCTTCTTATTGTCATTCTGTACTTCCTTTTCTTTTTTTTTAAAAGGTTTCCCAACATCGCTTGTGAGCTCCTGACATCAGATGTGTCCATCATCAACGATAAGCTGGGCGCGGACGAGTCTCTCCTTGAGGTGCTCTATCACTTCCTGGAGCAGGACCCACCCCTCAACCCGCTCCTGGCCAGTTTCTTCAGCAAAACCATCGGCAACCTCATTGCCAGGAAAACCGAACAGGTATGTTGGAAAAGGTCATGGCTTGAGCAACGATTTCTTAATTTGTGAACAAGCAACCAGAAGCTCTGTTAATCCGTTGTACTGGATAGCAAAACACTGATGTACAGTACAAAACAGAAGTGTGGTGTTTTGGAAAAGATATTCAGATTCACCCACCTTGGTGCTGCTATGAGGAACCTAAAGTGTCGAGCGTTTTTGTTTTGTTTTCCAGGTGATTTCCTTTCTAAAGAAAAAGGAAGGCTTCATCGGTCTGGTGCTGAAACACATCGACGCCTCTGCCATGATGGACTTGCTGCTTCGACTCATCAGTTGTGTGGAACCTGCTCCCTTGAGGCAGGAGGTCCTCCATGTAAGCGCTACTGTACTTCCCACAAGTAAACACCAGCAAACAATGTCCTCCATACGATATCCAGGGCATCAATATAGCAGCAAACAATGCCGTGTGGAGGCAATAGATATGCTCGGCACTTCGTATTGAGCATCTTTTTAATATATCTAACATCTAACATTGTTTGTTCGTCCTTCACCCTCAAGTGGCTGAACGAGGAGAAGTTGGTACAAAGACTCACAGAGCTCATTCATACCGGCAAAGATGAGGAGGTGAGTGTCCTGATACTCTCTTTGTCAGATTGAAATGCCATTACTCTGTACACGTGCATTAACAATATTTAAAAGGAGTTAATGAGGGTTTTCTAATTCATTGATTTACATTTCAGAGACAATCAAACGCATCCCAAACGCTTTGTGATATCATCCGCCTTAGTCGAGACCAGGCCAATCAGATGCAGGAGAATATGGAGGCCGACCCACTGTTGGCTGTTCTAGAGTCGTAAGTATACAATGCCTCGTGGTCGAGGAGGAAAAGTGTCCAGTGGCGTTTAGAGTCAGCGTGTATTGAAAAACCTTCCATTTATCTGGCTGTAGTACACTAGAAATCAAAACATGGCACTGGATTGTCTTTGTTTGATGACTAAGCTAGTCAAACCCTCTACTTCCCATCTGCTGTTAGTTAATGGTGTCACATAATTGGCAGGTTCTTTTCATGCGTCTTTTTTGTCTTTGACTCAGTTTGACGGTAGACTTGGAAAGAAGTGAGCTCTTGCATGTCGACACAAGCAAGGAGTGTAAACATACGGAAACAAATTCGTCCTTGACTCCCAATGTGGAGCACACAGTGCTTTAAATAATTGTTCTGTGTACAAAGGTTTGCTGGCAGAGCCTGTTTGACAACAGTTCAGATTTTTGTGAAAGTTTGAGAACACCTCATCGTCTAGTTTGGGTGTTCTTGCTGCTGAGATGAACCCTTGTCTTTCAGGCAGGAGAGTGTAGCGGGGCTCCTCAAGAACATGTTTGAGGGCGAGAGGAGCGAGGCCTCCATTGTTAACGGAACTCAAGTGCTACTTACCTTACTGGAGACCAGGAGGTCCGGGTGAGTCAACGCGTTTCCCATCAGGTTTTTCATCGTCGATGTCGGGAGCGTTCACGTCTGATGTTTTGATCTGCTTGTGTGTCCCAGGTTGGAAGGGCTGATGGATCTGTATTCTCAGGGTTATGAAAGGTCTTACACTGTCAACAGCAGTATTTTAAATGCCATTGAGCCCCATTTAAAGGACTTCCAGCAGCTTCTTCTGGATCCCCCCAAGGTAAAGCCACATGGCAGTGACAAGTCATGAAGCCAAATACACTCTAAACACAGGCATTTAGAAATGGTATGGCACGTTATTAGTATTTGATTGATTTCATACAGTTATAGCATTGAAACTCTGGGTTCTTGTGTATCAAAACAAAGTTGTGCTTTTCACATTCCTTCTGCAGAAAAGTGCAATATTGACGACCGTTGGCCTTCTCGAGCAGCCACTGGGGAACGCCCGCCTTCACGTGGCCAGACTGGTGGCCGCCCTGCTGCAGACCAGTGCCCCAAGTATCTGCCAGGAGCTTTGCAACCTTTCCACCATGGACCTACTACTGGTAGGCTAAAGCCTGGCTTGACTCTGCACATTGAAGCTCTGTAGCTCCTCGTTGTCATTGCACACACACATAGTGGTCTGATTCCGTTTGTGTGTTGTACCTGGAAAAAAAAGTTGCGTCAGATTTGCACAAGGTTGGTCGTGAGGCAGCGGAGCACTGATTACCTAATCGCTCCACCGGACCAAAGGGCAGTGGGTGTGGCTTATAGGAGCCGGCTCAGAGAAGACCATCACGCTGTGTGTTGTGTAGCAGACATTCAAAGCCTCCACTGTTAACCAGCATGGAGAAGTCATCTCTGGTCCAGATAGTACCACCATGATGCTTTTAAATAACCATGTTAGAAGGGCACCGCCATGTGTATTGCAGGAATTGGCTTAAAAACTGACATGCACTATTATTATTATTATTATTATTATTATTATTATAACTAATTGCAGCTGTCCAGGAGGTGTCCAGTCAATTCAGTGCTGCCTACAGTTCTGTCTTGAATGCAATATTTTGCAGCATGTCACCAACATTGTTCTCTCTCTTTCTCTCTCTCTGACTAGGATCTGTTCTTCAAATACTCCTGGAATAACTTTTTGCACTTCCAAGTGGAGCTGTGTGTGGCGGCAATCCTGAGCCATCCTTCGTCGGAGGAGCAGCCCGGCCCCAGCCCGGTCCTCCAGAACCACGACGGGCAGCTGGCGGCGTCCAGCTCTGAGGCGCAGGAGGAGGCAGTGGAGACGGGCAGGACCAGTGACCCACACGCCTCCATCCACAACGCCCTCGTAGCACATGTAGGTCCAGCAGCTCGACGGCCCGACTTTGCCGTCGCCCGAAACTTTCTGTTCTGCCTTAATTCCTCCGACTCGCCTTCATTCTGTGTTTCTGTTCGACCTCAGCTCTTCCAGAAGTGTCAACTGGTACAGAGGATCCTTGACGCCTGGGAGGAGAACGATAAAATACAGTAAGGATATCTTTACATCCGCAGCAAACACATTTGTATCAAAATATTATATAAATTACATTTATATGACTCCTAATAAGTCATAAAATATTGCGACAGACAGTCAACGCTTCATTCAGAAACCTCAATGGAAGCTTTGAATGTTTTTTTGTGGAATTGCATTCGGTTCAGCCATCCTAAAAAAAAAATCTTCTTTTTTTGTTACGCCTCTGTGTCGTCCGTCCCGTTCTCGCCTGGACTCAACGATGAGAGTTTTTGGCCATGACTCAAGAATTCGTATGCTAATTATGACAATGTCACACAAATAGGATCAAACATGGATGTAAAATGTAACTTAAAAGTTGGTGGAGGCACTAATGCTAGTTGATGTTGAGTATGTGAAACATCAGTTTTTTACAGACTTGTGGAGCCGCAGTGAAGTTTTATGCCAATTTAATCGCTTTGTGAATCTCAGGGGTGAGGGCGGCACCAGGAGAGGCAACATGGGTCACCTGACCAGAATTGCCAACATGGTGGTCCATAACCTGGAGAAAGGACCAGTACAGTCCCAGATCACGGACCTCATGAAAGGTAAGCAGATACTGCGGCTGGCCAGATGCCAAATGTGAGTTAACAGAGGTGGAGTTAACTGAAAAGTTAGTGAAAATGAATATCCCCGTGTCTGCAGAGCTGCCGGAAGACTGCAGAGGTCGCTGGGAGAGCTTCGTGGACGAGACGCTGAGAGAGACCAACAGGAGGAACACCGTGGAGCTGGTGAGACGTCACGCAGTCGCACTTGGATCCTTCTGAATGCAAACCTTTCATTTAACTGCCTCTCGTTTCCCGTTAATCAGGACATGACCGAGCAGCCAGCGCAGGGCAGACGTTACAACTTCACGCAAACTTGATTTGCCTTTTTCAAATGCCATTCAATAAATCCAAGAATATAATCAACGAAAGTCGGAGGTGTTGTTTTTAATTGATGAACTATCACTTTGAGGATTTACAGACGAGGATATGTCTTCACAGGAGGAGGAAACAGAACTAGGCATGTGTATAATTGTAGATGGGCATTTGCATTTTAAGAAAATGAATGTGCAGCATGGATGTGTCATGGTATTCAAAGACTTTAGTATGCGTCCTAAGATCAGACCCATGTCGTATGAGGCTCAGTGGACTGGAGGATGATGCTCTTTCTGTTCCATGATGAGTTTGGCGTCACAGCAGAACTACTATTTGTTATGGAAGGTGCAGCACGATGTTTAAATGTGTCTCGTACATGCACTGTGTCCTGCAGGTCAGCACCCACAACATGCACTCGTCCAGCGAGGACGACGACATGGAGAGCCCCTTCCCCAACGACCTGTCTCTGCAGCAGGTAGGGTGCCCCCCCCCCCCCCCCCAGGGAGACAGCCCTGTTACTCTTCAATTCACAAAATATCCATAACGATGTCAACCTTTGACCTTCCCAGGCTTTCTCTGACTATCAAATCCAACAGATGACGGCCAACTTTGTGGATCAGTTTGGCTTCAACGACGAGGAGTTCAGCGAGCACGATGAAAATATCAAGTAAGTGTTAAAAGTCCAAAGGCCCAAATCAAAACGACCCATCTGTCCTCTTAATTGCAGCGATGTTTAGCAATCTAGATTGTTTTGGTGCGAGATGGCTGGTGTTTATAGTTTGAGCTAACCGATACCGCTAGCTCACCTAGCACCCCTGAGCTAGCTGGAGGACGCCATTGATGTCAACATCTTGGTGGGTTTAGTTGGGTTGAAAGAAAATAGTTCCTTCATGAAACTGCTCACAACAAGCAGTTTATGTCGAGTGAATTGATGTCATGATTTCTGCTAAGAGACGTAGCTGTTGAGTTTTTAAAATGTATTTGTTTGACGCTTTGAGCACCACAGCCCAGTGTCCTGTAGTTCCATTATATTAGAAGACGTACATTTCTAACACCTGGCAACTCGCACCAAAATGATCTCGATTGATAAATAGAGTAACGGGTAAGACCCTTTTTTTTTCTTCTTTTGGGGTGAACTGTTCCTTTTTAGGGTTTGCAGCTGCGATCCAAAGCATTCCAGCCTGAACAGAACCCTATAACCACTCAGTTAAACTATTTGAGTTGATGCTTGTTGTGTTATTTTAATGCTTGAATGTAGGGGTGTTTCTCTTTGTTGCTGAACTCGTTCAGTTATACTAATACTTTGATCTTCTCTTGTTCTCTTTCCTCAGTGCCACATTTGACAGAATTGCCGAAATAAACTTCAATCTCGATGCTGATGATAATAGTGTAAGTGTTTTGCTGTTTGTTTGTGTCTTAATTATTAAATGAATAACGATCAATCTGCTCTTACTGTCTGTGATGGTTTTATTGCAGTTACTGCTAATTGTTCCGACAACAGCTGACTTAAACTAGCTGCATGTTAGCCATCAACAGACTGACTTCATTTGTGTGTGTGTGTGTGTGTGTCTGTGTGTGTGTGTGTGTGTGTGTGTGTGTGTGTGTGTGCAGGCCAATGCGGCTGCTTTTGAAGCCTGCTGTAAAGAGAGGATACGCCAGTTTGATGATGCTGAAGAAGAAGAGGACATTTGGGAGGAGAAGGAGATGAACTATGCAACACAAGCTAAATCCAGAACACGGTAAACCTGAGGGCTTTCAGTCGTTTGGCTTCCATCTTTTAACCCTTTCATCTCCTCAACGTCTCTCCATTGTCTCGCTCCACCAGGTTTGGGGTCTCTCAAACCTCAGAGGAAAGCCCCAGAAGCAGCATGGAGAACGGAGGCAGGGAGCGGGACCACGGCTCTGAATCTGACGAGGACGAGGACTGTGAGCAGAACACGTCAGAGACGGGTGGGTTAGAGGACAGCAGCTACACAGAACGCAGCCAAAGCTCATGGAAACCTAGGAACCGTGACAATAGTCTCTTGTCTCTTGGACGTGTTTCCAGATCCAGGCTGGACAGCAACTTTCAGGGAGTCTGGAGGGACTGCAGCGTGCCAAACCCCAGCAGGGTGGGACAGCTCCTCCAGGAGTGGGAGAGGAGCCGGAGCCGCGCCGCAGGGAGCCGAGACGCAGGGAAGTGGCTGGGCCAACTTCACCGAGTTCCAGCCTTTCTCCGGGTGAGACGCTAACACGGTGACCCAGATTAGCAGGTCTGCTGGGTCGGTCCAAGACCAATGAGGGACGAGGTATTTCCTGATTGTTCCAGGTGGCAAAAGGTCTACTCTCGGGTTACTGTTTTCTAAATGTTCAGAAACACTCGAGGCAAAAACCCTGCTGCTGAAATTAAACATAAATCTTCTTTTCCCCCTCTTCATGTCCTTTTCCTTCCATATAGCTCAAACATCACAGTAAACACACGGCTGCTGTTCTTGAATCCATCGGTCTAATTTGTAGAATCTGCGTGATTCTTCAAATGCAAACAGGAAACACATGAGGGACTCTTAGTTAGTTCCTGACAGTAGGTTTTCCAGTTCCATTGTTCCTGGAACTTATTTTACCAATAAAGGTACCTTCTATAGGAGGAGGCACTATTGTTTTAGCGCGAGGAAGATTCCTGTCGGATCACGACGTTGTTTTAGTACAGAGAGTGTGAGGGACAGTTTCACTTCTCCTTCTTCAGTTTCACTTCTCACCGTCTCAAAGCTTTGGCTGAAGTGCAGAGGGACAACCTTTTTAAAGATTTAAAACGCATCATTCAGAGAAACCAGAGCATTTGTCACTTATAGTGGACATGTGAACATGAAGTACTTCAGCGTCAATACTGGAAGGAAACCAAAAGCTTGAAAAGGTGAAGGCTATCAGATGATCAGATTGTTCTTCTGTAGACCGATGTGTGCCATTAAACATTTACGGTTCGACTAATTGATCGCAGAGCCAACTCGTCATACTTGGCGTGTCGTTCTTCCCGCTTGTTAACGCGTCTCTCTGCTTCTCGTCTGCAGAACAGAGGCTGATCCCAGGTGCAGCTCTCCTGTGGCATCGGGTGGCGCCGACGCAGAAAAACAAGCCAAACCAAACCAGGAGCAGAGCGGTGAGTGTTTCCTGCCTCCTCAGCCTCTGTCTGTCAGAGACGCTCACGTAAAACACACATCACTGATGAGAAGAACACAAACTCATGTCTCTGTCAGCAGATGCGAGCGCCTCCTCTGACGCTTGGCCAGTGGGAGAAGGGAGGAAAGCTCCTCTCGTGGCCTCAGACAGCAGCTCCTCCGGGGGATCGGACAGCGAGGAAGACGACAAGAACGCCGGCGCCGCTCCTCCTGCCGGCGCCGCTCCTCCTGCCGGCGCCGCTCCTCCTGCCGGCGCCGCTCCTCCCGCCGGCGCCGCTCCTCCCGCCGGCGCCGCTCCTCCCGCCGGCGCCGCTCCTCCTGCCGGCGCCGCTCCTCCTGCCGCAGCCGTCGCCTCGGAAACAGACGCCGCCCCCAGCAACAAGACCGCTGACCTCAAAAGGTTTGCAACTTTTCGGCCGTACGCCGTGATGCCGCTTGGTGAAATCCCCTCCGGTGACCGGTCCGCTCTGCAGACACACACAAAGCTGCTCTGTGTGTAGAAACATCTATATTTGAAACATAACTACCACATTGAGGTAATTATAGACCGGACTGGGATCTGAAATTACTGGATTCATTCAGTTTTGAAAAGTTAAGTACATCCTGAGTGTCTCTTGTTGAAACTTGAGCGAAAGCAGAGATGTGCAACCTCAGAAAGTAAAAGCAGTTTATAGCGTGACGGCTGCTTATTGAGGAGAAAAGACAACGCTAATACTTTTTGTAGCTTATTTTAGTTCTGAGTGAACCGACTGAAGGTCATTTTTATCACCCTCTCTTCTTAGAACGGGACGCTAACTATTACCTGGTTAACGGATAATTAACCATCAACATCAGGGCTGCTGTGGGTGAAGAGTATAACTAGTGAACAACAAAAGTGAAGACAAGTTGAAAGACGCTGACTTGAACCTGAAGGCATCCTGCTGTGGCTCGTCGCTGAGTGTTTGTCTGTGTTGCAGTGAGGAGAGTCCGCTGTCTCTGGAGAAGCTCTCTCTGTCGGATCCTCCCAAAGCGTCGGAGCAGCCGGCCGAGGATTCGCCCGCGACCACACAGACTGACAGGAAGTACGTCCCTCCTGCTGTCATGGACACACCTTTGGGTGTAGAGCTGTCCTCGATCAAAAGCTCCTCATAGTGTGGTAGTTCTTAACGCAGACACTATTCCATTCAATCCAAACCGCTCATCCCATGTAGGGAGCTGATCCCAGCTGGCATTGGGTGAAGGTTCACCTGGAGGTTGACATGTAGAGACAGACAACCATTCAGTCACATTCACACCTACAGTTTAGAGTCTCCAGAGAACCTGAGCTGCACGTCTTTGGACGGGGAGAGCGTTCAAACTCCCCACCGCCCGGTGACAGTGAGCCGCTGTGAACACGGTGTAACATGCAATATAATACATTTTAGTCAACCGTAGAGTTTCCCACAAAAACACCACTTTAAGTCTTGTGTTTACGAGAGATGTGTAAAGTCATTCAGCATGAAAACGAAGAAATGAGTCGACTAGGAACCAAAACGATGAATTAGTCGTATCGACTAACGGGACAGCCCATCTGAAATAAGGACTGAACTCTTTTCTGGAGAAATGTAATAGATGCTACGCTTCTTTGGTAATTACATTTATAGATTACATCTTTGGAACATTGGTCAGACTAAAGCCATTTGATGACATCACTTTGGGCATTTTGAACTTGCGATTGCATTACTTCACTATTTTCTGGACCAGAAACTGAATCAATTAATTTAGAAAAAGAATCTTCAGATGAAGGACGCGTTCCAGCTGCACCAAATGGTCATTGACAGTTTTATAGAGCGCCGCAGGGATGAAGTATTTTTTATAAAGCAACTCAGAAGTTATCACCGCACTGGTTCTATTGACCCATAAAATAAAGTGTGGCGTTAAACACGCGTTGGTGTGACCGGTACGTTCTGTTGGGAACGATGAGCTTCACACATGAACATCGCTGTAAGGCGTAAACGGAGAGCGTGAGGCTGAAGGAACGACCACGCGGTCACATGAGCACGAGTTCACACAGCGAGGCCGTGACGGCGGACTGAGACACTCGTTACCAACCGGCCTTTTCAAATGTGGAAAAGTTCACAGGAGAGGTGTTTACTGCCGTATTTTACATCGTAGAACTAAACGTTGTTCTCTCTTAAGCTTATTTCAGACATCTAACCAAAAACCCTTTGAGTAAACCCATCGTGACGAAGTAAAAGCACTCTATTCTTTCACCAACATGTAGTGTTAACTACCGAGAGCAAAGTGTATCGAATTCTCATTTCTTTGGATGTTAATTTGGTCACATGGCGTTCCTCAGGGACGGATGAAGGTTAAAGGCTTTGCGTAGCTCGTCCTTGTTGTAGTGTGTATCTCTGTGTGTATCTTTGTGTGTATCTGTGTGTGTATCTGTGTGTGTAACGCGTTCCTCTGCTCCTCACAGGGAGGAGACGCCAGCGCCCCAGGAAGTGTCGGTCAACGGGCCGGTCTGAGCTCCTCTGAACCATCGGTGAGGCGCCGCGGCCCGCCGGCCTCCTCCAGAGTGACTCCTCCCCTAAATAACCTCACTGCAACTACGGTGTTTTTTTTTTACTGAATCACTCGGCCACGTTATTGGACCTGGACACTGCCAATCAACACCAATAATGAGGCGGCGGGACGTGTAGAAAAAAAAAAAAGAGAAACAAAACCAACAGACAGAAGAGTGTAGAGGAATCATCTTCAAAGCCTTTTTTTTGTTGATGTTGCACATGATTACGTGCAGTTTTAATGTAGCAGCGAAATGACAGAATCCGAGGGGTAACATCATCATCATCATCATTATTATAATTTTTCTATGTCCCGAAGCTGTTGGAATCCCATTGTTAGGGATTTTACATCGTCACCCCTGAATGGATAGCACAGGCTAACTTTTAATGATGCCTCAACAATAATTGTTTTTTTCTTTTTTTGGAAACTTTTTTTTTTTTTCTTCAAGCTTAAGAAAAAGCACTTATGCAGCCATTTCCTGTACATTATAGCACAATGTAAGTGTTGTCATCTCTGCTGCTGTCCTGTCTGTCCTCTCACCAGATCAAGGTTTTATCCAGTGGTTCTGTTTTCTTTTCTCTGGGAGCCGTTGAGGGAACGTCTCTCGTGCCGTTCCTGTGCAGGGTTCCTGTGCAGGGTTCCTGTGCAGGGTTCCTGTGTAGGGTTCCTGTGTAGGGTTCCTGTGCAGGGTTCCTGTGCAGGGTTCCTGTGCAGGGTTCCTGTGCAGGGTTCCTGTGCAGGGTTCCTGTGCAGGGTTCCTCTGCAGGGTTCTGAATGTTCTGAAGTGCTTCAGGAAGGTGGAGGAGGCGGTGGAGGTCGCTGAACAGAGCTCTAATAGTATTACTGTCTTTTGCTCATGTGCAATAATGTCAATTAGCCATTTATATTTAAAAAATGAAATTCACACTTTTTTTTTGTCTTTTTAAAAAGAATCAATCTATTGTTGGAGACTTGGATTTGGTGTAAGTTTGGGGGCCGATAAATTTGGATATAATCTCAACTTGGACGTTCTGATTTTAAATTGGTTTCTTTTTGTTTTAGTGCATGTATAACCGGTTCTGTTGACCTAGCTAGTGAGCTAAGACCTTCTGATTGTATTGACCTTTTACGTTCTTATTGCTATCCCCCTTAAATCAACCAAACTTTATCTACCTATATACAAATATTATCTACATGTAAAAGTAATTTTACAAGCAATCTTGAGATTACTATTGTCTGTTCCTTTTTGCTCTCTCTCCACCAAGCACTTACTCACAGGGCAAGAGTGGCATCTGCCACGAGTAACGCTGTACGTTTGTTTTTTAAGTTTTTATTTTATTTGTCTGAGCAGCAGGATTGGAAAGAGGGCAGGTCTGGGTTCTCCAGAGCGCCGGGCCTCTTTGGTGTACTTACTTCAATCATTTTTGACAGTGATCAGGTTCTACGATCATTGTTAAAAACAAAACAAATTTGAAATTAAAAGTGTCTGGTTGACCACATTAATACCAAAAGCTTTGCTTTGCCCGTCTGGTTGTTGTCTTTCCGCCTCTGCAAAGATCCAGCGGCCCGTTGCTATGAGTAACGATCAGCTCCATGACGATAACAGGACGAACAGAGAAGAGGTCAGAGGTCAGCCACTAAATAAACATACAACATTATACATATATATATACTTTAAAAATATATCGGTTTATTCTATGTTTTATTTAGAATATTGGCTCTGTTACGTGATGAGCGGTTCTATCCAGCTACGCTCTCCTCAAAGCCACTGGACTCCATTGACAAACAGGTATTTTGACCTCAAGTCTTTAATGGAGCTTCTGGCCTTTTCGCTGATGGCGGAAAGCAACGCGGCAAAAGTGAGCAAAGTCCAGCTGGCGACCGCAGAACCTCACAGCAAGAAGGAACCAAATCACACAAATAACACAAATCACACAAGCAGCCACAGTGGTGGAGTCCATGTTTTCTAAGCTGCTCTTTATCTACGGCCTCGGTGCATGACATGATTGTGAGAGAAAGTAGTCCCTTTTGTGTGTGTGTGTGCGCACGCATCAGGTGTATCTGTGGGATCAAATGTGTGTGTGTCTGTAGGATCAGATGTGTGTGTCTCTCTGTAGGAGACACTCTGACAGCCACAACATCCTATGAGGATCACACACACACACACACACACACACACACACACACACACACACACACACACACACACACACACACACACACACACACACACACACACACACACACACACACACACACACACACAGTTGAATAACTGGCGTTCCGCTGGGAGACTCAAGAGTACTGGTGGACGAGGGCGCCTTGACCTGAGCTGTTTGAGTGGAGATGACGCCAGCGGAGCAGGTTCTAAATATTAATTTATTTATATTTACAGGTCATCATCCACTGAGTTCCGTTGGGAACCCAAAGTAAAAATAAACTTAAACTTCCACTTTGTCAAAAGAACAAGGAACCTTTAAGCACAGCTGCTGATAATTACCATGACGCCATCAACAGGTGCCAATTAACCAACAATGCAATGTCACGTTTGGCCACAGGAGGGCGCCAATGCACAATACAGGCCAACATGTCCTGTTGGGCTCCGACAACTGTACACTGGCTTCATGACGTAATACGATTGTGACAAACTCTACCGTGACGTGTTTGGCATATTTTAGCAAACTAATGACGTGTAGAAATTAACCCAAAAGGTATGGAAATAATGCTACGCTCTAATGTGGAGACCGTTTCCACTCTGAGGCTAAATTAATGTGTGATTCTGGGCTTTACAAAATAAACTGAGTACACAACACAGATGAACATTTAAACCCACAGTTTTTATTTGGATTCTAAAAACTATATTGACATGATTGACAACATAACCCGGCTCAGAAAGTCATTTCTAATTTAAAAAAAAAAAAAGAGGAAAAATAAATAAAAAGTTTTACATCATGTTGTGGTTAATGTTAGCTGCTGTTGAGCGTTACCACGGAGATGAGGACACGAGAGGGAAAGATGAGCTGGTCTACTGGACGCAGAACACAGAGTCCTTCTATGGGCCGGTTCTGCTGCCGCCGCTGCAGAGGGTTCTGCTGCCGCTGCAGAGGGTTCTGCCGCCGCTGCAGAGGGTTCTGCTGCCACCGCTGCAGAGGGTTCTGCCGCCGCTGCAGAGGGTTCTGCTGCCACCGCTGCAGAGGGTTCTGCCGCCGCTGCAGAGGGTTCTGCCGCCGCCGCTGCAGAGGGTTCTGCCGCCGCCGCTGCAGAGGGTTCTGCCGCCGCCGCTGCAGAGGGTTCTGCCGCCGCTGCAGAGGGTTCTGCTGCCGCCGCTGCAGAGGGTTCTGCTGTTCCTTTAACAGTGACCTGAAACCTAGTGGTCATGTTGGCTGGAGGTTTACTGTCACCAGACTAAGTGAAACTGTCTGCCTGTTGGTGATAAAAACGTCACAGAACATTTAATATGCTGATTTAAAACGGCGTATTAAAATCTACTGCAACTTAATTTGTCTTTGTCATAAATGTAATAATAAAATGTTGGTCAGATATAAAAAGTTAAACACCTCCCTGTGATCCCAGTGGCCCTGCAGTCAGTGCACCGTGACATCACTGATGCTGATTCAAACTCTCATCCAGAGGGTGAACAATTCATTCCCGATAACTTAATAAACATATTAAACAATATTACTATGTTTGGCACCTCTAAACTAGTTTGTGCTACACCGTGCATTTTAAATCTTTTTAACTGGAGACTCTTCCGGTCACCGACTAGTCCGTGAACATAACGGAGGTTCATTACGCCAGCAGCAGAACGCAGCAGAACGCAGCAGAACGCAGCAGAACGCAGCAGAACCCAGCAGAACTCCCTTGTCCACACTCATTGTGACTGTAACTACATCCAGAACATCCCATCACTGTTGCCGAGCAACCCCGTCAGATCCCAGCAGCCGGAGGCGTCCTCTAAACACAGCGGCTCCACTCGGCTTAACGGTTGGGATTGCATAAGGACAACCGTGTTAAAAAAAATTAAGAAAAACATCGAGGGGTTTACTTGTACATTTAAAAAAAAAAAAAAAGCATTAGTCACAATACAGAAATTAACAAATGGCACATTGAATTCCTAATTTAAAAATAAAGTGGTGCTTGAGGAACTTTCTTACTGAGGAGACAAGTTAAATAAATTACTACCATAAACGTTACATACAAATCTGGAGTAGTATATACAAAGGAGTTATTAGACACACAAAAATCTACAATTTCAAATTTGAAGTTCGACAAAGACAGCAGTAGAACCGTATTTTACATAGCAGGGTTTGTGTTAACAAGTGTGTGTCAGAGTGGTGTGTTGTGTGTGTGTGTGTGTGAGAGGGAGGGAGAGAGAGAGAGAACGAGAGAGGACAGAGAGGCAAACCAGTGACAAAATAAAAAGTGGCCTAAAGTTTGAACCTTCCAGCTGACCGTACTGTGTCTGACAGACGCTGGGGGGGCGGGGCTCCGAGACCCTTGAGTGTGTGTGTGTGTGTGTGTGTGTGTGTGTGTGAGAGACTTTCCACGTCCCAGCCTCCTTAAAAGGAAAATTACACGATTTGTCAACCCGAGTCGTGTTTCCACAGTTAGACGGAAACTCTCACACAGATGAAGCTAAAAAATAAAATAAAAAAAGAAGACATAATGAGCTAAAAATGCAATGACACAAAGATGAAAATATTATTTTTTTCTCAGCTCACGAAAGGCCGATGTTTTCCAGATGAACTTGAATTGAATCGCACACTCAGAGTCCAGACTAAAGTAAACAACAAGTAGCCGCAGGATTAGCTTCTGGAGCCAACGGCGTAGGGATCTACTTTCAGGGCAGCCGAACCACGGCCTGTTCATGAACCGCAGTGACCACACAGCTGGTATGCTAGCTGGCATGCTAGCGGGTATGCTAGCTGGCATGCTAGCAGGTATGCTAGTTGTCATGCTAGCTGATTGCCCCTGCTGTACCAATTTAGCTTGAGGTTAGCTCCAGTAGCTAATCTCAGAGGTACATGTCTGTGGCTACATGGTTTACAGTATATTACTCAAAAGAGAACAAAATGCTCAATTCATCGTGGAAGTAAGACCGAGGTTGAAATCCAGCTGTCCTCTAACAACCCGTTTCAGACACTTTGAGCTCTGCGTCACTAAAATAAAAAGGACGACCTCTCTGAAGCGTCGCTCAGTATCACTCCACTCAATCGTATCCCTCCACTTAATCTCCCAACTTCCAGATCTCCTTCTATACATTTTTTTTTGTTTTTGTTTAATAGATATCGCTACAAAATAAATCCCTCCTTTTTCCTTCAGCATCCCTTAAAATAAAAAACTTCTGAGCGTTAATAGTGGTTGTTACTAAAACACACGGTGAAGAGCAGTGTAGCTTAGTGGGCGGGGTCTACTTTGTAAACACTCTCAGCGACCGATTCACAGACACTCAATAGCTGACGGCCTCCTGTTTGACCTCTGACACGGAACCACGGCTTTCACAGCATATATATATATATATATATATAAGTATGTATGTATATATATATTGTCATCGCCTGAGCGTTGATCTCTCTCTGGTACAAATGTGAGATTTCGGAAGAGAAAACAAAAAGATAATCCTTCATGAACCGTTAAGCCCCGCCCCCTCAGCTGCAGGTCAGTCTAAAAGCTCCTTCCTTGAGCTGCGGTCGGGCCGTGAGGAGCGGAGCGTCCTCGGCTAGCTTCGGTCCTCCGTGTCTTTAAAAGGGCGAGCGGGGTTTCAGAAAGGGGGCGGGGCCAGATCTGGTCCGTCACAGGAACGCAACGCGCTCCAATAAAAGTTCGTACGCGCGGCGCACGCCGTGGTCAGACTGCCAGGAGACGACAGAGTGGTTCTTCACCGACATCGTTCTTGTGGTCCTTTTTTTGTACTTTTTCGGATATTTTTTTATATAAACAAAAACACTGAAACGTGGTGACGCAAAAGTTATTAGTTCCACATCGGCGAGCAGCACGGAGGGCCGCCTCCTCCTCGCCGTTCGCCGGTCCCGGGGCAGCGCTCCTTAAGTCCCGCCTCCTCTAGGCGTCCGACAGGCAGCTCTGCACGCTGTCCATCCACAGCTGAGCCTTCAGGCTGTCCTGCGCGCAGAAGTTGTAGACGCGCTTGGTCGTCTTGAGCTGGAGGACGACGGGAAAGACAAGTTACAGCAAACTGTGCACGTGAGTGAATGAATGGATGGATGGATGGATGAATGGATGGATGAATGAATGAACGAACATGCTGGCAGACACTCACGGACCTAAAGTAAAGCAAACGGACGCCTTGCTCTGGAACGCTCTGCCTGCCTACGGTTTGCTGTTGTCTTAAATGACCGGCTTTTTATCTGTTTTTATTTATTTATTTTTCACTACTTGTTCTATTGCGTTTTTTACTCCATCTTTAAATGTGTTTTCACTGTGTTTTTTAAACTGTACAGCACTTTGTGACCTCTTGTCTACGAAATGTGCTCGATAAATAACATTATTATTATATTGCTGTCTTTGAGCAGCAGGCCCTTTTGGCATCTGTCTCAAAATCTAACTGACTCGTTGAAACACATTGATTGTTATTGACATCCATTTTTTATCATGGATTAATGTTTTAATATCTATTCGTGGAACAAAAAGCATTGCAGACGTCTCCTTGGTCTCCGGGACAAAGTGATGACGTGTTGAATGAATAGGAAGCTGTTCTTCATCCTTCCTCCTCTTCATCGGCTGCTTCTACGTCTCTGACCGAGCTTTAACCAAGAGAAGGAGAACTCACGTCGAAGAAGGCTTTCTCCTCGATGTTTTTCGGCGCTCCCATGGCCGGCGTTCCTGGAATGACGGACTCCACGTCGCCGAGCTCGATCACGCCTTTGCACTCCTTGTCCTGCCGGCTCTCGTAGTATCTCAGCTGGGTTCAGAGAAGAGGACGTCATCATCTCACTCGTTCACTCTTTGGCCGTCATGTTATCTCCAGGGACTCACCTGATGCTTGGTCTTGTCCAGCACAAACCACCGTGGTTTCCATGGTTTCAACAGCGCCCCTTTCTTAAAGAGGATGCCTTCAAAACTCCTGATGGGAGAAAACAAAGATGCAGACATGTTGGACACTTTATGCAGAGTTCATACACATTTTGACCGATACATCAGGACTTTTCCACTTTTCCATGACTTTAAACCAAATTTCCATGAGCAAACATTTAGTGAAATCTGGGTGTAAACAGTAAAAAGTGAGTAAATGTAGTATTTAAACTAACAGTGAGAACACAAAGCATACAGTAAACCTTAAATGACACAAATGAATGAGACAATAGTTTGATTAAAAGAATAAACATTTATATAGATGCCTGTATGTATGCCTGCTTATATTTTGAGTCTTTCTTTTAAAAGCATATTCATTATTTCAAACTCAGCGCAAATGAACGACATGAACACATGAATATAACACATTTACATGACTTTTACTAAACCTTTTTTTCCAAGGACTTTTCTAGGCCTGGAAATAACCATTTTAAAATTCCATAACTTTTCCAGGTTTTCCATGACCGTAAGAACCCTGTTTATGGGATGTTTGTGACACAGCCAGAAGGAGCCTCTAAACGAACATGAACTAGCGAGGCCTCTTTTAGCCCCGCCCCCTCCCCCGGCGGGTACCGACCTGTTCTCGCTCTCCGTGCTCTGGAACTGGCTGTACAGCGTGCTGGTGCTCGGGCGGCCGGCGGCGGGCGTGGAGGTGGCGCTGGCCTCGCAGTCCAGGGCGAGGTTGATGGAGGAGCCGCCGGCGCTCTCCTGCAGGTAGACGCCCTGAGAGCGGCGCTGGTGGCTCAGGTTGGACGACATCAGCAACGAGCTGGAGAACGACGGCTGAGGGCGAGACGGGGAAAGGTTTGGAACGACGTGCGCTTCACATATGGAAAACTAAAAACTATGGCGAGCTGGGAAGCAGGAAGTAGACATCTAGAACATTCAGTCTGCTTTAACAACAGTTAAAGAGAAGATCCAAAACATACAAACAGCAAAGTATGATCCTCTAGTTTCTAACCTGCATTCTGCTTTTTCACCACAAGATGTCAGGAACGAGACGCGCAAGAAGTCAGTTCAGGTTTAGGTTTAGGTTCATCTTTCTAATATTCTGTATGAAATCTCTTCCTGTTTATCATGTTCAAGGTGTAACATAATGAAGGGCACATTGACATGATTCACTTTGGCCACAGGATGAAGACATTACATTTATTGTAAAAGTTGGAAACATGTTTTTAAAGCCATCTGAGCAGCATTTTAAGTGTTTTAGAGACAATGTGTGGGATGAAATACATGTATTATGCAAATACTAAAACACGGAGGAAACATAGTAAGTATATATATATATATATATATATATATATATATATATATATATATATATATATATATATATATATATATATATATATACATATACACACACATATATATGTGAGCAATATTTACACAATAAGGAATCAGGATTTGTCGCTGAAAGTCAGTGTTTCCTCCAGGCTGCTCTTTTCAACGCAACACTGCAGACCGTGGACTGTATTTCCCGTCGTTCTCACCTTGCTTTCCAGCTTGGCCTCGCCTCTCTGCGCCATCTTCATTTTGTCCCAGGTGTCCTTCCACTTCTCGGGCGTCTGTCCGAGCTCCGCCTCCAGGCTCTGCAGGTCCTGCAGCAGCTTGGTGATGGCGTCCGGCACCGCCTTGCTCAGGCTGTCGTAGCACGGCCACACGATGTGCCGCTGCGATTTGGGGCCGCCGCTGTCGGCCTTGTCGGGCGTCTCCTCCGCCGCGCGCTCCTGCCGGCCCCTCAGCTCCCAGTCGTAGGACGGGCCCTCGGACAGCGTCTCCTCCATGTAGAAGTCCCACACCTTCAGGTTGGAGTTGAAGGTGTACGGCCGCAGAACCTGCAACACAGGAAGCCTCACGTTAAAGAGTCTCCTTTGTGTTTATTATGTAAATAAACGTATTGTATGACATGGAAACCAACGCCTGGGATTTAGCTAATTCCGCCATGACTCCATGTTCTCATGCTACAGCTACAGTTACATTAAAAAGCACCAGGCAGTGCAGCGCTCTCACCTCCTCGTCTTCAGGAGAGAACATGTAGTTGTAGAAGACGGGCGTTTTCTTGTTTAGTCGATCGATGTAGTCCCACACGGACTTGCACACCTGAGGGCTTTTCCGCTCTCCTTTCTCCTCATACAGCACTCCTACACACACACACACACACACACACACACACACACACACACACGTCAGGAACACAGAAACTGCTTCTATGACTGAGTTCAGAGGAGTTACTGGAGACTGTGACGCGTTCTCACCCAGCTCGATGCGTTCGTAGTCGGAGTCGAGCAGGAAGGTGCGGAAGCGGTTGGACACGTAGTGGTAGGCCAAGAACTTCAGGTAGTACTGACTGAACTCAAACTCCATGGGGAACTGCAGGTGGATCTGAGGGTGGAGGGAAGGGAGTCAAAGGTCAGGCGACTGACTACATTAGTTATACATTCTGGGCTGCATCCACCATGAACTACATCCGCCCACTCCATATAGTTCCAGTCTCAGTGGCATCATGACATGAAACAGCTGTTTCTAGATAAATAAGCAATCTAGTCAATGGAAGGACTAACGCCGTTGACACCCTGATGACTGTTTCTTCCTATTCTTTACAACGGCGCTACGTTCGCTCTGCAAAAGGCCGAGCCGAGAGCGTCTGATGTGTGGGACCGCTGAGGCCCCTGGAGCCGCATGAAGCCGCACTTCCTGCGTGTGATAAGAGGGCCGGACCCTCGTCACCGATCGGCAAAACAGGAAATAAAGTGGAACGTACAGAGAAACACACACCGCAGTGAAAGAGACACAGAAGGAGACAATCAGTCCTTTTTGTCTTTTGTGTGTTAGTTTATCCTTATGTGTGGACTGATGAATCAGAGTGCGTTAAGTGGATTATATAAATAAACCCACTTATTATCAGACGGATTCTGATCTTCATGTGTTCTTAGATGTTTGTAAAAACCTTTTTGCATCGCAGCACTGAATCAGTAAAGATACTGTCCTCCTTCTGACCTCTGACCTCCCTCTTATTAAAACAGCATTTCTGCTGAGGAATAAACAGCAGACTCCTCCCGCGCGGCGCTGCAGACCCACCTGGTGCACGCAGTCCAGGAACTGCAGGAAGACGGGCGTGAAGCCGCTGCTCTGGCTGCCCAGCGTCTGCGCCCCGCGGTGGCTGAACCGGTGGCCGAATGACAGCCACTCCTTCTCCACGAGCAGCCGGAAGCCGTCGAACGTCCGGTAGTACGGATCGGACAGCAGCTGCACCAGGGACACCACCTGCACACACACACACACACACACACACACAAATACACACACAGAGCGCCGCGTCATTATAGCGCCGCTCAAAGTTTTCTGGAATGAAGGCGGGGCTTCTGCGTGAGAGCCAAACCTGCGTGGTGACGTCCCAGCCGTCCTCCAGGCTGACCATGACCGACGAGCCTGTGTCCAGGAGCTCCACCACCAGCACGGACACCTGCAGCACCCTGTGTAGCTGCACACACACACACACACACACACACACACACACACACACACACACACACACACACACACACACACACACACACGGTAAGAACAACGCCCGGAGGTCACAGAATGAGCGTGCGTGCGCTGAAGCGGGAGTACGAACCAGAGCGATCCACTCCGACTCCTCCAGGCAGCGCAGGAAGCTCATGTTGGGGTCGGAGGTCGAGGAGCTGGGCACGCAGGCCTTCATCAGCTTCTTGAAGCTGTTCTTCACCTGCCGCACGTCGCACACCTCGATGGGAACCACCTCCCACTGCTGGAACGAGTCCTGCTTCCCGCCCTGAAGGCAACGACAGCCAGTAAGTCAATACTGGTGATCTCTCTCCAGCCCGTGATCACGGTCGAGCCTCCCAACATCAGCGCGTCCCTACCTTGAGCTGGGCCTTGTCTCCGATGATGTAGAGGTAGGCCTTCTGCTGGCGGAGGAACAGCGCCTCGCTCGGCCCTCCGTTGGGCTGCGGAGACTCCTTCGCTGCCAGACGCGTGCCCACGTCTGGGTTGTAGGCACTTAGTCGCCCGCTGCCCCGGATGCTGCCCCATTTACCTGCGACACACACACACACACACACACACAGTAAAGTAGAGTCTCCAGAAGCTTACGTGGAGGCCTTGTCCACTTTAAACAGCCGTTAAAAGATCGGAATGATCCTTTAAAACACACTGACGTGTATAACGTCCTCAGCTACTGATAGCCATGCTGGTAAACGAGGCAGAAATGACAAGAACCGGCCCGGCTCGTCACGTCTAGCTCAGCGACGGCTCTGACATTCAACAGAGGGAAGAATCAGACAGGAAACGACAAACGAGACGTCAGACAGCAGAGCTGCAGCAGCAGCATGCAGGAACCACAGCAGCACTCGTGTTAGAGAGATCTGATCTGGTTAGAGAGGAGTGGAGCATGTGGGTGGGGGCGTGGCCTACTGTACCTCTAGGAGGGCTCCTGGCCTTGCCAGACACTTTGGGCTGGGAGAGGGAGATGACTTTCGCCCTTTGACCCAGAGCTGAGGCCAAACGACAGAGACGGCCGGTTAACCAACAACACCACACAATGGAGGATGGTTTCACGCACACACACTCATTCATCATCCTCCTCCTCTTCCTCCTCCAGTCCCAACTTTACAACGCAATTCACACATTTTGTTCTGAAACCAGGAACTGCAACTGGCTAACAGAGAAAAACTACAGGAGCAACGTTAGACGGAGACACACACACACACACACACACACACACACACACACACACACACACACACACACACACACACACACACACACACACACACACACACACACACACACACACGTCTCACCTCCTCTGCTGAAGGTTCCGGGGACATCCTCCTTGCTGCCCATCACCTGCTTCATCAGAGCGCCGATCTTGGGCTGCCTCAGCTTGTCTGAGGAGTCTGTGGACGCGGGAAACCCGTCAGCCGTGTAACCCCAGTGTGTGTGTGTGTGTGTGTGTGTGTGTGTGTGTGTGTGTGTGTGTGTGTGTGTGTGCACCCACCGGAGGTGCTCATATGAGTGGAGGTGAAGCCGCTGAGTGTGTTCCTGCCGCTGCTCTCGCTGTAAGAAGGCATGGAGCTGATGATGGCCTGCAGGTATTTCTCCTGCTCCAGACTGGTGGAGTCGGCCTGCGAGGGTCCTGCACAGAAGAGAACAGAAGTGAACCGACCTTCATGCTTCACGCTGTGAGACGTCTTTTGTTACTAACACACTGTGTTGCAAAAGATAATTCTCTCGACCTCTAGGGAAACACACAAAAAATAAGCATCTTATCTCTTAATCTCTTGCATCTTTTCCAGGTAATATCTGGACTGCCAGGGTCAGAGCAACAGCTGGTCATGACCTCTGACCCCTGTACTCCTGACTATGGATAACTCCTACACTGGAGGAGCTCTGAGTGACGAGTCGAGGCAGCTAACTCTTAAAGGACTGGTGAAGACACGCTTATGAAGCGAGGAGTTGCTGAGAAACAGCCTTTAACATTCCCCGCTAAAAGAAGCTTCAGCACACAATTAAACAACAAGGTGCCCGAAAATACATGTGGGTTTGTTTTGTTTTTATTGTACCTGAAGCAGGGGCATTGGGGGACTTGAAGAAGCCCACCACCCCCTTGGCGTGGAGGCCTGCAGAGCGCAGCAGGACGGCCTTGGTTCGTGGATTCCTCCAGCAAACCACGGGGAAGCGGTTCTGCCGGTAGCAGCGGCAGATCCTCTGGATGGTCGTGTCTGGGATGCTCTGAGGCACAATCAGCAGACCCGGGTAGCTGTGAGACACACACACACACACACACACACACACACACACAGACAGACAGTGTGTTAAGATCTGGCGAAACAACCCCCTCGTCTCCGTGCTCCGTCCCCCGGCGCGCTCTCACCTCCTGCAGACGGTGTACATGCGGTTGACGGTGGAGATCCGGAACGGCTCGTTCTTGGAGCGCGTCAGGCTGCTGCTCAGCGTGCCCAGGCCCAGGCGCTGGTAGTCGCGGCAGCAGGCGCGCTCCACCACGTTGCTCATGGTCTGCCGGTCGGACGAGCGGATGGTGGAGGAGAGGGTGAGGGAGCTCTGGTCCACCTCCTCGGAAACTGCGGCACAAGACGCGGAGAACTGAGCTCTTCCCGGTGTTTTGGTGGCGTCAAATGAAAGGAGGTCGGAGAGAGAGCGTAAAGTGACGATTACCTGAGATCTCATCCTCGTCCAGCTCCGACTGGAAGCTGCTCCGGTTCTCCCAGGTGGGGGGAGAGTACTTCTTCCTCGTCACGTACTGCCGGCCGATGGTCCTCTTGGCACTCTTCACCAGGTTTTTGGAAAGAGTCCTGATGAAGACGGGGGGAAAAGAAAAGTTAAGCAAAACATCGCTGTGCTGACTCAACAGCGTCTCCCATTCCAAGTCACCTGGCTCCCACTTCCTGTCGGGTTTTCGTTCAGATTTGAAGACATTCACATGTCTGAATGGAGGTAGTTTTTTCCACTAATTAAATATTCAACTGCTTCTCCCATGCTCTCCAGTAGGGCCGGGCGGTATGGCCAAAAATTCATATCACGGTATTTTGTAAGATTCTGGCGGTTTCACAGTATTTTTTTTCCGAATAAACACATTAATTTATTGACGCAGAAAAGGACCTCCATCGTTATTCACCACTCGCTCGCAACTGGCCAGCAGCTGTTTTGATTGGTACATAGGGAGCTAAACTGGAGGGATTTAGGACCCCAATCCCTTGATACTAGTGGCGCATGCGCGGCCGTAACGACTATTGTCATTCTTCGGCAGGCAGCGACATTTAATGTTTACAGTCACATATACGTACAGCGGTCTGAGCTACTTACGTCTCACGGATATAAGTTGACTCATGGTTTGAAAGAAATGACATCGCCAAAATGCATGCTGGGTAAAGCCCGCCCACTCAGCCGCACAGGAAGAGACTTCTTCCTGCACAATTGTCATTTACCCAGCATGCATTTTGGCGATGTCATTTCTTTTAAACCATGAGTCAAGTGAGTTAACATGAGACGCAAGAAGCTCGTTCCGCTGCTCCTTCAGCTTCAAGCTGTGAACATTAAATGTTGTTGCTTGCCAAACAGCGGCGACCGGTATGACGGTATGTGAAAAATTCATACCGTACAGAAAACTGAAACCGGTATACCGCACAGCCCTACTCTCCAGAAAGTGTGTCTTTGACTAAAGAGGGGACGAATCAACAAGAACCCAGAAGGGTATGCAAACATAAAGCCACATTGTGGCTACACAATTGGGCCATTCACCAACATATTATATTCATCCAGAAACTCATAACACAAGACACTGACTCCTAAGGTCACTCTAACACCCAAAACAGCAATTTGTTCTCAATGCATCATATTCATGAACTGAGATGAAGGTGACAGGAGTGTGAACTCTCCTTCAGACCTGAAGCATGTCTTCACACTCGGGATGCACTGTGAGCTCGATGATGCATCACATGACGTGCAGCGCTGTAAAACAATCCAGTTTCTGTAGCCGCTCCTGTAACCCTCCTGCTTGTGCTTCTGTTGACAAACTGATGCGACTCGAGCTTTGTGCAGCTTTGAGCTTTCTGTAGTGACAGCAGCCGAGAATAGTGATGTAGACAGACTGCTCATAACAATGCAGACTAGTATGCATTGGTGGATTAATATCTGAAAGTACTTATTTAGTCTTTCTCCTTCAACACATACCAGATGTATTCTTATGTATGTTATGTGAACATACTCTGGTTCCAATGGAGTCAGATCCTGAGTGATTTGAGCTTTGACTGGTTTTAACTCGATTACATGACTCGTGTTTCATTCATTTCATTCTTCCTTCATCCAGGATTCATAGAACCGTAGTTACCTTCGTAACTCTCGTTATATAATATAAATGTTTTTTATTTTTATTATATTGTATTATTGTAACAATCACAATTGATATTGTATATTTAAAAAAAGATAAGTTTTGATGTTAAATTGATACTTGTGGAAAATGAGATCTCAACCTCATTAAATAAAGTGTATATGTTAATGTAGCGGGTCAACTTCACATTTTGACATGTGACTGATGATCTGATACCATAAGCCTTTAAAACAACTCCAAACACACTTGATGTAAACAACCCTTTGGCTGGGGCTGATGTGAAGCATCAGTGAGTTACTGTGATGAAACGCTCTGTGGACCCACAGGAAGTCTCCTCTTGCATGACAACAGGTGTTCTCCTTACTTGAGCGACTGGTTCTTGTCCTTGGTCTTGTGCTCCACCACCATCTTGCCGCTCTGACCCACGGTGAAGGCGAAGGTTCCCTGGACGTGCTGAGGATAGCGCAGCTTGTGCATGTGCTTCCTGAAGACCTCGGCCAGGTCGGACGCGACCTCCTCGTCGAACGCGATCTTCATCAGCTAGGGGGCAGACAGAGAGAACGGGTGAAATCTGGGAAGCGAGTACGAGAGCGGGGCGACTGTGACGGGAGATGAAGGCGTGAGGGGAGATGGAGGCGTGAGGGGAGATGGAGGCGTGAGGGGAGATGGAGGCGTGAGGGGAGATGGAGGCGTGAGGGGAGATGGAGGCGAGAGGGGAGATGGAGGCGTGAGGGGAGATGGAGGCGAGAGGCGAGATGGAGGCGTGAGGGGAGATGGAGGCGTGAGGGGAGATGGAGGAGTGAGGGGAGATGGAGGCGTGAGGGGAGATGGAGGCGTGAGGGGAGATGGAGGAGTGAGGGGAGATGGAGGCGTGAGGGGAGATGGAGGAGTGAGGGGAGATGGAGGCGTGAGGCGAGATGGAGGAGTGAGGGGAGATGGAGGCGTGAGGCGAGATGGAGGTGTGAGGCGAGATGGAGGAGTGAGGGGAGATGGAGGCGTGAGGCGAGATGGAGGAGTGAGGGGAGATGGAGGCGTGAGGCGAGATGGAGGCGTGAGGCGAGATGGAGGAGTGAGGGGAGATGGAGGCGTGAGGCGAGATGGAGGCGTGAGGGGAGATGGAGGCGAGAGGCGAGAGGCGAGATGGAGGCGTGAGGGGAGATGGAGGCGTGAGGGGAGATGGAGGAGTGAGGGGAGGCGTGAGGGGAGATGGAGGCGTGAGGGGAGATGGAGGAGTGAGGGGAGATGGAGGCGTGAGGGGAGATGGAGGAGTGAGGGGAGATGGAGGCGTGAGGCGAGATGGAGGAGTGAGGGGAGATGGAGGCGTGAGGGGAGATGGAGGCGTGAGGCGAGATGGAGGCGTGAGGCGAGATGGAGGAGTGAGGGGAGATGGAGGCGTGAGGGGAGATGGAGGCGTGAGGCGAGATGGAGGAGTGAGGGGAGATGGAGGCGTGAGGCGAGATGGAGGAGTGAGGGGAGATGGAGGCGTGAGGCGAGATGGAGGAGTGAGGGGAGATGGAGGCGTGAGGCGAGATGGAGGCGTGAGGGGAGATGGAGGCGAGATGGAGGCGTGAGGGGAGATGGAGGAGAGAGGGGAGATGGAGGCGTGAGGCGAGATGGAGGCGTGAGGGGAGATGGAGGCGTGAGGGGAGATGGAGGCGTGAGGGGAGATGGAGGCGTGAGGGGAGATGGAGGCGTGAGGGGAGATGGAGGCGTGAGGCGAGATGGAGGCGTGAGGGGAGATGGAGGCGTGAGGGGAGATGGAGGCGTGAGGGGAGATGGAGGCGTGAGGGGAGATGGAGGCGTGAGGCGAGATGGAGGCGTGAGGGGAGATGGAGGCGTGAGGGGAGATGGAGGCGTGAGGGGAGATGGAGGCGTGAGGGGAGATGGAGGCGTGAGGGGAGATGGAGGCGTGAGGGGAGATGGAGGCGTGAGGGGAGATGGAGGCGTGAGGGGAGATGGAGGCGAGATGGAGGCGTGAGGCGAGATGGAGGAGTGAGGGGAGATGGAGGCGTGAGGCGAGATGGAGGCGTGAGGGGAGATGGAGGCGAGATGGAGGCGTGAGGGGAGATGGAGGAGAGAGGGGAGATGGAGGCGTGAGGCGAGATGGAGGCGTGAGGGGAGATGGAGGCGAGAGGCGAGATGGAGGCGAGAGGCGAGATGGAGGCGAGAGGCGAGATGGAGGCGTGAGGGGAGATGGAGGCGTGAGGGGAGATGGAGGAGTGAGGGGAGGCGTGAGGGGAGATGGAGGCGTGAGGGGAGATGGAGGAGTGAGGGGAGATGGAGGCGTGAGGGGAGATGGAGGAGTGAGGGGAGATGGAGGCGTGAGGCGAGATGGAGGCGTGAGGCGAGATGGAGGAGTGAGGGGAGATGGAGGCGTGAGGGGAGATGGAGGCGTGAGGCGAGATGGAGGAGTGAGGGGAGATGGAGGCGTGAGGCGAGATGGAGGAGTGAGGGGAGATGGAGGCGTGAGGCGAGATGGAGGAGTGAGGGGAGATGGAGGCGTGAGGCGAGATGGAGGCGTGAGGGGAGATGGAGGAGAGAGGGGAGATGAAGGCGAGAGGGGAGATGGAGGCGTGAGGGGAGATGGAGGAGTGAGGGGAGATGGAGGAGTGAGGGGAGATGGAGGAGTGAGGGGAGATGGAGGCGTGAGGGGAGATGGAGGCGAGATGGAGGCGTGAGGGGAGATGGAGGAGTGAGGGGAGATGGAGGCGTGAGGGGAGATGGAGGCGTGGGGGGAGATGGAGGCGTGAGGGGAGATGGAGGCGTGAGGGGAGATGGAGGCGTGAGGGGAGATGAAGGCGAGAGGGGAGATGGAGGAGTGAGGGGAGATGGAGGAGTGAGGGTAGATGGAGGAGTGAGGGGAGATGGAGGCGTGGGGGGAGATGGAGGCGTGAGGGGAGATGGAGGCGTGAGGGGAGATGGAGGCGTGGGGGGAGATGGAGGCGTGGGGGGAGATGGAGGCGTGAGGGGAGATGGAGGCGTGAGGGGAGATGAAGGCGAGAGGGGAGATGGAGGAGTGAGGGGAGATGGAGGAGTGAGGGTAGATGGAGGAGTGAGGGGAGATGGAGGCGTGAGGGGAGATGGAGGCGAGATGGAGGCGTGAGGGGAGATGGAGGAGTGAGGGGAGATGGAGGCGTGAGGGGAGATGGAGGCGTGGGGGGAGATGGAGGCGTGAGGGGAGATGGAGGCGTGAGGGGAGATGGAGGAGTGAGGGGAGATGGAGGAGTGAGGGTAGATGGAGGAGTGAGGGTACCTGGAAGGTGCAGGACCGGAGCTGAAGCCCCTCCTGGACAAACTGGTCCATGGGTAAAGTGACTGAGATCCTCTTCTCCTTCGTCAGAGAGGCGATGGGGAACGAGCGAGTCACCACCTGCTCACCTACTGCAGGAGACGAGCAGACAAAGAGAAGGGTTTAGAAAACCCGCTGACCTCACCCAGACCGGTCCTGGAGGCTTTCACAGCTGTTTGTGTGTGTGTGTGTGTGTGTGTGTGTGTGTGTTTATCTTTGTCTGTGTCTGTCTGTCTGTCTGTCTGTCTGTCTGTCTGTCTGTCTGTCTGTCTGTGTGTGTCTTTGTGTGTGTCTGTCTGTCTTTGTGTGTGTCTGTGTGTGTCTTTGTCTGTCTGTCTGTGTATCTGTGTCTGTCTGTGTGTCTCTGTGTCTGTGTGTGTCTTTGTCTGTGTGTGTGTGTGTGTCTGTGTGTGTGTCTGTGTGTGTGTGTGTCTGTGTGTGTGTCTGTGTCTGTGTCTGTGTGTGTGTCTGTGTGTGTGTGTTGTGTGTTGGCTCACCCAGCGGGTCGTTGGGCGTGCCCTTGAAGATGAGCCGGTAGTTGGTGAGGAAGATGGCGCCCTCGGCAGGGAGCAGCGGCGGCCCTCCCATCAGCCCCGTGGCCTCCTCGCGGCCGTCGGGGATCAAGTGGACCCGCATGCCGTCCATCACCAGCTCCTCGCCGGGCAGCAGCGTGGGCCTCAGCAGCTTGGGCTGAGAGGAGGAGATTCATCATGAACAACATCTGACTCCCAGAACAAATGAGCAAATAATGAAGCTGACAATCTGTTATAGAGTTCATTCTAATCTCTGACTGCAAAACCCTCAAACCCCTGATACGTCAGTGGGAACCTTGTGTTTATTTTGGCAGGATAATAAAGCTGCTAAAATGATCCCGATAGTGTTCATTTACAACAAGGGGTCTCAAGTTGAATCTAAGGGTTCAGGAGTAGTTAAAAAAAGAATACAAATAATAGTTAAATACCGTTACTTTTACCCTTCCAGGCCTTTTAAAAGTATTAAAATAAAACCCTCTAACATGCTGCTCTTACTAAATGAGACTCCTGCAACTGGAATACACAACAACACATAATAATATATATATATATTTATATTTCATGGCCAACCACTGCACTCATCAAAATCTCATGCGTTCACAACCATGCTGAGGTTACTGGATGGACTGTTTGTGTAGTTTAGTTATGTTGAGATGATCTGGGATCGGTGGGATCTTGGCAGAGAGAATTTAACAAACGATACAAAACAAGATAAATACACAGACTGTATAATAATAATATTCATTTGGGTGTGTTTACGCGATGGGATGTTCATTTTGGTATTTCTTACAAATCAAGGATTGTGCCTCTGATCTGCTGAGCTCCTCTGATTACAGAAAGTATGAAAGGAGGCGTGGCTTTGTCCTCAGGCCTTTTACATCACTTCCTGTCGCTTCCCAAGGAACTCCACCTCCGATAGGAAATGAATTACAACTCTGGTAACCTGTTTCCTAATCTGTTACACAACGCCTCCTGCCACACATGTCCGCCCTCCAGCTGCAGAAAAGAGGGCGGAGCTTCCTCTGGAGGCATTTAACTGCAGAGACGTCAACGCCTGCACACAAATGTGTGGTTTTGTGTGCTTTTCTGCTCAGCCCACAATCTCATATCCACTAGATCCGGAAGCTCACGACAAAACAAAACAAAATGCTGACGGGACATTGTGAGATCAGATGCGGGGGGAAAGCACAAGTCTTTAGTGGAGGGACGGCGCATGTCAGGTCACGCCTCACAGGACCAACAGCACCCTTCGGACTGAAGGCACACGACTCGACGGGGCCTCGGGGAAACCAAACGGCACATCAAGGCAGGGCGGTCTACCCAGCATGCACCGCTCGGGCGTGCTTTGCGAGTCACGGGGGTTTCTGCCTCTGGCGGACAGACGTACCTGCTGTGACACTGTGAGCTGCAGGGATTGGTGGAGGAGAGAGTGGGCGGGGCTGGCTGGGGTTCTGCGGGGCCTTTGTCCAGTGGAACGTAAAAATAGGAATTGGTTACCTTTTGGATCGGAGGCAGTCTCTTGCTCTCCCTGTGGACCGCGTCCAGCGTCTCGATGTGCATCTGAACGATGTCTGCAAAGGAAACGGACAGTTTGGTTCGACGCTCTACGAGGACAGAGCGGCGAGAGCGGCGGGCGCCGGCGCCTCCGTACCTGGTATCATGGTGTGGAGCGCCTTCAGGTGCTCGTTGGTCACGCCGCTCTCGTTGCACACTTTGTCCACGAAGCGGTTGATGAAGCGCACCACGGAGTTCGCCACGTCGGAGCTCTCGGCGTCCTCGAAGCCGCTCTCCGTGTCGTAGCTCTCCGCCATGCTGCCCGCGATACTGCAGGAGGAACACATGAACGTGCATTGAACGCTAATGTTCAGCAGGAAACAAAGAAGTGTTGGAGCTGAGCTTCCTGCTGATGGAGAGGAAGTGTGTAATGAAGCCAGCAGGGCCTCTACACCTGGAGGTGTGGTCGTTAACGTGGGAACGGTTTCTCAAAAAGAGATGATAAACTAAAGCTTAGTGTTTGAAAACAGAGCATGCTGTATTTAATGAGTTTCAAAATAAAGTTTTTATGTTCCTGCTACAGTTAATTTTAAGACAAATGTATAAAATGTACAAAAGTACAATAATTACATTCTAGCATACATCAACTTTTCGGTGGAATTATGACATTAAGATACTAATGATTCTTAGTAACGTTTAATTATGAACTAAGCAAATTGGTTATGGAGCTGTTTTGTCTGAACTAACCAGAGCAACGATCATTGCTTTCAACGTCAATGTGATTATTTTATTTGGGTTTCCGTGACATAAGGTTTATAGTGACTTTAACTGTATGATGTGAGTCTATACTTATCCTTTACAGGACTACCTGCATATGTTTCTCTTTAAGATTATTTTAGAGCTTTTATTGCCTTTAATAGAGCAGCTGACAGGAAAGGGTGGCGAAAGAGGACAACACGTAGCAAAGGGTCGCGGGTCAGAACCCTCCGGAGGCCGACAGCTGGCCGGTGGTGACGTAGCTGTTAGTGACGTAGCTGTTGGTGACGTAGCTGTTGGTGACGTACCTGTTGGTGACGTACCTGTTGGTGACGTAGCTGTTGCTGACGTACCTGTTGGTGACGTAGCTGTTGCTGACGTACCTGTTGGTGACGTAGCTGTTGCTGACGCTCTCCACGTCTGCGAGGCCGGTGGTCCTCAGCAGGCGGTTCTTGCTGGTGTCCAGCGGCAGCAGCAGGTAGCTCATCCTGTTGGCGTAGTGGATGGCCTGGCTGAACACCGTGCTCTCCTCCTTCTGCACGCGCTCCGTCTGCATCTCCTTGCTGAGCGTCGGCCACAGCCGGCTCTGCTCCGACGCCAGATCCAGGGCGCTGATCTCCCTCCCGTCGCCCGACCCGTCCTGAGAGCCAATCAGAGAGAGGCTTGTTAGTGACTCATCATTCCTAGGAAAAAAAGGACACTTCTTGCTGCGGGCTTCTTCGTGCTCACATGGTTGTTCTGCTGCTCCCCTTCGTCCGTCTCCAGGTACAGAGCTCTGATGTGGTTCTGGACGTCGCTGTAGAACATGGCCTCCCAGAACTGCATGGTGGCCCACACCATGTGCTCCTGAACGCAGCTGTAGGCAAACTGAGTGATGCCTGCGCCCATTTTCTGTGAGGCAAACACAGGGAGAGACGTTCAGGCCACTCGGAATGACATTCAGATCCGACCTCAAAAACAGCTGTCACCACAAAAGCCCCTCACTCAGTGAAATGTAAACCCACGACGAGGGAACACTGATGTTTAATGGCTTAATGGGTTCTTTGCTGTGATTGAGGCTGAATTTGGGGAATGTGGAATGATTGTGATGATGCTGGGTTTGAACTTACTCTGCAGAAGGCTGTGACCAGTGGAAGGAGGGCGGCTGCAATACCTTGTTCATCTATATGTGAGCAGTCCTGAGCACAAATAAGGAATCAATGAATGATGCGTCTTTTCTTTTTGCTAAACTGTTGATTCCAGTGGTATTCTAGTATTTGCAGACTCACCTGTAAGGTGCAATTCATCATTCGGACTATGTAGTCAAACTGCTGGTCATCCAGCACGGCTCGGTTCTGCAGGACGTGCTGGTTGAGCTCCTGGGTCAAACAAACCCGGGCCGCCCGACCCTTCAGCGCCCGCAGCACAGCTGGCATTAGCTGGACAGAGGAGACGAGGATAACAGGACACCATTAGGACAGATTACACATTTTGAAGTAAACATAGGTGAGTAGTTGGTCTCTTACCTTCTTGGCCTCCAGCATCTTGTTCTCAAAGATGTAGGTGATGCAGTTGCGGACGACCTCCAGCCTGCGGGCGCTGTTGGCCATCACGTGGCCGTTCCTGTCCACGATGTCTCCTGTGGAGACGCGGGAGAAGAGATCAGACACTCCATCACTGCGACACCGAGCTCAACCCCATTAAACACACGCTGTGAGACCGACTGTCGGGAGGGGAAAGTTCACACAGGAAGTTTGCCTTGCAACAAACTCTTGTCAACTGCACGTCTTCTTATTTGAAATGATCCGAACCTTTTCAAGACCTGGAATTGAGCAAATTACCAACACACGCATTACAAAACACTTCTCAGTCCTCTCCCCAGCTCACCCAGTGGGGGCCCCGATGGCACCATGCCCTTGACCTCCGCCTTGACCACAGGAGGCGCCGTCTTGAGCTTGGCGGCGGCGTGGTCGATGAAGAGCTGCACCACGACATCGTCCAGCGCGGGGAACGGAGACTGTTTCTGTGACGCGTTCTGGCTGCTTTCCGACGGCCGCTGGACTTTGTGCATCGCAACGGCGGGGTAAGGGTTCTCCTGGAGGAGGGAAAGAGGGGGAGGATGAAGAAGGGCGTCAACGGGGGAAACTGAGGGAGTGTGATAAGGAAAGCAGAGGAGCGACTGAACAAAAACAGAGCTAGTAAATCACTTGATAACCTCTAAAACAAAAATTGTGTAGGAGCAAGCTCAAATTGACCAAAACAACATTAACGTTGAACCCTGCAGCAGTATGAAAAGGGAAAGAAAGAAAGAGTCTCACCAGAGGAAACTGAGGAGAGAAAAGGGAGGACTAACAGGAAACCAGCAGAATTAGAGGCAAGTGAAGAGAGTTCAGTGAGAAATGTCATCAGTTTCCTGCGAGAACATACGTTTCTGAAGAGCAGCTCAGCCAGCTCCTTGACGTGGTTCATGACTTTGTGCGGACACGCCTCCTCCTGTCGGATCCGCTCCACGTGATTGGCCACCAGCTGTGGAAACGGGACAGAGAGGCTACCTTTAATATCCGAGCCGCTCAGTCGCCCCCGGTCAGACGGGCCGAGCACAAAGCGCTGGCGGACTCACGTCGTCGAACAGGTCGGTGACTCGGTACGGAGGCCCTCGCTCCGACACGAAGCCCGCGAACGCCATGCCGTCCAGCACCTTCATGAGGAAGTCGTCCTCCGTCAGCGACCTCTGACCCAGGAAGGCAGCCTGCGGGAACACACGCGTCACACTGACGTCACTCAGCCGCTCTCTTCAGAACACACAGGTGGTTGTCGGGTTCTTTACAGACCTTGTGGAAGCGGATCACCGGTTCTGGGTGAATGCGGATGATGTGTAAACACCAGCGATAGCCCTGGAAGAGCTGAGCGAACAGCCACAGGAAGACTCCCCGGATCTCCTTGTCCTGGAACACACAGTCAAGTTAAAGTACACACACACACACACACACACACACTCACGCTCATGCTGTCTAATTTACAAGCTACATTTAAAGTGGACCAACTTTTTAATTTGGTTGCTTCCCATAAATATAGAAAAGAGAATTAAAACCTCAATACGAACGGGCTTTCTTTTGAGAACAAAGCTGTGTTCTTACCTGGATCTTGAGTGCAGAGGGTTGCGTGGAGAGAGGGGGAAAAGCGTGGTCAGCTATTTCCAGCTCCGGATCCAAAACCTACACACAACAAAAGCAAAGCCGTCAGTCATCATCTCCCTGCTTCTCTGCTGTATTGATGCCGCCTGAGTAACTGAGTCCAGACCAGCAGACACCTGCCAGGTTATGGTCGAGGTCAAACCACGACGTGACGATACAAAATACACTAATCTTCTTCAAGAAAACTATCTCTGGTCTGGCTCTTCGTATACATAAATAAATGACCAAATATAAGGCTCATACAAAATGCTGATAGTTATAATTTGTGCCTTTAAATGCCATTTAATGGAGTAATTGTCTTAAAAACATAATACTAACTTGACGAGATGTGTCTTAATACTGTGGAAACGCTCCGTTCTTCTAGCTTTAAGGAAAACTAAACCTTTGGGGAGGGAACACTACCTTGGAGACGGCCGTTGGTCTCGGGCATTACGAGAAAACTCAATCAGCTGAGTGGAAGCAGAGCGCAGCAGCTAAGCCCCCGATTCTCGGTTGCTGCCCAACAACCTAACGACCTTCACCAGACCTCCAGATCGGTTTCCCGGCAGCCCTCCCTCTCTATGCGAGCTGACTGGACTTGGCTGACTCTTTTGGGGTTTGCGTAAGTCCGCGTTGGCGTCTGTACACACACACACACACACACACACACGCCATGACCGGGTGAACTTCCCTTCCACTTGTTTCCATGTCCCTGTGTCCATGCAGAGCAAAGACCACAACACACCAGAGTCTCGGGGTCAGAAGCCATGAAGCAGGAACGCTCCACAACACAACAACATATCCCTCTCGTTAGATGAATGGTATTGAGACGAGTCATCTCAGGCATTTAGCGGAGGCCGGTCAGTGTGTCCAGGTTCAGCGTCTTTTGACACGCAGCAGCAACTATAAGCTGCTGGCACGCTAGTTCAAAAACTGTGCTCACAGATACTTCAGGGTATTCCATCTATTTCTTTTTACATTCCTTGAGCACCGAAATCACAGGCGTGAATCCGACCGCTCTCCATGTGATGACACAATCATAAATTAAAAACAAAACCCTGAGCGGATCAAAAAGAGAAATATTGTGTTTATCTCCTTGCACTAAGTCACTTTGCCCCACACCTTTAATGGATGTGGAGACACAGGACATCAGAATAGACACATCGGAAGATAATAAAACAATTAAAGGGCTATAATTAAGATAAAAGAAGCTCGTGAGAATGTCGAGCAATCCAGAACCAAACTGCTGTTTACAATCACGAACACCATCCAAACACACCGTGTAGCTGAGACGGAGCTCCAGCCTCTCCCAAATAAACACATCCCACCCTCCGCCTCAGTGACCTCACATCTACCAAGAACAAAACAAAAGCAACCAGCAGAGGGACAACCCGGCCTCTCTTACCAGAAACACACCCGTCAGAGACGGTAATCTAATAAAGTGAATCATCGGGGTTTTAACCGTGACTGCAATCGCAAATGAAAGCAAACAAACTCTTCCATCCAGGAAGCGATGACTCGGCACACACACACACACACACACACACACACACACACACACAACACGAGTCAGCGCAATCAAGGTCCTGGAAGCCGTCCACTTCTAGACAGGTGGATCACAATGTTTGGCCTGAACGGATTTGGTGTTATGTAGTTTGTTTTTTAGCTTTAATGGTTTCATGTTTTACAATATTGAGTTTCTGTGGTTTAAGACTTTGTTTCTTTTACACCGATGAAAAGAAAAATGCAAACCTTTTTATGTCTCTAAATGTAAAAGACAATAAAAATTGACAATATTTATTAGAGGCGCCCTTACAGAGTCTCATTAGAGAGTTTGATCAGCTCTGCACCACAAGGAGATTTGTCTTCATTTTTCTTTGCAAAACCGCTTAAAAAGTGCCAGGAGACTGTCAGAGAACTAATGTCCATGTCCTGGACTAATCCACTCCTGTGTAGTATGAGCTTAATGTTTTGAGATTTGCCTTCACCGCGATATTGAAAGAGTGGTTAACAGCACGTTAGCAGCACGTTAATAGCACTTCAATAGCATGTTTTAGCACTTCAATAGCAGGTTAATAGCACTTCAATAGCACTTCAATAGCATGTTTTAGCACTTCAATAGCAGGTTAATAGCACTTCAATAGCACTTCAATAGCACGTTAATAGCGTGTTAGCAGCGTGTTAGCATGTTAATATTCCATTAGCATCACGTCAACAGCACGTCAGCAGCACGTTAATAGCGCGTTAATAGCACGTTAGCAGCACGTTAGCAGCACGCTAGCAGCACGCTAGCAGCACGCTAGCAGCACGCTAGCAGCACGTCTCTCTGGATGGCACGTCTGTCGGTTAGTCCGGTGATTTGGTCCAGAGTGAAATATCTTAGCGAGCATTTAGCCTCACAGAGCCACTGGCTGGCCTGCAGACTCTTCATCTTGTTTTCTGGTAATCATCGTCATAAAATCAAAATTACATCCACTGCATATCAATGCAGTAAAATAATCAACCGTGAAAAAGCAGCAGGGAGTGAAGGCCTGTAAAAACTCAGTAAGACAAACCGTGTCACCCTTGGTTTGCTCAGCGGACCTTTTATAAGCCTGCAACAGTAAAAACTGTATCTGAGACATTAAATCAAACATAATCCAAGTTCCAGACAAGCGGAACAATAGTTTGTGTTAAGCCACTGTTTACACGTGCGACTGCAAACAACAGTTCATCCAGTAAATTAAATCATAAACTGAGAACGATTTCCTGCAGCAGCTCAATTATGATCCGCATACTGGAGATAACCGGTTTACGGCATCAACCCACATGTGTTATGACACGTGCACACAGTACACAGACGCAGCGAAAGGGAAGCATGAAAGAAATCCACCATTGAATAAGATAATAAGGAAGCTGGGAAATCGTTTGTTTACACACAAAAAAAAGTTCCTCAGACTGGAATACTGGGATGGGCCGAAGCTGCAGGCTTCTCTCTACTGTGTGTGTGTGTGTGTGTGTGTGTGTGTGTGTGTGTGTGTGTGTGTGTGTGTGTGTGTGTGTGTGTGTGTGTGTGTGTGTGTGTGTGTGTGTGTGTGTGTGTCCGTCTTACCATGGAGAGCACGGTCTGGGTCTGCTGGAGGAGCGGCTCGGGCAGCAGGGAGATGTGGACGCACTCGGGGATGGTCACGGTGCCGCCGTCCAGGTCGGCGATGATCACATCCAGCTGTAAACACACACACACACACACACACACACACACACACACACACACACACACACACACACACACACACACACACACACACACACACACACACACTTCATCTCTGCCCGCCAGACTGTTGGACAAAGTGGTCTCTGTCAGCGGCTGCTCATTACAGGACCAAACAGTCAGATCTCAGTGCAGACAGCGGGTGGTGGGTCCTAACGATGACCTCTGACCTCTGACTGCTCACAGTGATGATGACAGGCATGTGACTACTGTACGAAACACTGAGTCTCGTTGTGACATCTCTAACGGGAGGGTTCATTACACCTTCATCGAGCTTTAATAAAGACAACAGTAAAGGATTCTCTCTGATCGTGAGATCCAGACGGTGATTGTCGTCTTGTATATTTTGGTCTCATTCATCCTGGCGGGCCTGTAAAGAGCCTCTTAAGGTAAGGCAGGAGCAGCTCGGATGAACCGCTGCTTCAAGGTCAGGGAGAGTTTACATGGAACATTCTAATAGATCTGTTAGATTAGATGGAAGTATATAAAAGATCCTTTTGTGCTCCTCTGGTCCTTCTTTAGGGAACACGTTTGTTAAACTACGGAGCAATACCGTCAACTTTTAACATCAATATTGACGTTTTAAAAATCACGTTTCCTCCCAACAGCTGGAAACTGGCAGCCGGTGTTCCCACTGTCTTCAACGCAGTGCATGCTGGGTATTTAAATGAAGCTGGCTGTTTGTATACTGTTGATGGAGCGGGTTTGTGTGTGTGTTTCGTTTCCGTGTCATTTTTTGAGCGTTGTTGGCGTCGCAGTGGGACAATAAGGGACGGCGTCAGACAATGAGGGAAGGCTTCAGGTGAAGGCGGAGCACGGCCCAGACGGGACCCGTGACCAATTTATGATACATTTATGAGAATATATAATTATCTTCACAGAGCTTTTCTTTTTTTCTTGACAGCTATGACTTTGATCTGTGAGCTCCTGCACATGAGAACAATACAAACTACTGGAAGGAGTGACGGGGTCGTTTCTCTCTCTCGGACAAGAATAAAAGTAAAATGAGCCAAAATGGAAAAATGAGCCGCTCAAAGCCCCGTCAGATTTTTATGAATTATATTCAGACAATTCTGCCTTGCTTTATTGAACTTGAAACGTAAGCCATAAGTTAATTGGGTTAGGACTAATTTAATTTACAGTTAAGACAGATATTTGTGAGTTGAAATGATAAAGAAAAGTAACCGGACCTCTTTAAACATTAATTACTGATGTAGGACGTCATCAGGAAATCTTCCAGACTGAATATCAAAAACAAGAAGTGTCTGCTGCTGTTTTGACAACGTCTTCCAGCAGAGTTCACAGATCTACAGCGGCAGTGCCACGCTGGCCTAGTCGCACTGCGGCGATGGGAACCCACCAGCTCCTGAGTCTCCGAGCGGAAGAATGAATTGACGCCGATGATGAAGGGCGTGGGGGTGCTCAGGACCTCCAGCAGCTTCCCCGGCAGGATGGGAACGTAGGTGAAGCTGAGGGACACAGACAGGAACGAGGTTCAGCACAGGTGTGTGATTCCTGAGACAAAGCCAACATCTACGGAGGAGTGGAAGCACACCTGTATTTGAGGGGGAACATGATGGCCAGCAGTCCCCGGCAGGCGTCGGTTAGTCTCTGGTAGCTGCTGGACAGGAACAGGATCTTGTGTTCCGTCAGAGCGGCACACAGCAGGTACAAGACGTTGATTATTCCTGAGGGAGGAGACCAGGACACACAGGGCATAAAGACCAGCAGTTACTCAGGTAAGATAAAGAGTCTGACACGACATTTAGGGCAGTGTTTTTCAACCTTTTCTGAGCCGCGGTACATTTGCTACAAAAACAAAATCACGCGGCACACCAACAACCCAAAAAGTTACAAAATGTCACATTGTAGCATAATACAGCACATATGGTAGGTAATTATTGCGCTACCTACTGGCATGGAAGAGTATTTAATTACTTGGCCAGCCACTATATTGCAGGCTCGACACTGGAAAATTATTTGCAGCAACTAAATAATATTTTTTGGGACCGATTAAGTGAAATTGGACATTTTCCCACGGCACACCTGACGATCTCTCACGGCACAGTGGTTGAAAATCACTGACTTGGGGTTTACATCCTCTATTACTGATTGGGCGAGTAACAGGCTTTCAATGCAGTTCTGGAAATTCTTTAAAATGATAAATAATGTATTTGAGTATTTTCTTTTTTTTAATAGCAGAAAAATGGGGATGAAAATGCAGGACTGGAGCATCAGTGAAGTATACAACATTTTACACAAGCTGATAATCATTAGGGTAGAAAGTTATATTCACCAAGTTAACCTCTGAAAAAACCCTAATGTGAATGAAGCACACATTAATAAATCAGCGTACCGAGCTGTCTGAAGAGCTGCGCCACGGTGCTGCCGCTGACGGGAAGAGAGTCATCGATGGGCGTCTGGATGACTTGCCGGTCGCCAGCACCTAACGTTATGGTCCTCTGTAGATGAACAGAGAGGAGAGACAGAGGAAGGATTTAGAAGACCAAAGGACGCACGGTGCCTCTCAGAAAACCAGGGTTTTAATCCCAGTGTGTGCGTGTCGGACGAGCAGCGTGAGTCAGCGACAGAGACGGAGGATCCAGAGGCTTAGCAGGTGCATCGCAAATAAAACCAAAGCCATTCCAGCGTGAATGGAGCCGGGCGGCGCTCCGTGCCAACGACCCACTGCAACAAAAAACCAACAACATCAGCGTGTCACATGAGCCTTTCATGGGAGACAAACCCAAGCAACGCGGCAGCTGTCATGCGGAGGAGATTTTCCACGGCAGGCTTTGGGAAGCACAAGCGGGAGATTGATCGGGTGATTGATTTAACGCCGTGAAGCGAGTCCTGGGAGAGAACCAACACCTCCAACCTTTAACGCGCTGGAAACACCTTTCTGAAACAAAGCTTTGTGTTATTCTGCTCGTTACAGGGACAAACACTGCACTCTGTGGAGAATAACCACCGCCCTCCATTAGGGATAACCAAACTGACTTCTACTTTGTTCCAAACGAAGTCAATACATATTGATTTGTGTTGGTTTGGATAACTAGCATATCCGGTGCTGTCAATTTGTGTTAAAAATCCTGATATTTTCCTCAGATCATTTAAATTCACTACGGAAGCACCGATAAAAAGTTTAGTGAGCTGTTGTTGTAATACTCTTTTCAGCCACAAGAGGCTGAAGTGCAGCGCTAACCTGTAATTATGCTTCTTAGGTTAAGTCGTGGATTCTGCTCTTCTGTTTTACTTTAAGATCCTTTGTTTGCCGTGATACACAATACAGGATTATTTATGGTTGAATTAGTCATTTAAATTAATCATTCTTTCTCTTGGTATGGACACGTTACTCGCTAACACACAACATGTTTACCTTGTGTTTAGAGAGCGTGGAGAAATGAAAACTCACCTGGAAGAAAACATGAGCACTTTGAGTCGGATTAAAAATACTTCAGCCTCTTGTGGTTAAAATTAGTATTACAACAGCAAACACTTGAAAATTACAGCTTGTTTTCCACCCGTTTCACAGATGAAAAAATTAATTAATTAACATAATTTTTTAAGAATAAAAATGGGGGGAGAAACTATTTAGATCAGACTAATAAAATAAATCACCAGTAATGTTTTTCCTCTCAAGGCTCCCATATTTCCTGACCTTGTAACAATTACGAAAACACAATTACGTAAGAGCACTTAAGTCAGGATTCACAAAACAGATACGCAATCCGTTCCTGAAAAAAAAAGAAGAAGCTTCACCTGAGGTGGTTCTAATGGAGCAGCTGGGAGGGGAAAGCAGAGCGGTATTTATGTCATGCTCTCTACAGCAGCAGCAGCCACAGGTGAGCCGTTAGCGATTCAATACTGTGACCCAACATCTGATCATCAGGCGCCTTCACATTCACTGAACTAACTGAAGGCAACGCTGCACTCAGAAGACGCATTATGAACTGAGCGGTCAGCTGCCGGTCACACATTGAGCGCACATCAAAGCGGTTTCACTTCTGCTGCAAGAGGTGTGCATGGATTGGCTGAGGGGAGAAAGCTCAGAGCTGATTGGTGTCGGGACAGAGAGGGTGATGAACTCAGGCCTGCGTACCAAACTCTCCTCTTTCGCCTCCTGGCCCGGCTGCACAAGCACCCGGCAGACAGACGCACAAACAAACACGCACACACACACACACACACACACACACACAACCCAGCAGGATAAGACACAGGTTAGAAACAACAGCACTGAGGGCAAAGGCTGCCCACACGTAACAACATGACGGTGAAGTCTCAGCATGACGAAAACACTGCAAGGCGGCGGCTGAGGTAAAGAAAATATACATGAGGAGGAAAATGAGACACACGCATGCAAAACAAAATATGGTATTGTTTGGACGTTAATTGTGTCGTTTCACACTTCTCATTGACACACAGGCGGCCTCCATCATGTTCACTGTGTAAATACAGTTATCTGAAGTTAGAAGTGTTTGCTGAATCCGACGTGGCTCACTCACACACCGGGCGAAAAGACAGTGAGAGAAAGTTAAGATGAGAAAACGGAAACGTCGTTGAATGAAGTCCGTAGTTTAGATTTTGTCTTGTGAGAGACTGCAGTGAACGATGTCAACTCCTCCGTCCCTTCATGTGTGATGAGGACATTTCTACAGCTGAAATGCTCTTATTTACGGAAGTTTCTTAAAACGTGTATTCTCTCTGACCAGCAGGAAGCGACGACCCTGGTTGCAAAAATTATTCCGATTGTATAGAAGTCTATGAGACTCTACTTCTCTCTTGATTTATTCCCTCAGTAAATGTTGTAAACATGAGTTTAAGGGCTCAGGTGAGTTACTTAGTGAAAAACATACAGACCGACTTTTTCACGTTTAGGTGTAAACGGGAATCTGAGAGCCATTTAGACACATTGACCATTGCATCGGTGAGTTTAAGTGCAGCCTGTTCTTTGCTTTTTGCGTGGACATAAATCACTGTGTCATCAGCGTACATTTGAATATCACATCCCTTACAAACACTGGGGAGGTCATTTATATACAAGCTGAATAATAATGGTCCCAAGTAGTTGCTCTACAAGAGACTTCTCAGCTATTTTAGAGATAGCTGGGAGGATGCTGATGGGCCGATAGTTGGTAATATCGGTTTTATCACCCGATTTAAAGATCGGTGTTACAATGGCTGCTTTCCATCCTTTAGGGAACACACATTGCCTGATGGAGTTGTTGATCATGCTGGTGATCGGGAGCGCGAGAGGGTCTCTATGTTTCTTAAGGAACATGTTGTCAATACCATACACATCTTTTGCCCTAGAGTTCCTGAGAGAGCCCATGAAGCGAGTGACTGTAGCATCCGAGACCTCTAGGAAGGAGAAGCCAGGTTCACCCCCAGCTACAGGTGGCAGATCAATTGAACCAACACTGGAACTAGGGGCCAAGCCTTCACTGAGTCAATACAATAGGAGTTAAAAGCTGTACACATGATGGCAACCATTTACCTTAACTTTAAGCCGTTTCATTGAATTACTGTTTTGTTTACCTGACATCTTCTGTAAATTGTCCCATATTAATTTGGCATTACCATGTGCTTCAGTAATAATCTTTATAAAAAAATCTGCCAGTCACTAGCTGGGTCATGTTGAGGCTATCAACTGTCTGTTTTAGGGACTTTCTTCCTGACTTATCCTCCCAGTTAACATTAAGGTCACCCAATAACTTCCTTTTCAGTGTCACACTCCTTTAGCATGCGATTGAGCTCATCATAGAGGTCTTTCTTCGAAGATGGTGGTTCGCAGAGGCAAATAAGAGTAAAGAACATTTGGGTTGACCGTGACACCTTCAGGCCAATGCATTCTAAATTAATATCATTTGACCATTCAATCTGACTGCAATTGAGATATTCTTTAACATAGAGCATTACACCTCCTCCTTTGCCAGCTGTTCTGTCTCTTCTGAATGTGTTGTAACCATTGACATTCAAAGCATCAGGGGGCGAGTTCTTATGAAGCCATGATTCTGAAAGGCACTGGTCGCGACAGAAAAAAAAAAAAAAACTAAAACATGGCGACGGACATAATCCAAAATGGTGGCAGCAAAATTGTCAAACTCGAGGCTTCAAAACAGCAGTCCAGAAACCAATAAGTGACGTCGCTATGACTACTTCCACTTCTTACATCCAGGCTATGTGGAAACAGCTGAAATCCCCTTTCACACTAAAATGATAAGAGGCCATGGGGTTAAACTCAACTGTCACTGCTCCGTGAGAACCGACGGGTGCTCTTGTCATGTGACAGAAAGTGTCAACGACCTCCGGCGGAACAACTTGTGCAACTTTCAGTTCGAAGAGTTTCTTTTTGTTCCTTCTCGGTTTTTCCTTTAAGCTCTAATGTGTTATTCCCAAAGCCAATCCGGTCAGTCACAGCACTTGGCAGTGGGACAGACAGTGTCCAGAAACCGGGACAGGAATTCCCTCCGTCCTGTAACAGCTCGATCACTGAGGGACAGTAGGACTAGGACTTGACCTCCTTCCATGGGGAAATCTAACACTACCACACACAGGAAGGTCAAAGGTCAGGGTCGAGTGTGCGTAGTGTTTGACTCGTCTATGTTAAGGACGGTTCTCCTCACCACAAGGACCCCCTGCTGCTCCACCTTTCACCATTTCTCACATTTAGGGTTGTGTAAAAAAAACGACAACTGTTTTTTTTTTTAAATGGTTTACTAAATATTAAAAAAAGCTGGCCCCATCATTTTTGATCCATGTATCCACTATATCACAGCAAAATTGGAGTTTGTACCGTCATAGTAAACCAGATTAGTGATGGAAAGAATCGTAGAGGAACAGAGCATCACATCACTCATCCAGTCAAAACCTTTTGAAGAACGTGTGACTTGGAAGAGGAAAGTGTCTTAAACTGAACACCAACTATCTTCACAAATACATAAATAGTCCCACGCAGAAGGTTAGAGGATTGTCTTCTGTCGTCACGGCAAGATGTCTGATGGCCGAAGATTTGGGTGTCACACTGCTAGAGTGATTCTGTGTGTGTGTGTGTGTGTGTGTGTGTGTTTGGGAGAGGTTGACGTGAACACACAGACTCTACGGTAATTACAGACATTTAGCTGGGCTGATAGAAAAGCCCTGTGGGATCATTCTAGGAATGTATGTATGTATGCATGTGTGTGTGTGTGTGTGCGTGTGCGTGTGCGTGTGTGTGTGTGTGTCACTCTTTTCTAAGTGGCCTCTCCTCCTCTTGAGTCGGAGGAACAGGACAGTTTGTGCTCGGTTAGAGAGACACAGTGCAAACTCACGTATATACTGTACTGTACTGTGTGTGTGTGTGTGTGTGTGTGTGTGTGTGTGTTAGCCTCTGCTGTTTGGGTCTGTATGTGCGTTGATACTGATTAGATCCGAGTCTTGCTGCCCGGTAGGAAGCCATCTGCCGTGCCATATGGTCAACCCGAACTACGACCTGAACAGCAACGCGTGTGTGTGTGTGTGTGTGTGTGTGTGTGTGTGTGTGTCTTAGAGAGTGAATAATTGATTTGAAAACAATCAGTGTGCTTCAATAGCTGCAACAAATCAGCTTTATGACAAATATGAGAAAAAAATAATAAAAAAAATAAATGATTAACTTCATCTTGTTGAAAATATTTGATCACAAATCACAGAAAACAAGCAGAAGCGCCATCAATCACGCAATGACTTCAAATGATTGGGAGAAAGCAACACATTCCTCAAAGAAAAGAAACCAGCTCGGCTTCGCGTGACCAAACAGAATCAACAACACGGAGCAGCGGGTTGTTGATCGGTGAAGCTTTGCCGGACGGGAGCGTTACCTGGAGACAGGCCAGCAGCCAGTCACAGGCCTGAGGAACCTGCTCTAAGCTACAAACTGGGGACGAATCTGTCTGTAACACAGAGGAACCAGTGGGGTGCACACAAACAACACACATGGGTTAGAACATCTGGAGGCAGATGTGCGCCTATGTACCGTAAAAGTCAAGTTAAAAGCCGCTACTACGTTCGGTGGGTGTCCCCGCTAGTTCCCCACTGTAGCCAGCTCTCGCTCCGCTAGCTCTCGCTCCGCTAGCTCTCGCTCCGCTAGCTCTCGCTCCGCTAGCTCTTGCTAGTTCCCTGACAACCACCAAAGTTAGCGGGACCAGCCCCGGCTCAACGCCCGACTCGGGCAGAGGGGACGCGGGCAGTAGCAGCGGGGAGCTAAGCTAGCAGCAGCGCTAGCTAGCTACAGCGGGGACAACCACCGTGTGCACCGATGGGCATGAATACGTTTTGTTCACTTAAACAGGAAAATAAGTCACTGTTTTCTTGAGGTGAGTAATAATAAATAATAAAAAACATGATTCTTATCAAATATGTGGAGAAAAAAAAAAATAAGAAAAGAGGAGGGAGAAAGTAAATATTAAAAACGACAAACAACTTTTTTTTCCCCGTTTAAAGTAACCCAAATGTGCTATAAATTTACCCACAATGCTGCTGGTGTATGTTGTGTCAAATGCTGTTGCTCACTGGCTGAGTTATACAGATGTTCCGATTCCTTTGTTTACTTCCCAACACCAGATCCCAGTATGTATTGTATATAAATATACGATTCCTCTAATAACCGCTAGCTGCAGCCCTTAAACCGCTAGCCCTGTATGGATGTGATGTGATTGCTATCTTTGTTGGATGGCCTGGCTCAGGTTTAACGCTTTGCAAAACACAGACAAAGCCAAATAGAAAATGAATGCCAGAGAAGTTAGATGTATTCTCTAGTTTGACAGATTTTCCAATGTAAAATATTGACAAATTGCTGACATTCTGCTAGCTCTGGCTGAAGAAACACTCTGCGCTAGCTGAGCCTGATCGGTACTGAGCATGTGCTGCTCTCAGCAGAGAGGAGGAAGAAGCAAGGTGGCACCGCAGCTACTTCCATCGTCATTGTTTTAGGTAAAGATGGAAGTAGTTGAGGAGCTGCTAGCCACCTTGCTTCTTCCTCATCTCTGTTGATAGTTGTACATCTCTACGGAGTTATTTCACAGAACCACTAAGATACAAAGACATCCACAACAACACACAAACACAAGCTCGGTCACAAGTATTGAGTCGGTATCTCAGCTGTGATACGTTTTAAGAAGAGAACGCAAACATGTCTGTTTTGTTTATCTGGTTATAAATGGAAGGCTTATTGTGGCAACATTGCTTTTGAAATGCGATAAATCTGTCCATATCTGTGAAGTGGCACTAATCATCCATAACAAGGATGATGAAAAGAACGAATGCAGTCTGCACTAAAGTGTATCTTATATAACCCCCTCTCCTTCAGGGGACCTGCTGTAAAACTAACTATGGACAACATCAATCCCCTTATAAACAGACTCTCTGTACGTAGTAATCCATAATTTATTCCATCCTACATGCACAAAGAACATGTGCAGGCAGTCCCGTACGAGCATTCATAGTCTGCATACAGAAACACATGAAGGAAACAGAGGCTCCAAACCCCAGCTAATGCTTCTTTTTGCAGTACCAAGCTGACAGATGCAAGTTGTAGCGCCACCGGCGGCCGTGCTGGTCGAGGTGCTGCAGCAGGCGTGTGGAAACATGAGGAGAGAGCACCATCCAGCACAGCAGAAGAAACGAGTGGAGAACGGGGTCGCAGCTCATCATCGCCCTCCGTCAGCTTGTGTGTGTGTGTGTGTGTGTGTGTGAAAGAGAGATGAGTAGTCAGCAGTTACCTGGGAGCCTCCAGCGATGGGAATGATGCAAGTGAGGAGATTTCCAACCACCGTTTCCAAGGGAACAGTAAGGCCATCGACGTGGACGGTGTAGATCAGCCCCAAACAGTTCTGTTCAATCAGGGCACAGAGGTCAAGGGCCAATGAAAGCAACAGGGCCAGAAAGCCCTCATATTTACACCATGTACATTTACAGTAAAGGAAACTAGTGATAGGTGGCATGGAAAATATGCTTTAAAAAAAAAGAGAAAAAAAAAAAGAGTATTTTCACATCTAACTCTCTCACATCTGCTCTGATAAAGGTGAGAACTTGAATTCAGAAGGCGCAGAGTGGAAGAATATTTCCTTTTCTTGACTGCGACGGTTTATTTTGTTAGACTAAAACAATTAAATAATAGAAAAAAAGTGAGAAGTTGCGTAACGTGGCCGCTCTGCTGAAACACCAGCAAGCGCCTGTTGGTTGATTTGTACATTTGCCCGACCCTAATGTCTACTGAACAAAACCCACAACACATGCAGAAACGAGAGTGTGTGCCGGGGGTGTGTGTGTGTGTGTGTGTGTGTCGTACCCTGAACACCTCTGTGTAGTCCAGTCGGGACACCAGCACCAGGCTCTTGGGGGCGAAGACCTGCGCCAGTTGGACGACAGCGAGCTCATCGTCCGCCTCGTCCGCCTCGCTGGCCTCGGCCTTCTGCAGCTGCACGGAGAGAAGCATCGACGTCACGCAAAGATTGCATAAACAGCTTCTACACATTTATTTGCACCCAATATTACAAATTGTGCAGGATCAGATGAGTGCGTCTCACCTGTGGGTTGTCCAGGCCCTCCCAGAAGGTGAAGCAGGCACAGTAGTGACGCTCAGAGTTGATGTCAGTCAAAACCGCTACGAAGAAGGAGGCAGGTTGTCGCTCGGGAACCAGCTGCCAACCGCTGGGCTGACAGAACTAGAGAGGAGGAGACGCAGGTTAGAGAGGTGAGAGAGAATAGAGGGGGGAAGGGGACGGCAGCATCGTGGCCAGAGGGAGGACACATCTTTTTCGACTACACCTTGAATAAGGAAAGTAGCACCTAGTAGCACTTTATTGGCACTTAAATGTCTCTTACTGATAGCACTTTCTAGTTTAACTTTATTGAAGAAATTGTACTTTCTTGATTCTTGTTGTTCTGAGTTTGTACTCATGGTTGAATCACTTATTGTAAGTCGCTTTGGAAGAAAAGATTAGTTTACGCACCAAACCTGCACGACAAATCAGACAATAAGGTCACATGTTCTTACAGCACCTCAGGGTGATTCATCATTAAACATACGCAACAAAACAGGTTCTGAAAAGGTTCCGCCTCCTTCAATAACACAATGACTGAACCGTGTGAAAGCCGTGAAAGTCTGTTCTGCTATTTCTTCTTCTTCTTCTTTTAATCACAATGTAGTTAGTTTGAAGAATCGATGGTGTGTCGTTTCCAGATATTTAGTTGCACAACACTAAATGGAGCAATCAAACAATGTCCTTGTTGACGAGGCCACCAAACAGAAAGTCAATATTAGCTTTTCTTTCTTGTGATATATTTATTAAATGATGCTTGTTAATCATTCATTTCCCTCACGGACGGTGGCCCGCAAGTCAATCCACACCAAAACACTTCATGAAGCCTTTTGGAGTTTCCCTGAGCGCACACGCTCGTGTCCGGCTGACATTCTTGGGAATCCATGCTGAGTCAACAGCCTGACAGCTGACCTGCATTAATATGAAGAACGCAGCAAACACACTCCTCCCCAAAGCTGACTCAAGATACCCAGAGGACCGATCTGAGAAACCAGCGATACTGTTTCCCAAAATGAGAAATGTTTCTGTGCAAAACTGATGGAGGAATAATAACACTCCGAATTATTATTAACATGCCGCTCTGTTTTACAACAAGCAGTCTCTTCACATCAAACACATGGGTGCTTGTTTCATTTGAAAGGCCGTCTCCTTCAGATCCATCCTCCACTGTACGTGACATCACTTTTAATTTGCTTTCTTCTGAACAAAATGATTCCTGCGACTTTTACGTCCCTCTTGTTCTCAATGGAGGAAAGAGCGGTGGGTCATTAAGACAGTATTTATCCTCAGAGGACCATGCATATCCAGAGTAAATATGATGCAATCATGTTAGTGTTTGTTAAATTCAATTATGTTGCACAATCAACCAGACGAACCAACAAAGGGACGTTACAATCCTGAGATAACCTTGAGCCTCGAGATCCACAACCTGTTTTCTTATCAGACCGTCGGGGTTAAGTTGGTCCACGGTGGATCTCAAGTTTCAATGTTTCCTCACTTGTTGATGTACTTAAATGTTTTTTATCTATAAATAACCTGAGTCTGAGGGGACACACATCCGACAAAACACATACAAGTCGTTTCACTATAGGCGTTAAAAAAGAAGCTTCCTTCAAGATTTAGAACTGCTAAAAACCTTCTTTCTTTCTTTCAAACATTTTATTTTATTAAAAAGGTACACATTACTAGACAACAAAAAATAACAACAAATAAAAATAAAATACATAACAGCATAATAACCAACTACACGAACAATCAGACAAGGACAGAAAAACACTGACATAAATCATCATCCTCCAGACTGATCCTACTATAACAATTGTATTCATCTCATTCTTACCACCATTTTATTTTCAATTCACACAGGACACTTGTTGAATGTCCTCCCAAGAAAGATTATGTACAACATGCTCGCTACACAGGAAGCCAGACACATTGATTATCAATGCTAAACACCTTCCAACAGAGTCGCGTATCCACAACTGGTAACAAACCTCTCAGAGTCATGAAGGCATCAGCCTCCGAGCGCCAGGGAACCGAACCCCCAACCAGACACTGCAGCCTGTACGGTGGACTCACCAGCTCTACGCCTTGTGGGAACGGGCTGTCCTCCCAGTCTTTCTCAGGAAACCGCTGGAGAATGCGACCTTGACCTTCACCCTCCGCTGCAGAGACAGAGACACAGAGAGGGACAAATACAGAGGTCAGTCCATGTCACTCACATCGTTTGTTGTCTGTTTGCTTCTTCAAATAAAGTATTTTGAGGGTTTATTTTAAAACCATCAGCACATTGATTGTTTTGTAATGTATGTTGACATAAATAAACTATGAATTCCTGTTAAAACACAACATGTGTTTTGCTACAACGTGCCAGAGATGGGACGGGATGCAGGAGGAAAAAACAAGTCGCCTCCATGAAGAGAGGAAGAATAAACCTCTGTGTGTTAAGTTGACAACTTCCCTCTGAAGACAGGACTTTGGACCCGAATGTTGTTAGTAAACTGATTTTATTTCTACACATTCGCTACTAATTCAATAAGGACAATAACATATGAATGGACCTTTGGGGAAGAAAACATTTTACAAACACTGACTGGAAGTTACAATATTTGGACTGTAGAGCAGTGACGCCGTGGTAGAGACGCCCTATACGGCTCTAGAGACCTGTCAATCACCTTGTAGCCCCGCCCCTTCTTTATGGTCTAATTGACTTTAAATGGACCATAACTTACTAAATTAACTAGAGATTGAGACATAAACTCATGTTTACAATGTTTACTTTAAATCAAGAGAGAAGTAGAGTAATTTATATAGACTTCTATACAACCAGAGGAGTCGCCCCCTGGTACACATTTTGACCAATGGGTTTCCATGACTTTAAACCAAATTTTCATGACCCAACATTTTGTGAAATCTGGGTGTAAACAGTAAAAAGTGAGTAAATGTAGTATTTAAACTAACAATGACAATACAAAGCATACAGTGAACCTTAAATGACACAAATGAATGAGAGACAATAGTTTGATTAAAAGAATAAACATTTATATAGATGCCTGTATGTATGCCTGCTTATATTCTGAGAGTCTTTCTTTTAAAAGCATATTCATTATTTCAAACTCAGCGTAAATGAACGACATGAATATAACACATTTACATGACTTTTACAAAACTTTTGGGATTTTATTTTTTCCCATTGACTTTTCCAGGCCTGGAAATAACCATTCCAGGTTTTCCATGAACCCTGCACTAGAGAGAATGCAGGTTTAAGGCACTCTGCATTGGAACCGGAGGTTGCTGCCGGGTTGCTGTCAGATTAAGTCTGAGAGACATATATTGGTTACAGTGGTCGTTTCATGTCAATCTGGTCTTCTAAACGAGACCATATCTGCCTGTTAAACAGCAGAGTGATGTGTTATAATGCTTCTTTTTCTGTGTTGCTGCTGGTTAATGAGGCCATTTCCACGGTTGGCCCGGGCCCGGCTCATCACAGTGGCACAATGACACGACAAAGGCCCGATTATGTAACCGCCACAAGCCCGTCTTTCAGCTTGGGTCCATCTGAAGCCCTGCCGGCCGCTTAATGGCAGCATTCATCCGCACAGAGAATACACTTATCCTCCAGATACAAAAGGACGTACATCTAGCACAAAACGGCACAAAACTAAATATTATCCCATGCTGACGAAAAGGAACGTTTTCACCAGCATCTAGAGCAGACCTGGACAGTTTGCTGCCTCGGAGACAATAACAGAGCCCTTTTACCAAGGGAACTAAAACAGAAGCTCAGACACACGGAGACAATACACAAACAGAAAGTAGGCCAGCTCCCAAAACACACAGGGAAACGCTCCAGCCGCCCTCGCTCCCTTGCGAACCAGGGAGCGAGGACGCTTGTGGGAGCGGCGCTCTGGGATCAAGTCATCAAAGACCAGATTCATTTACTTGCTGCTTTGAGATGACGACCTTCTGAGACCGGTTTTAGGAGCTCAGGCATCAACAAAAACGAACTGAAACCACGGAGAGAGAACCGCATGAACCGTTTCAGTTCTGTAGAGGGCCGGGTCTCGGTTAGCGGTGCAACGGATCGTAAAACTCACGGTGAGGATCGGATCACAGAAAAAAAAAGTAGAAAACCTTTAGCGATCCCTGAACACGTATTTTTGCCACCGATACAAATTGTTAATCTAATTGTATCTTCCTGAAGTACATGCAACGATTAGGAAATAAAAGATTGTATTTGTATGGATAAGAACAAAAAGTCATGAGTAGTTTTAACGATGTATTATGAGCTGTTTAGAGGTAGTGGAAACAGCACAAAATTCATCTCTAATATTGATTGATGTTGTTGTGAAAACATCTTTAAAAAACAAGATTAATTTATTCATTCAGGTTTTTCCACAAATTAGGTGAACAGAACCTTCGTTGGTTCTCCGTTAGCAGTGCTACGGTCAAACGATACCCGAAATTGATCCTTTTTGTGGCCAGATCTAGACAAATGTGTATGGTTCTGCTAGCAGCCAATCACACGTCACATTTAATTGAAGAACGCTTGCGGTGATTGGCTGCAAGCAAAACCATACACATTTAACACAGCAGCTACAACCAACACAGCAGACACACACACACACACACACAAATGAAGTACTCTATATCTGCATCACTTTACTCACATCAATGTTATATAATTGATACACAGCCATAGTTTTGTAGCTTTTTTTGTAATTTTCCTGAGGCAGAGTTCAACCATCAGTGATCTAAAGTTTGTTGACACATTTAACAGAATTGGACCATAATTCACTCCCTCAATTACAACCTGTGTTTACCCTGCTAGGACTGAAAAGGGCCCATTATGTGCAGGAGACAATGCTCATACCACAACCGAGCGCGTGTACGATCAAAGATTTCCATTTGTCACGGGTGCTACATCCACTGCAAATGAGCCCACGTCAAAATGAAATACATTTAGACCACTTTGCACAACACGGTCACATTATAATTGTTACAATCTGCTTGTAAAAAAGGTCCTGAAGGACTTTCTTATGACTCCGAAGAACATGTGACTTAGCCAAACCCAGCTGGTACACTGATGATGACTCATACATCGGGATACCAGAGCTGATGCATGCTGGGACTGGCAAGGCCTTTCAGTTTATGTTGTGTCTTGTGTTGTGTTCTGGAACAATGTGTTGTCATGTGGGTGTCAGAAACACAAACACAAAGAGTGTGTCGGCGTGAAAGCAGATGCCGGCTGCAGAAATGCTTTCGGCCGATAGCTGGGCGGGGACTGTCGGCCAGTTGAAGCAGGACGTCCTGCGGCTGAGGGAGGAGAGCGCAAACCTGTACGAAGCATTGTGTTTGCTGCGTACAAGAGGCGTCTCCTCGTCACAGGAGGTTCATTTTCACTCTGAGAATATGGGTTTAAAAGGAATCTATGGAATGTAAACAGGAATCCGACGGACAAAACCAGCAATTACTCAGAGAAATGAGAGGGCACAGAATGAGACAGTGACTGTGACGGGGAGAGGACCAATCACAACCGCCGGTCATTACAACTCCTATGTAACTTAAAACATGTTTTCATTTGATTGTCTTGTAACTTTATGACAATGCTGAACATGCTGCTTCAGGGAACGCTCCGTAGCCAGAGTCCCGTTGTCTCAGACCAGCTTCTTTCTGCGTACGAGGTTAGTCACACAGATATGAACTCATAGCCGGGGAGAGTCCCATCTGCAAACAGCAGCAACTAATACGTGTTTTGTTTTGTGTTTCCTTTTGGCAAATGGGTTGGAAGCGATCAATACGATGACAAGCGGCACTATTCGTGCTGCGTTTCCCCGAAATGCAAGAAGCAGTAACAGTACGCCGCTGCAAGAATGTGATCTGATCATGATTTGTTTTGTGTGGAGAGGAGAGGAGACAAGAGAAGAATGAAGCGGAGAGGAGAGGAGGAAAGGGAACAGAAGAGAGAAGTAGAAAAGAGGAAGAGAATAATAAAGGAGCGAAGAAGAGGAGAGGAGTTTGCAGGAGAAGAGGAGAGACGAAAACAAAAGAAGAGGAGAGGAGAGGAGAGTATATCACATTTGGCTTGTTGGCTCAGGTAAGGCAGGAAGACGAGAAAGAATCCCGTCATTTGTCTTAAACTTCTGGCTGAAACAAACACAACCAGGATGAAACAGGCCATTGGATCTCACTTCATATGTTAAAGAAAACTATGATAAAAATATGATTGACAACGACGAGACAGCGGGAGTCAGGAGCCACGCTGCTTTCTTATTCATTCAACCTGTGCTTTTCATCACTTAATGAACCTCAAACCAGACTAAAACTACCAATGAAATGTGTGCCGCTCCTACTGTCAGAACTAACCACACATTAAAGCATGAAGTAATTTCCTTGTAACCACAATCACACAGCCGTGGGGGGAAATGCACAAATGGATTTCTTGGCAAACGTCCACTCTGGGTGTGTTTGAGCAACGGGTAAAAAAATAAATAAATAAAATGGTCCGTTAAGTGAGCTGACTGCATGACAGATGCTGCTGATGTGAGACCATCATCCCGCCGTGTGAGTGGCCTTGCAGGGCTGATATCAGCTGCACCTGCTGTGCGTTACTAGCTAGAGGGATATCGGTTTCATTTTGAGGAGTGATCCTTATCTCTGCAACTGGCTGCATCTTATACACCAAATCCTCGTGTTTGGGACATTGTCTTTTTGGCACTAGTTTGTCTTCGCCTCCTCTTTCGGACTTGGATAAATTCCTCCTTCAGCTCATGTCCTCGACTCTCGATCTGGATCTTGTGGCATTTATTTTCTCCTGGACAGCTTATGTATGCATGTCGAAAATGCTCCCCAATTATAAAAGCTCATGCAAACACCATGCAACACCACGCTCATAACCGCACCCCCTCGCTCCCAACAAGGACAAATGTCTCCAACAGTTACAACCACCAAGAAGCGTGAAAAGGATCTGAAAACTGCGCTAACAAAGAGTCGGAGAGACTGACTGAAACTACGGCGTCACTAAATAAATCTACAGTGCATTCAGTTCTGACCGCGCTGAGCAACCAGGGAGTTCAGACTGACTTTTTTTAAAGTCGCCATTAGAGTCTCTCTAAGCAGGCGTAACGGCCCACACCCTAAAAAAAAAAAAGCTTCCACGCTTCACCATCCAAAGTTAAACACAATAGTTCACAATGGTTTCTTTTTCTAAAAAAAAATGCTCCAGAAGTTGAGAACAGACATTCCAAGTGGGTTGAAACGGGTTTTTGTTGAGGCGAATGAAAAGGGATCTGTTCACGTTTTAATTTATGCTAAGTACAGTACATATAGCCTGATATTTTCACTACATGGCCATTTCGTTATTAATTATACAGTCTCCTCTTGTCTACCACCTTCCAATCTCACCAACTCCGACCATCATTTCATTTCCACAATGAGGCTGTGTTAGCCTAAACTATGTGCAATGTAACGATATCGTGTACAAGAAGTACCAGTACTGACATTTGGGTACTTGTCGATACAAAGTACCAATACGAGTACTAAATAATACCATAAGAACAACTTTGAAAACGTGTTTTATTTCTATCAGACTGAAACACATTAACTATACAATGTGATGCTGCTGCTGACATTACAACGTTCAGCGTTGTGTTTTGAACTCGTTTGAGCCGCGTGGAGGCAATCCCTCGATCCTAGATATGCTCTGAATTTCTAATTGAGCACCTTTTAAGCACACGTACAGAGGACAGCAGGTGATACTGAGAATACGTGGTGTCAATGCAAAGTTAACGGTTCTCCTATCTACTTTACAAGTTACGGAGTGAGATCTCTCAGTAAAAAAGCAGCATCACAAACCTCCTCTCTCTGTGTCTGCACGAGGTGCAGAGTCATGGTTCACATGACACACACACACACACACACACACACACACGCACACACACGCACACACACGCACACACACGCACACACTCTGACTCAGTACAGCGTGAGATTCACGTCGTGGCAGAGAGGAGACAAAGATCCAAAGTGAGGCTACATTTGACTCCAGTAGATGCCGTGAACTCTCGTATCAAATGCAGTAAAACCCTTGAAAGTAAGAGAAGGAATACGAGCAACACAACAAGAACATAAATGTGCCGAAATGCTCCGTTCTCTACTGTTTGTGGAGCAGCCGTCTGTCCTCTGCAGGGAACGTTAGTGATGCCATAAGGAGTTGTATATATAGTTGTATAGAGTTGTATATTAAGAACAGGCTCATCAATGAAAGTGTTGACTGTATTTTAAGGATTGTGTGCATGTCTTGATCTAGGTGCAGAACCAGACCACGGCTCCTCGTTTGCAGGCCTCTAAACCGCAGTGGCGCGACATCGGCGGTGTCCAAGGCGACTGCCAGGGGCGGGGGGGAAATGTGTGTGTGCAGATTTGCACAAAATAAGGAATACAATGTGGCCTAAAGCAAGCTGACCTCAGCACAGGAGATATGACCAGATATCAACTCAACACAACGTTCTAGCGCATAAAAAAAAACTGTGAAAATGTTTCACTGCAGGGTAAACAACAAACAGATCAAGCAGAATATTATGTTGGATAAAAACATGTTGTGAATTTGGGAGAGGATTACCTTTTTTCAATAAATGTTGGACTGAGACCGAGGTAATTACAGAGGAGAGGACACGACACCACTGTGGATGTTTGAGAGAGAAAAGGGGGAAGAGAAGACGGACTACTGCACGCAGTGCTTCTGTACGTTTTCAATCATAATATGCAAGTCAACACTAAGAACGACGCTCTGACCCATTCGGTACAGCCCCTATCTCGTTTAGCAAAAAGAATGAAATGCAATTCTTTAGTTTTGAACCCAAAGAAAGAGGGAGAGCCGGAGAACTTGAACGAAGTGATTTGTAAGCTGTATGATAAACAAGTCGGGACTAAAGATGGAAATCTCTACTCCCATCTTAAAACTCACCATCCAACAGAATACACAAGTCTTCCTCCGCCTCCATCCACAAAGAGCAGCCGTTGATTGATTTCATATTCTTTGTTTTCAATAGCACCCAACCTTTCTCCTGCAACCAGAGAGGTTTACTCAACGGGAAAACATCCTACTGATGCGATGTCTTCCTGGCGTTACACTTTTCATACTTCGGTTCACTCACGGGCGCTGTGACCTTGTTTCATGACAACGTTCATAAATAATCAGTAGCACAAAAAAAAAAGAATCCCTTGAACAACTTGCAGCAGCGTTGCAAAGTGAAGTGGGATCAGTGTGACCCCCACTTCACTGCACTACTTTTCACAACAGCAGCAAGATCACATCTACCAGAAACTATGTGAAAATGTACATAACTATGACATCATTATGTCCAGGCTCTACCACACCCTCTCACAGGGCTCTCTGCTGTCCGCCCAGTTTTCTTATTACACACACAAACACACATTCGGTCACACATTAATCCACGGGGCTCCCTCTGATACACACACATGCAGGACAGCCTCTCTGAGTAATAGGATGAGGTGTGAGTCACTCTGATTAACAGCAGGACCCCAGGCTGAGGCCCCTCCTGGGGTACGAGGCAGCACCAATTGAATTTGGTGTCAGATGGCGTCAAAGGTGACGATCCTGCATAAATAAGTACAAAATAAAAAACTGTCTGAGCGACGCTGCCATTCAGGAGCCAAACAGAGGGTGAAAAAAAGCCATTGCTCCATCTGGAAACCGCCGTCGCCAGGGAGACAATGTGGGACATTTTCTTTGTGCAAAAGCTCTTCAGCAAACTCACATCCTTCCTGCAAAACCAATGCAACAAAAACGAGAGGCTTTCCAGGAGGGAAATGGCATTTCAGTTCTACGTAGTGGGTTGCTTCAGGTCTAACTCAAACCAAGTTGTCACAGACGGATGATTAATAACAGGAGTTGATTTCTTCTCACTTCGCCTCCGCGGCCACCGGTGGCCGTGTGATAATGTGCTCTACTCGAGTCTGAGCCACCAAACTGACTCAATAGAGCAGACCTGCCAAAGCACATAAACTCAGGCCATCTACTTTCTAGTCACTCTGGCCCGTCGTTGGGACTAAAGCACACCCAGGATTCAACTTCCGCTTCAATTCGATGCAACCCTATTAATCCACGGAGGAGATTTGAGTTTGGGCAAGTAAAAACAGACAGGAAACAGACAGATATACGCACAGGCAGACAAGCAAAGGAGCTTTGGGCTGAACACAAACAGACCTTGGCTTGTTTAGTCCTTCACATCCTGGTCCTAAACAGCACATCGAACCATGAAGCGAGGAATCTCTCTATGTGTGTGTGTGTGTGTGAGTGTGTGTGGCGTAGTCCAAAGAACCGCTCAACCGATCCGACGGTGCCACAGGACTCTGTGGACCGAGTCGAGCATGACGTCTACAGCGGGCCTTTTACAGGCTCTTTGACTGCAGTTCACTTTTTACTGCTGGACGGTTGACATGCTCCAACCAAACTCCTCTTCTTCCCCGGGGTCAGTGAGCCACGACCCTTCGCCTCCGAATGGGCACGCTCCAAACTGACTCTGCACTAGTTGGTTTTTAATTGCAGTCAACAAGCACATTGCATTTCACTTGCAATGTCCACTGAAGCAAAAATAGCTGTCTAGAATAATTCTGACAAGTACCTGGGGCACCTTTAACCACAATCCCTGAGCCGACGACTGAGTAACATCCTGAGAAGAGCGGGTGTTACAAAACAGGTAATTTCACCTTTTTTGTATTTACAGACAGTTTATGAACAATCGTTTATTTTCTGAAGCGTTGCCGGAAGACACGTCGAAGAAAAAGGTCAAGAAGAGGTCAGGAAAAATATTTACGCGAGGTATCCGTGTTTTTGACGGCGCGCTAAGAGTTTTCCAGAAGCCAACACATAACATTGAGTCTGATGTTATGTGTGAGAGCGACATAAATCAGGGGCAGCACGTGTGCAAGCTGACATGATGCGGTCACGGATGAGGAGGGAAGAAATAATGCACTGTGCACAAGCAGCTTTAGGATGTGAAGAATACTTCATTCAATCATCAGGGCAACACTGTTATTGTAACACACGGTGTGTATAAAAAGCATAAAAAAGGAAAGAACAGGGGGGTTTGTTGTCTTAATAAACCTGGGAATTCACCCCAGATACACAATGACGTGCAGGAAATATGGTCCTCATGCAAGCAGCTCCTCAAGAACAACATGCAAAACAAGACTTCCGTGTGCAACCCCAGAATACTGACAGGAAGCGCGATAGCCGAGCACTCAATCACATCTTCCGCCGCCAGACGCTTCGTCTTCCCTCAGCGGTGCGATGCCGTCACTCCCACCAAACACTCTTCTTTCCCCTCTTTTAAATCACGTCTCCTATATTCTTGTGCCACATTGTCTTCTGCTGCAAATCAACCCCGAAGCTCTTTCTCCTACCCACGCACATGGCCCCGGAAATAACTCAGTGTTACCCGGGCAACCAATAGCCAAGAAGCAGACTTGTGCATGTCTCGTTAGCAAACAGGAACCAGACCAAGTGTCTCTGAGACCATGGAGGCAGACAGCGAGGGTTGAGCCGAGTGTGAAGCCGACGAGCTCTATCTATTCTCAGGATGTCTTCTCAACACTGGAGGAGGCCAATGTGGGACATACGATGAACCCCTAGAAGCACAGTACAGACCCACGGACATTCATAACGTCTGGCTTTTGTCTGAAGTGGGGCGATGTCACAGTCAGCATTCATTCCCTAGACAGATCCCTCAGCAACAGTCGCAGGTATTTATTTATCGGCTCCGATTGGCACAGACGGAAACATGACACCCGGGCGGACGCGCTAATGTATAATAAATTAAATCAACGAGGAGTTTGGACAGTTATTATGATTCATGAACATGAACGTAGCAAACATACAAAGCCACCAGACTCCAGTCAGACAGCAGTCGTTCCAGACACTGGAAATAAATTAAACTCCTCTTTGTGAGTCTTTTCACTGGTCCAAAAAAAAAAAAGATTGAAAGAGAGACTGAATAAGAGCTATTTAAAAAAAAAAATAGAAAAGGTGTACACTAACATAATATTTTCAATGCTTCCAGCGCATCTGTGACGTTTAACACCATGAGTTGATGTTAATTTGCACCTTGAAAAAAACCTGCATTTAAATATATATACACGTGCTAATCTTGTTTTACATTTTTGGTGTGCTCTTTGAGGTTGCTGGCAATATACCGGCAACATGAGCTTCATTACTCACGCTGCACAATGTGCCTGCACAACGTCTTACACGGCACACAACAAAAAGCTTTTACAGGAGACAACGATTTGGTTTCATGTTCCCTTAAAGACTTTAAACCAGCGGGACGCTGCACTTTTGCCGACATAATGATAAGTATGTATTACTGTGCTCTTAAAAAAACATTGACCTACAGTCAAACTGATTCAGACCCATCTCAGACGTGAGGCCGACCTGTAAAAGGACCATCACATGTATGCAGCGATGGCTTCAATCAAGCAGAGACCTGTGAACAGCGTGATGTCATACTTTGGTCACATCTCCTCCCTGTCACAGGAACCAGGAGACAATAATCTGAATAACCTTTAAACAAAGTGGACCTCTCTCATTGGGGGAGGGGAATACAGTTCAGTGATATTGAACCAGGGCTGAACCCATAACAGTCCTTTAATCGCCATTTCCAAACCAATCACATTCTGCACATAAGATTAGAGCGGCTGCAGTGGTGGGAGGCAGATTTCTTTTTCATTTTTTTGTTGTCGTCTGAACGAGAGATTTGACCTGGAGGACGTCTTAATAAAGATGAGACTTAATCTTCTCCCACCAGTCACTCGGCCGTGTTTCTGGTGTATTTATTAAGCCACCTCGCAGAAAAATGAGGGACATTGAAAATCCCGTTGACCTTTGTAACCAAGCCAGAAACTCAAAATGGAGCCTTGGAAAGCACCATCTAGTATGTTGTGTGTATCACTCCATGTGTGTAGCTAAGTACGGTCCATCTATCCATCTACCGACTATCCAATAATGTTATTATTTAGTGTTTTTTTCCATGGGAGCTGTATATTTTGTATGTGGTCACAAAGTATCGTCTCCATTTCTTATAGCAACTGCTGTAGTAGATACCACTTTGTCATAGAATATGTAACGTTAACCCCAGGAGTGCGCTTAATTTTTTAGAAAAGGCGTACAACTAAATGCTGAGAGCGTTGCCTCTTGTTAGAATAGAGGACAGCCAAAGTGTCAATATGATGGAAGCAGAGATTTACTTCCACGATTTTGAGTTAAGTCTCTATTTAAGATTAAGAAGAAGGTGTGTTTATCCCTGGCGTAAACAATCAAGGGTGTTGCAGCAATGTGGTTGCCGGAGCCTCACACAACGAACGCTGCTAATCCGAGCGACCCCCTATCTTCAGATCAAAACCACTCCGGACACGCTGGAATCGCCCCTCTGGGATTTGAGCGATTGCTCCCTTGAGCACCAACAGGCTGCTGTGAGCGACACTGACTCAGCCTTTGTCCTAAGAATTCTCTGAATACCGGGGAAACCATCAAAGCACCAAGGAGCAGGGCATCCCGAACGCCCCCTCTGACACACACACACACACACACACACACACACACACACACACACACACACACAATGTGGCAATGAATTATTAAATGTGCAAACTCCCTACTTGAACTGTGCATCTCTCAATCTAAATTTAGGGCAAAAGACCAAGTGGATCACATATACTTAGCGACATACACACACAAAAGGTTATCACACACACACACTTGGATTACAATTTGAGTATACAGTTTATGACAAAAGAATACGTGTCTGCTGAAAGAAGTGTGTGTGTGTGTGTGTGTGTGTGTGTGTGTGTGTGTGTGTGTGTGTGTGTGTGTGTGTGTGTGTGTGTGTGTGTGTGTGTGTGTCTACCCCCAACACACACCCCTCTGTATCTGTGTAGTAGGAATGAGGGCAACGTTGGGGCCCCGGGGCCACCGCCTCCCTCATGAATAACAAGTATTCAGCACAGCAGACAGACTGCTGTAATACAGCCACACACACATACACACACACAGTGATATGATGGAGGTCTTCCCTGACTACAGCATGATGACGGCTGCCTGTAAAGGCTGTTCTTTGAATGACATAATTATGAATCATAATTACCGTTTAGTTCTCTGCCAAAATAAAGCTGATATACACAAGCACATAACCCGCGACCGCTACTTCAGGCTGCCTTTATGCAGCTGCTTACAATAAAATAACTTGGGGGCCAGACAGCAGAGAGTTTTGCTTTAAGCAAAGAAAATGTTTGGGTAAAAAAGTGCACAAACTAAAAGCGACTGCATAGGAGCACAAAATAAAAATTGCCACTGTCACCTCGAAAGTATTAGCATCATGACTAACTGGTCGATATGAGACGAGCGCTAACCACAACCGCACAAGGAGGGGGGGGTAAACGTTGCCGTGGTAACACAGCAAACACACACAGACAGCCACACACACGAGCAGTGCTCCGCGGCCCAGCGTCGCTCTGCCCCCCCTATGAAAGGCAGATTGTGAGGGCTATTTCTGGAGGGCCTGAAAGGCTGCAGCCCTGCGATGGAGGAAGCGGTTGCCCGCAGGCCGGCACTGCTGGCAACACACACGCACACGCACACACACACACACACACACACACACACACACACACACGCTCGCTTCCTCTTGCTTTCGATCTGAGTGGTTTCTATTTCCCCTCGTGCAGGGCTTTGCTCGCATTCACGCTCCACTGAAAGCACCTGTGAGCACGACGTGAATTAGTCACGGCTCTGTGACGATAACGGAAACCGAATCAAACTTACAATGGATGTTTAGTAGTTTTGCCAGACTCCTCCTGACCCAGGACCCCTTGGTGGCCTCTGGGTTTAAGGCGCCAACCATGAAACAGCGTTGTTGTTACATTACGCATGTCATTCTCTATCCCTTCATTCTCCATCCAAAATGAGTATGCAAGTTTTAAGTACTGAGGTTGGATATCGGACCCTAAAACATCACTGTCAGAAGAGATGTTCCAATACCATTATACATTTTCGATACCAAGAACCACGTCAATACCAGTGCCATAATATATATATATATATATATATATATATATATATATATATATATATAAATAATCCTAATGGTGATAAAACTGGTGCCAGAGGAGCAAAACCAAACGACTCATCTTACAGAACTGATACGCAACCTCTGCACCAGTCCAGAGTTGCAGCTCACTGCATGGTGGCTTCCGTAGATTTAGTGTGGCATCATGGCACCTTTAATAAACCTCAAACACACTGTTAGCAACGCCACAATTCTACAATCATGAGACATGACAACCCTGTATGGCAGTAACATAGAGAACCTCAGATTTGTAAACACAACAATGGATGCTCGGTCCGCCCTTGGTGCACCTCTTTGTGTGCTCTCTGGCTTCGGATGTTGTGAGCGTTCCTAGCTTGTTGGGATGTGTGTGTATGCAGAAGAGGCTGGGCTTCAAAGCTGTCACTCCGGCCTGAAAAGAACTAGTCTACGGTTCTGCTTCAACAACCGCCGCTCTCAAACTGTGCCGCCAGAGGCACACAGACAGAGCTACAAACAGCCTGGGTGTTTTGCGTGTGCGTGCGTGCGTGTGTGTCAAACACGCACAGGGAGACAATCTGGATTCTCGCTCTAAAAATCTCCCTCAGGTCCTCTCCATGGCATCCTGTTTGGGGCTCGGACGGCATACGCGTTCGGCTGCTGCTGGGTACTCGGCCCAGCGGAGGAACCGCTGTCAAAACACTCCGACATGCTGAGGGACTTTCTCAAGAGACCCTCGCGAGGAGGGCCACACCCCGACAGATATAGACTCGTACCGACCCACACGCAGCCTCCCTGGCTGTAAGTAAGCTCCACTGTTAGTATAACTTAAGTGGAGCACAATGCGAGTGACCTGACACCGTAGAGACAAATGTAGAGGGAGAATGGAAGATTCAAGGCTCTGCCTTCAGGTTAGCATCTGTTAAACAAGCCAAGCCGTTTGTTTGTTTGTTTGTTTTAAACAGAGAACAAGGACCACGAGCTCATTTTAAGTAGCTAAGAAACAGTTCTCCCCGCAAGACGTTCTCGTTTGAAAACGCATGCAGGGGTTTCTGCCGGTGACTGCTCTGAGAGGCAGATGAGAGGCGATGATGAAACCTGTCAGTGCCCACGCTCGCAAAATATTCCACTGATTGAGTGACAACCAGCAACCACTTACACACAAACACACTCGCAGACAGGAAGTATGAAATATTACGAACACAAGAGGAATTCCTGGTATTCTTATAGTCGAGGAGCATTCACTCTTGATTCATAGTGTTTCCTTTACAGTAGGTTAAGCACCGCGGATCGGGAAAATAACTAGCGCACACATGCACAAAAATGTAGAAATCTGGGGGGCGTCAGACGGTGTAAATTTAAACCCAACTCTTGACGTCTACGAGCCACGCTGTAGCAGACGCCGATTGGTTTGCAGGGAAACCACAATGTTGGAAACATTCTCCATCACTTCTTGGAGCTCGGCAATACCGCGTGAGGACAAAACTAGAAAAGCACATAAGTCAAGACTGTGCAGAAGCCTGTCGATGCAAAGGATGCATTTAGGAGGTTACAAATGGCTGCCGGTGCATCAAGTGGGGACGGCAATGATGGGAATAATCTCAGCCGAGCTACTGGAGGTGTTTAAGACTCTGCCTCCCCCTAGAAACTTGAGCATGGGTTCGTAAAGTTACTGTAAACAGTGAGGTGGCAGTAAGAGGGTTCAACGCCAACAATCATCACCACCCTTAAGTGCTTGGTTTTACAAGGCCTGGGAGCCTTGATCCATTAAAGTCAGTGTGGCTTTAATGTCTGGTTCCCAGATGCTTTTTACAGGCCCGTTCTGCACTGCGTTGCAGTCGGGCCGGGTAGAACAGGAAGGAGACTTTCTGCAGCGCTTGCAGTGTCCACGTTATAACATCCTGTTTGCACCCTTTGAAACCAAAAAAAAAAATACAAAAGGTACAGTAAGTGCGTTCATGCAAGGAGAAAAGTGATGTAGGTTGCTCCAGCATCATCAAGATAAAAGCCGGTTCTCTGCCTGCTTTTAGCCACAGAGGGCTTGTCATGTTACGATTTTCCTCTTCTGAATAAATCATAGGCCAAAAAATATAAATAAATCCACTCTATATAAAAGACTCCAACAACGTTACAAGCTGCATGCCTCCATTGGAAAGGCGGGTTGAATATTGCATGATTAAACGGGCCATTATACTCTAGATCTAGGCCAAGGCCCTGGCTGAAGGGAGGGGGTCCAGACCCCGACACAAGGGACCAGAGACCCGGTCCGAGGGGCTCAGGGAGGGGCAAAGCCGGCTGGGTTAAATAATCCACAACAAACACAGACAAAGAAAACAAATCAGCAACTCCACATCGATTTCCACTTGAAAACATCACGCCTGAAATAAAAGTCCAAGCGGGAATCCGGCAGGGTTTTTAGTAGCCGGACTGTCCCCAAGTCACTGCCCAGGACCCTGCAGCCACGACACTGACACCTCGTTTTAAAACGACACTTCTAAAAAAAAAAAAAATAATTAAAATAAAAAGGGCGACGGTAGCAGGCGTGACTTTTGAAGATGCAGCTGAAACTGTGAATAAATCCATCTTAGGTCACAGCCCCCCCACCCCCCCTCTCAGAGCTAGCCCGGCTAACGTTAGCTCTTAGCAGATAAAGTTAGCTTAAGTTTGCTGTCAAATAGAGTAGAGTTATTTTGCTAAAGCTAAAGTGCGCCTGGAAGCTACGCGTTGCAATGGTTGCCATTGCAACGCGTAGCTTCCAGGCGCACTTTAGCCTGGACTGCGGGGCACCAGCTGACAGGCTAGCTTTAAGCACGCTAATCCCGTGAGGCCTTGCGCGTCCTCGGCACAAAGTTGAAGGCGAACCGCCAGCTGGGGATTCGATTGTTGGCCAGTCGCGAGCGGCGGCCCGTCCCGTCCCCGCCTCCTGTTGTGGCTAATAATACGCCGCTAAAGCTAGCAGGCTAACTCAAGTACCCACCTCGCTTGTCGAGGTCGTAACCGACCACTAGATAGTAGTCGGCGAGCCTGGCCATCTTGGGAGCTCACGGCGACGAGCCTTTCTCGCTAAATCCTCTTCTCTTTTTGCCGTCAATTGTCCATTTACGTCCTCCCGGCGATAGACGCATCACGGGCGACAGTAGCATCCTTCCAGCTGCACCCCGCCGCCATACTGTCAGTCTGCCCTGACAGCGGAGAGCCGCGAGTCTGCGCAGTGAGGGCCTTCAGGGAGGGGCTGCTCCGCAGGAATGTCCTATGCGAGGAGCCAAACCAGCTCAGGGGCCAAACGTCTGACCAAAACCTATAATAAACACAACAGCACCGTCCTGGAGGGGTTAAAGGTGTTGTCCCCCGAGCTTTGTATCTTTTTGTTTTACTACTTAGGCTCCAATTCCTGAATAAAGATGATACATGTCAGAATTCTGTTAACCCAAAATATCTATTTGGCCCTTTCATTTGATGTGTCAATTAGACTATTTCAACATAAGAAATCTACTGAATTTGTTTAGATGCAGTTTGAACCTTTTTTCTCTGTGGTTGCATAGACAGGATAGGGGCCATTGCAAGTCTTACCACAAACTGAATTTTAGGAGATTGTTTGTACTTTAGAGAAGGGACTCCTGAATCCACAGTTTGCTTTTGTTTGTTTAGTCGGAGGGTGACGTCATGCATGATCGCTTTTAAGTGAGCATGCATGCAGACTTCATCTTTCTCTGCTTTACCTGTGCTTCAAAAACAGTTGAAAATTGTTAGAGCCTTCAAATATTTAATTAAATTTGATTATGCCATAAACAGATTTGCTTGAGTGCATTTGTTATTGACACAGTGTCTGTGAGAGGTGGTGTTAGTCTGTAAAAGTTAAACTGTAATATATTGTGTTTGTGTTGTAGCTTTGACTTCAGGAATTACTAGACTGATGTATTGGAAACATGTAGTTGTTTAAATACATAGTTCAGGCCAAAATTAAAATCCGTCAAACATTTTCTCGACGTCCAAACACGCAGCCATAGTGCCAAACCACTTCTGCTAATGGAACATCCTCAAATGCTTTCAGAAAAATTGAATGTCAGGGAGATGGATTTCACCAAACTGCTTGCGGGCGGCATTAATCTTAGTTTCGACTGCTAAACAATTTCCCAAACTCCAATAACCATCTCTTTTATGTCAGATATTTCCCCTCATGACAGTCCTCACTCTGGCCGCAAACTTCAGCAGCAAGCATATATACCCTAAGTGAGGAAAATACAGCGTTTACCGGAAATATGTTGAACTTTTGGCCGGGAGACACTTGAATTATGCCAAGTAAGGCCAGAGAAAACCTAGGCATGATGCTGCGGTGTCACTGTGGACGGCCAGATGACGTGTCAGTGGGATGTGAGGGAGGCCCGAGGGCCCACATCCGCATGGCCCGTCCTTGGCTGTCAGCACTGTAACGGCCTCGAGATAATTCCAACACTTCCTGCGCTGTGACCTCTGACCTGAAGTGCTTATCATTCTCTGGCTGAAAACAATCTGAGCAATTTATGCCGCATCTTTCTTAAAGAGCTTGGTTTCCCCTACGCTCAGTAAAAACTCTGTCTGCCTCTTTTCTCACAGAGTTAATCTGAGACGGGGGTCTGAGAGAATAACACAGCCTCGGACAATGCTGGAAATAACTGGAGATAACAAGCGACTCGGACCAGATTGTGAACACTGAGGTTTTGGATCCTGACGGTTGACGTTAACTGGATCGTAACCTTGAACCAAACACAGTCCGACAAGCTGCCAGAGAGACAGACAGCAGGTGAGAGAGAGACAAAGAAGAGCAGCTCAGTCCGAACGAACCCTTTAAACAAACAAATGAGCTCCTGCGTTCTGAGATATAACATTTCTATTTTTGTCAAAGTAGTCTGTTGGCTTTGAAGAGAGCATAGATAACAAATGGTTTCAGTTCCCCATCAGATAAGGCTGTCTGACGGCAGGGTTAAGCGATTAAAACATATTTTAATATTTTATAGGCGTCTGATAGTGTTCTTCACACACTCAGCCCAATCAGAGCACTCTCGGCAGGATGCGACAGCCATGTGACTTCCTGCAGACGAACCAACACACAGGAAGTGGTTTGAAGGCCTCTTGCACATCAGTGTTCTTCGTGAGGCCGCCGACTTCCCTCCAGCTCAGGTGAAGCATAGCACATGAAACCGCTTCATTAAGCAGGCGTGCACCCATTACTTTAATTCCCCAGAGCTGAGACAAAGCAGATGTGTAGTCTCAGCAATGCTTCAATGTGATGCTGTCATTCCACTGAGCGACACGCTTCAGCAGCTAGACTGTGTGGTGAATGATAAACCAAATACAAACACTGCTGTAATTGGAGCTCCTCTCTTTCTGCTGTGGCAGAAGACCGTGTGTACAGTAAACTGCTGCAAATCCGGATTTGTAACTCATGTGTTTTTACCCATAACACCTCACAGTGTCAGCAATGTGTTATGTCTCCTGTGCCATTAAATAGTAAAGTATTGCCTGTTTAAACGAAAAAAAGATATATACGTATTATTAATTTAATTTGATTTATTATTGAATTAAATTAAATTAAAAATGATTCAACCATCGTTCCATCCATCTATCCATTATCTTTATCCTTTTTTACTTTATTGATTTATATATAACTTCATAATCATACAAGTTGTGTGGCTTGAGAGATACAAATTGATGTAAATAGCGCTCAAAATGCTAGAAGTTGAATGAAGTGCTCATAATAAGCTGCTGACTGAGAGAATACTGTAGATATTCACAGTCAAAATCATCAGATATCGAATTAAAGTGGAATAACAATCAAGGTGGGCTATGATGCCACACAGACAGTCAAGCATTCACCAAATTGCATGTGTATACACATATATGTACTGATATTTTACATCAGATATGTAAAGCTTAGGTAGGCAACATTTGAACAACCAGAAACGTATGCTAGATAATAAAAAAAGAAAGATTCAACCTAAAAACCTAGCTCAGTGTCGGCAAGTCTTTTCTAACAAAAAGCAGCAAACAGCACCAACTCCAAAAGTGGCTCAATCTTGTTTGTGATGTCGGACCAAATTAAATAAGTGGACGTGCTTGTTACAGTCCTGCGACAGCCGCAGATTCTGTCGGGATTTAAGGAGTTTTTAAATAAGTACCACAAAACAAATTCTAAAGTCCGCTACGCACCCTAGCTTTAACTGAGCCAAGGCCTTCAGGACCCTTTAACCAGTAGGGACATCTGGCAGTGGTTTCTATACGATCTATCTGTGGGCCCCTCTATGCAGGACAGAGTGCATGAGACAGGAGAACATGGCACTGGGGTCATGCACACCTGAAACCCATCTCACTTCAATGCAACACAGGAAATGACACGTTGATTGACCCGTCTCATTTTCGCTTGATAAGGCAGTAGATTCTGTCTTTCTTCTTGCAGTCAGGTGGTTTATTAAGCTATTAACCATGTTAACAGACATCCACCCTGCTGTGGCATTGAATCCCACTCTGTTGCCAAAAGTATGTGCACACCTGAAAACTCTACACACATGTGTGATTGTTGAACATTTTATTCGCAAACCATGGGACATCAATGAATTGTTATTCCGCTAGATTTCGGAAGTCGGCTGCAGGGATCGGTGAGGTGCAGCACTGATGCTGAGAGATAAGGCCCGGCTTAAGTCAGGGTGCTGCATCATCTTGAAAGGTGTTGGATTAGTTGAGGTCAGTACTCAAACCGGGGGGAACTCTTTATGGAGCCGGCTTTGTGCACGGGAGCTTTTGTCACGCCACAAACGCGGAAGCTCACTTTTTCTTTCATGAGGCGCCGGTGCTCCGCCGTTATCAGCCACTCCTGTTTTTTGCCACAGTCTTTCCCACACTGAAATCTGATCCATCATTTGTCCACAAAACCTGGCAGAGCACTGTCCTGTTAGCCCCCCCCCCCCCCACACACACACTCACACACACAGCCACACTGGTGAGCGGCCATGCCAAACAAACTTTGACTCGGGACAGAGACGACCAACCTCGGTTGAACGTCGTCTCAAACCAGCAGTGTAAATAAAGCTTACTGGAGCAGCCAAGAGGATGCTAACAGCGCGACAGTGGGAAAGCGTCTCCGAATTGATTCTCAAATGGGGACTCGACAGTGACTTGCACAACAATTACTAGCCAACTCACTGATATGATGTTTGTTTTCCTTGTCCAACTGATAAATGGTATTTGTTTTGTATTTAACTCAGGCTGATCCTCATGGGAAGCACCAGAACAGAGACACTGTCAGCAGGAGCTGCTGTACAGTGTGCACTCTGTTGATGTAACATGAGGTTCACTAGGGGGCAGCAATCATTAGACTACCACACTGATGGAATAAACCTGAGCCAGTGAGAAGAGCCGATTCACTCCAACACACCAACAGAAAGCCCAGCACAGGCCTTAGCACAGATATGACTTCAAGAGAGATGCAATTCATGCCCATCTGACGGGAGGAAGAAGTGGATGGCGTGTTCCTCCAAGGCGTGGTCCTTTTTGGCTAGAATCACTGGGAAATAATCCACCATGACAGGAAAACCTTGCTGAAACGTGAGAGGCGTCGATGCAAAATGTGTGGTTGTCGATAATCAGCAGGGAGCCAGAACCAGCACAGGTTAGTGAGGATGTAGCGCTCCACCGTCACGGGCCACGCTCCGCTTAATGGAGACATGAGCAAACGTGCACTTTGGATAAAGTGTTCTGAAGACACGTGAGCTGGTTTTCTCAAAGGCAGGGGGGAACCAGACGTTGTTCTCCCATAACACCAAGCGAGTCCTTCTTTAAACCAGCAGGTGTTGGGTGTTTGCTTATGAAGTCCTTCAGCTCAGCCACTTCAGATGGCTCGGATGATTCATGTGTTTTGAATCATAGACATCTCTGTTCAGAGCCAGGACTCTTCGGCAGCAAGCTGTGCCTTTTTCACGTTGACGTCACAAAGCACATCGACCAACGCATTTCTACATGTGCTGAAAGCTGTTTACCACAAAGGTTAAAGGGTTGGTTCACTCTAATAGTAAAATAAGAAAAAGGAGAGGTAAACAAGCCATGCAGATCATGTCGCTGTCACACTGGAGGCCAATAGAATTTAATTTGTGGTGAAATTTACATTCAAAATATTCAGCAGCAACATATCTTTATATCAGGGGCACAAACTATGAACAATTTACGTAACGCAAGGTCTACTTACTAACTTTTCCAGGAGCTTTCAACTGCATCCCACCTTAGGGAATGCACTGGCCGTCAGCACATACTTATACTGTGCCTCCGAGTGCCTCCATATCAACTGTGCCTCCATATCAACTTTTTGACTTCTGTTTCTATGGTCAAGAAAAATATGTCACCAGGTCTTGTCTGGCCAAATTCCAACAGCAATTTTTTAAAAACTAAATTCCATTCACCTACATTGTGCTTAAGTTATAGAGACAGATATTGCAAAACCGGGACAAAGAAAACCAGAAATAGACCCAATAGCCCCAGAAGCTACTATATGACTTCTTCTACAACAAAAAACATGTGATTATTTTTCAAGATAAGTCTGCTGACATTCTATTTTTCACTTAACAAATACTCAACAAATCCCATGAGCTGCGCACAACCAATAATTAATATCTACTATATAGTGTATATATAAAGCCTGATAAATATTTTCCTTGCCGTCGTAGAACTACGTAGAATGTAGAACGTAGTATTTTTTCTGTAAATGAAACAATGTACTTGTATACGAGATTGGGAGAATTTCAAAGTCTCCCAACATGGCTACCACTAGCTAATGGTGCTCCAGCGCTAACAGTGCAAACAATGGCAACAGTGCTGACATAGCTAAGAGTGTTCACTGAGGGGGAACCGGAGGGTCTGTTTGAAATGACCTCGTCCGCGGGGCCTTCTTGTTGTGGATGTGGCTAGCAGGTCACTGGTTGAGGCCAGACTGGTGTCCGCAGTGGACATCAGCAACCAGCAGTTTATCATTCAATGCTGTTGACCAACTGCATGAACAAGCAACAAGCAACCTACCTCCTGTCTCAAAATGCATGTGAGAGTTCGCTCACATCCTAATGAGACATGCGCTTTATTTGCAGCGTTTAGCAGCCTTTAAAGCAGGCTATGTCCCGGTTTCAATGATTCACATGAACAAAGACAAGACAGGGAACGCCGCACGATCAAGCAAGGTCCCCCTGCTCTTTGATCACTTGACTACGTCCCCGAAGCCCGCCAAAGATGGAGCCTCTTTTTAAAACCGCCCATGTGGCCCGCTCCACAAGTGAGCTCTCATGTTCGCTAATTGCCGCCGAACACAAAAGTAAAAGCAGCGCATGACTGAGAGATCAAACCCGGCGGGCCGCCTGTATTCAGAGCCCATTGGGTACTGATTCACTGCCGCCGTCCCACGCCAGAGAACTCTTACATAAACGGGTCAGGATCGACGAAGAAGTGACCTGCTTCCACTGCAAAAGTCTGAGTGATAAACGAGTTCCCATCAGTCATGTGTGTTGGGAAACACATCATGAATTTAATGCGTTCATCACGGCCAAATCAATAGGTGCCACTGCAACCGCACGCTTTTGCTGTGGGATGCAACATTCAATGTGAATAAATCCACCATAACTCTAGCCAGCAAGGTCAGAACCACACCTGACAACAGGGCTGTGAACATCATCATGTTTCATTTTTTAATAATACAAAAAACAAAGGTAACATGACCCAAATTGGCTCGCGAGGGATTGCTCCAATGCGTCCAAACGTGGATTAGTGTGTCACTGACAGGTCAAGCCGCAGCCTCACTCTGATGGTGTTATAACGACTGAGGGACTACATGAGGCGATCAAAGGGAGGCCTGAGCAGATCCGAGCTGCGAGAGACGACAGCAGAGGGGGGCGAGAAGTTGGCAACTATCACTGACGAATCTGTCTGAGTGAATATCACTCACGCAGCACTTCACATTACCAGCAAGAGCAGGGATCACGTACCGCTTTAAGGCCCAAAACCTGGGTTGTGAGGAATTAACGACACTGTTATCATTTTCTCACTGATACGACGTTTAATGTTTTTCGAGGAGTTAAAGGACTTTTTTTTTTTCTTTTTTTTTTACATTAGAATTATCAGCTATATTTAGGGCGTTTCATACTGCACTTAGTCTTCGGCTTAGTGAGCTGTTGGGCCTGGGGCTAAGTGAGCTGTTTTATTGGGGCTAAGTGAGTTGCTAGCCTGGGGCTAAGTGAGTTGCTAGCCTGGGGCTAAGTGAGCTGTTTTATTGGGGCTAAGTGAGTTGCTAGCCTGGGGCTAAGTGAGTTGCTAGCCTGGGGTTAAGTGAGTTGCTAGCATGGGGCTAAGTGAGCTGTTAGCCTGGGGCTAAGTGAGCTGCTAGCCTGGGGCTAAGTGAGTTGCTAGCCTGGGGCTAAGTGAGTTGCTAGCCTGGGGCTAAGTGAGTTGCTAGCTCTATCTTTTACCCAGGGCTAAAAGAAGTACAGTGAGAATCATAAAGCCCTTTTAAATCCAGGCTTAGACTAACCCTGGGTTCAAATGTGTGTGTGAAAAAGGGATAAATTACCCCTGGGTCACTCAGGCTTAGCAAGCTGCGCTAAGAATGTGTGTAGCATTAATGTATATATTGATGTTGCATTTTCATTATTCCATAATGTCGTACGGACATAACATAGTTGAACAACTTCAAAGGACATCTTCAATTTGTAAGCAATTGGACATACGTGTAATTTCTTGTGAAATAGGTTAAAACATGTAACCGATGCAATATTTTTATCCAGATTGTTGACTATTTATTCTAAATAGAAAAAAAACATCCCTTTACATCTATACTGCATGTTCAGTTTTCTGTGTCAGGCCTACTGATGTTTATTTATATGAGGCCCATGGTTTTGTGCATCCACAAGAGGAAAACACAACAAACATCCCATCCTTGCATTCCTCATGGAGACTCTGGCGGTGTTTATTGTCTCTCTTGCCCACGGATGCGCCGCTTCTCTCCGGGACCAGGAGAGGCGCCCACTCGTCCAGCTGTCGCCGGCCCTGCTCGACATTGCTGTCTGGTCAAATGAACGTTGCGCAACAGCATTTGAGGCAGAATCCGGTGGATCGCTATTGTGTCGGTGCATCAGTCAACCGGGTTAGAAAGGAAGGAGGATACAGTGAGAAAAAAATGAATAATCCTCTCTAATGAGATGGAATAAGCTGCATATGATTCATCTGAGTCATTAAAGTGAGTTTTGAAGGAACCTGTTCAGACCTGTGACATATCTGCCTCATTTCCGCTGTAACAGGTTCTCAAAACACAACTGACAGCGATAGATCCCGCAGATCGGTAACAGCCACACTGTTATCAAGACAACTTCTGCTCGACTAACAGCTCCCCCAGAGAACCGTGTGTGTGTGTGTGTGCAGTTATAACAGTCTGCTTCCTCCCCACCAGGGAGATTCAGTCAGCGGTGACAACAGCAATAAACTTGGCATCAGCCTCAGTTTAGAAAGAAACGTATCAATGTATAGCTTCAATAGGTGTGACTTGGCGAAGAGTTCGGAGGAATATGCGAGGGTTCCTTGGTATTCCCCTCTATCTCTCTCACACACTTGGCTGAGGGCAACGATAAGAGATAGAGGGCAGGGCTTGCTCAGGGAAATTGTTTGAGAAATTCATGCTAATTGGGCCTCTTTTCCCCCTGAGAATGCACATTATGATAGTGTGAAGCACTTTGTGCTGAGTAGAATATAATTACAGCTACCTTAGCATCCATCCCGAGCTATCAGCCACATTCCTGTGTTGCTCAATTATGACTTCAAAATTGTGCTTTCACGTATTTTATGGCACTCATTATGTATACCTTATAGACTGACTAATGGGATCTCTAATGTTGTGCTTACGTGATCTTATGATCTACTAAAATATTTCTATAACACTCCTGAGACTTGGATCCGTGCTGCCCAGCACTATTTTTACAGTAAACGTGACGTACTTTGTGCAGGTATACGGTAAATAGGAATATGTTATATTTTATGTTCCAGTAGGCACCGGTGTTAGTATCAAATCTTATACACTACATTTATTTTATTTGTTATCTGTATTTCATCTTTCACTTTTTGATTTTTTGTTTTACTTTATTTATTTACCTTATTGCTAGTGTATTCTATTTTGCAATGGTGTCAGTATCATTTATTTTACACTTAATCATTTGTATTGTATTGCTCATACACATTCATGTTTTTATTATATTGTTTGTGTTGTTGCTATTATTCTGTTATAATATTTATTGAAACTCTGGCACAATATTCAGTCTGTATATTAATATCCTTCTCTACTGTTTTACTGCTTATGTATATTTATTTATATTACTTGTTTCTATTTTATTATTCTTTTATTCACTTGTGAGCAATGCTGCTGTAATCCTGTAATTTCCCCACTGCGGGACTCATAAAGGATTATCTTATCTTATCTCTTAATGTCCTTTAATAATAAAGTTATAGCTTATCTGATCGGTAACAACATCCCAGAACTTTTCTTTTTGCTGTAGAATCTCTGCAAAAATGACTCCTTACTAAGTGTATCCAGCCACGCCAACGCTGTATCCCAACATGGAAGATAATGATGTTACACAGCACCTTTGCCCACCGGCACTTGAGCAGGACTCCGCCCACTCGGCAGCTATTTAAACCCTAAATGTCAGCAGCTTCACACTGAGAACCTGATCTTGACCAGCACGTTTGGATTCATAGAGAGAGAGAAGAAACACAACTTGCAATCAAAGTCACACTCTGAGCAGTGTATAACAAGGTAAGGCTTCTCTTCACTTTTTGTCATGAGCAGGTTTATTCATAAAAATATTATGTGCATAATGGATTGAGGTTGCTTTTTTGGGGGGGACTTTTTTTTTCAGGAGAATGTAAAGTGTCCTCATTTAATTTGTTTATGTTGTGGAAAAAAAGGAGCAAAAGTTGTGAAGACGAGTCCAATGGGGGGTATTTGTTTTTTTAGTGCAGATAGTGTGTTTTAGAAAGCTTCTCAACAAGTGGAGGCTCTAAATAATAATGGGAGTTATTTCATGAGGCGCACTTTCACCGGCTCTCTTTCTGTGACTCCTGTCTGTGAGCTGCAGGTTCATTGACCATGTATTACCTCTGCTTCTCCCCAAAGGTTTCATCTACATTATCCACTGCCACACTTGGATATTTAAACCTTATTTCAACCTTTTTGGTGGGGGAAATCTTTTTTGCCTTATTATTGTACCCCCTTGCCCACCCACCCAGCACCCCCGTTGGGAATAAACCCTCGCCGGTCCGTGTGGTCGTCTCCTCCTCCCAGAGCGGGTGTGGAGTCAAAGTTGGCCCGGAGATGCCGTCCCTTCTCCCGCTCGCTGTGTATTGCATCAGCCTGGTTTCCCTCCAGCTGCCGCTGGCTCTGGCGGCAAAGGAGGATCCAGCCAGTTACAGGTAAGACACCCGTTTTTTTTCTGGGTTACTACTTTATTAAGCATAAAGACGCGCTTCTGATTGCCTCAACATGACTCCTTAACATACGCGATAAACGCACCTGGAGCCGCACCGCAGCTCATTTGAGTATTCTTGCGCCAACCCGCAGTAATATATGCACTTCCTTGCCACTTTGACCTGTTTGGTTGGGGGTTAAAGCACAGTGTTAAATTCATTTTTAAATATAAACGAGCTGTAATGGAGGTAATAACTTGTAATGATGTGTTATATATATATATATATATATATATATATATATATATATATATATATATATATATATATATATATATATATATATATATATTAAATAGGCGGACATTCGAAAAATGAACACACAAAACACACGCAGTCAGTTAAGAAGGGCTGAACTGAGCCTGAATCACAGGGTCACTGTGTGTTCAAGTGAAAGTGTTGAGTTCTTGTGTTGGGCAGATAGAGGATAGTGTGGAGTGCAAGGTCATAGGCTCTATCGTGATATAATACAACACGGTCAGTCTCCTTGAGATAAGCCCCCCGGAGAGCAGATCTGCTGTGTACAAAGTGATAGTGTGAGGCATAAGTATTTAAAACGTCAAGAAGAAAACAATCACAGATACATGTATATCTATGATTGTGTTTATAGTATTAGGGGAGGCTTGGTTATCACGCTTCCTATGAGGAAAGTAGGCCAGAGTGTAAAACGAGTTATCATGAGGTCATTGAGATGAAACTGGTCTTAAATCCTCCAGACTGGGACGGTGAATATATACGTGAGTTTATTGGCATCACTTGGCAGTTAATCTGTATTCTATGAACAAGTCTTTTCTTCTTCAAATTTCAAAGATACTCTCTTCCTCCTCATTTTCCTCCTCTCGATTAGTGAGTAACTGTTCATAAAGGTTTGGTTTGGTTTCATCTCCCTCACGTGATTCTGCATGCAAAATAGCTGTTACTTCCGAGGCGGGAAAACCAGTTTGCCCCGCAGCCCGGGCCAGAAATACCAGCCTGGACTTTTGTAAAAGGATCTTGTCAGGCGCTGAGTGGCACCTGTACTTTTCCATGCCTTAAGTGTCTGGCTGACACACATGCAGCAGCCTCTGCCTCTCTGAACATGTGATGGAGGCCTGCCAGCAACACGCCTGTGGAGAGCAGGATGAGTCGGTGTGTGAATGCCCCCTTCTGGTGGATTTTAGATCCACATCTGATGGCTTAAAGTCAGCACTGACAGGGCTGTGTGTGTGTGTGTGTGTGTGTGTGTGTGTGTGTGTGTGTGTGTGTGTGTGTGTGTGTGTGTGTGTGTGTGTGTGTGAGGGGGGGTCTATGCAGCACTTTCAAGTTGTGACTGAGCAAAGTAAATGTTTGCTGATAAAGACCTCGGTCCCATTGATCAGCAGCTGAAACGTGTGTGGTATTATCAGTGGCTTGATAACACATTAATAAAGGAATATGCTTCATATGCCATGGTAGCAGACGTTTATAAGTAAGAAAATGTATTCTAAATTGATCATAATCTTAATCTCCTTCATTGTATCTCTTAAGTGTGATAGCCTTATCATCTGTGGATCCCTTATTCACACCAAGATTTGCAATCACGTGTTGGGGCGGCTGTAGCTCAGGGGGATGAGTGGTCGTCCCGCAACCACAAGGTAACCGGCTCGACCCCCAGTCCCCCCATAGCTCACGTGCTGAAGCGTCCCTGAGCAGGACACTGAACCCCTGACTGCTCCCTGGGCGCCCCACAGGGCTGCCCACCGCCCCCCATCCAAGGATGGGCCAAATGCAGAGAAGAATTTCCCCAAGGGGATTAATAAAGTGCATGTTTCTTTTCTTTCTTTCTTGTCCATCAAACTAATCCACATTCAGCAGTGAATGGAAAGCAATGCCTTTAAATACAGCACTTAACATATAATACTGATAAGATAACAGTGTAAAAAGACCTGGGAGTATCATTTTTTAGTGTGTGTGTGTGTGTGTGTGTGTGTGTGTGTGTGTGTGTGTGTGTGTTCAAATGGTGAACACCTGCTGCTAACCCAAATAAAGGTAAGCGCGGCTCCTGTATCCGCTCTCTGCTCCCCCATCGCTGCCTCCTCTGTTTGAAACATTATCAGCCCGGTCAGTGCTGCGGTTTTATATTTCTCAGTTTGAGAGAAACCGATGCAGCGGTTGAGCAGGTTTTATAAGTAAAAACAATTTAGTCGTTACATTTGCCCCCATTCAAATGTCGTCTGTGGATCCAACGTAGATATGGTTTTCATGCTGTGCATTTGTATTTTATTTAAAGACATTTAATCGTTGTTTTACAATTTTGGGCACTTTTTAAATCTGCTATTCTCGTCACTGTTGACTCTGGGGAGGTTGTAGAAGTGTTCCTTATACGTGGACTCAGGGCAGTCTCACCGGGAGCGTACGACCTCAACTAAACCCGGACCAACCCGCAGAAATCACTTATACGAGATCACAATCCCTCACCGGCTTCCCACCACAGAGCACGATCGTAGGCTCCACACCCATCATCCGAGTCCAATGCAACGCAGCTGTGGTCGCTGGCAAATACTTCTCATCATGTGTCTGCAGCTGACTGCCGTGTCGTTGGACATTTACACTAACTGAGGGCTGTGTTTGAGTACCTTAGGACCTTTAGCACTAGCTGATCACAGTCTATACAAATATATTTCACTCTGACAACACAGTGAGAGAACGGCCCCATGTATCTCTTTGCTCATCTCCCATAAATGTCCCGTCTGGCTTCCATGAGGACCGTCCTTTCCCCGTCTTCTCTTGACCACACAGCACATCCTGTTCTGTTACCATCACATGCTGACAGCGTGATTACAACAGACATGATTCCGACTACGTTTTATTTTACTGGTGTCGGAGCTCAGATGTCTGTCATTCCTTTCCACTTCCATCTTTGTGTCTGCGTTGTCCCTGTGTGTCCTGATAAGGACACGACAAAGTCCCAGCAAGACATTTTAACAATGCTTGGTGGGCGTTTTTTTCCAAACAAGGACAAATTGCATGTTCCTTGGGAGGACATGACCTTCCTTGTCGGTGTACATAATGTCTGGAGGTTTTTTTTTTGTATGGGAAAATAGCCGGTGTCCGCAGCCAAACAAGTTAAATATGGCTTCAGCAGCGAAGCAGCTTTACAATGCAGGTTTCAGAAGTCGGAAGCGGCTCTTCGCTCCGAGACGAAGGACGTGTAAAGCTGAACTGCGGTCGAGCTTTTATTACATAGACCTACTCTGCCTCTGCTCCGTCTGGACCAGGGAACGCTTTGACAAATTGGTCTTTGTGTACTTGTTGTGGCCGCAGGTTTGTTGGAACTTTGTCAAGGCCAAATAAAGACACGCTTTCTCCCCAAAACGATTCGCTAAATCATTAACCCATTCTTGTAAATGTGGATGTGAGACGTTCAACGTATTCTCAACATAATATTTACCTGAGACGGAATTCATCTCCCACATGCAGTCGGCTTGGGGTCCATCCTCTTGATTTGCTATCTATATTGTTTACACCTCATAAAGAAACAACAAGAACATTACTTTTTTTAATTTTTTATTGTTTATACAAACCTTTTATGCTGGCAGAATGATTGAAACACGGATTGCCTCGGCTCCAAATCCGCTCAAGAGAAACCTCTTCTCAAATGTATTGGAAACAGGAATCTTGGCTTGGCCTACCTGGATATATGGACGGTATGAACGTTGTGTGGCTTCATGGGGGTCAATACAACCAAATACAGGCTGAAGTTGCAGAGGCCGAAAGCTGGCACAGAATTCCACTGTGGATTAATGGCTAAGACCTAAATTCCTCCCTCCACATCCTTAAAGAGCCGGCTCTGCTCCACACAGAAAGCCACAGTGTGGAGGCATGAATGCATACGTAAACCAGACAGTATATATAAGAGGAGTAGCTTATGGTGGGAGTGTGGCTCAAAAGGCTTCATAAACAAAGGCGGCTTCTGAGGGAAGAGGAAACCTGATGTTGTTTAATTTTGTGATTGTCTACTCGTTGTGGTTTCAGAGGAGACATAACATTTTCACCATGTCATCATGTCTATCGCTTGCAGAAAGTAAATCCCATACCCCTCAGGAGGTTGTGAAAGCATGTGCTCACGAACAAGTAGAAACAGTGTTTTCGGTGAAATAAATCACCTCTCCTTTATTTTTGTCCTGCTTCTTGCTTATAACAATCTCCTCACTGTTTCCCATTGGGAGATTAGCAATGAATGTGCTACATTTTCGGCTGATTAAAAAAAGCTGCACTTTTGGGAGCTTCAGCCTCTCAGCAGCATGTACTCAGGTTAGGGTTGAGGAGGGCTTTTCCTCTGCTGGGTTTTGGTTAGGGTTGGAGTTATGATTAAAGTGCCAGGATCCTAATCAGAAGTACTAATCAGAAGAGGCTGTTTTCGCCAAATCCCATAATTTATAATTTCCCAAAACTGTTAATCTGACGTCCGTGCCCATTCACACCATGGTTGGCCCCTTTGCCTTCGAGTGTGGCTGTTCGGAACACTTTTGAAACTTCCATCTAAGACCTTCAACTAAGAAGACCATGCAAGGCGTTGAGAACCACAGCGCGCTGAACAATTAAAGTCAAAGTAGCTTGGATACCTTTGATCGTCTGCCAATCACAGAGATCTCCAATACTGTGGAGTTATGGTACGAAACTCCTGATAGTCAAATTCGGATCTTGTGAGATCAAATAGGACAGAATGAAAGAGTTATCTTGGAATCCTTCAACTTCTGGAAGAAAAAGTGTGGCAGTCCAAAATCCTTTTGAGGAAGATGTAACTGGAGCTTGGCCTTGCCCTTCATTACCCATAATACACACAGCCATTAACATACAATACGATAATTTAAGTTTGGACGTAGAGAACTATACTAGTACTTATGTGATAAATCTTTGAATTAAACATATTAGACTTCAAGTGAGATAAGCAAGAAATTGGTTGCATTGGGAAAGTTGAAAAACAAACAATGACAACGTGATTTGCCTCCTATATCCTTATTCTTCCAGGAAGTATTCTCCACTGTAATTGTTGTTGTAGCACAGTCATGGGGTCCTTGTGGCTGTCTGCCAGCCATTACAGATGGACTTACAGAGTCAGTTTATTTTTGGCAAATTGGAGTTGAATAAGGCGCAGACTTCTTGTATGAGAGTTAAAGGGTTTGTGTCAGATTGTTAGGGAGACCGAGCATGATCTCCAGCGGGAGATGGGGACCTTGCAATGACCAACACGCTTATTAATGCTTATTCATCAAGATGTTCAGATAAGTCCATTAGCTAAGTGCATCACATTTACCGGGTAATCTAGAGGTCAATGCATTGGTGTCACGGATAACAAAGGGACAGCTTTTCTCACTGCACAATATTTTCTCTACCATAGACTGTGTAGAAGAAGAAAAAGTGGACATAGTCGTTGTCGACAGTTGTCGACGGCTGGAGCCTTGAGTTTGGCATTTTGGCCGTCACCATCTTGTCTTTTTGCAACCAGAAGTGACATGAACGACCAAAATGTTACGATTGCAACCAGAGGAGTCCCACGCTGATGGCCATTAGAAATATTGCACATTTAAGGCACTTCCACCTTGACTTTTCAGACCTGGAGGTTGCTGCCTGTTCTGTACAGGGTTTTCAACTCATACCCTCCAAGAAAATTGGATTACCAAAGTTTCCCACTTTGGTAATCCAGTTTTGTTAGCGCCGAATTTAGAACCTCCGGGGCCCAAGAGCCCAAGAGCCCAAAGGCTCCAGGTTTGTTGTGGTAATTTATTTAACTCCAAATATGAGTAAAGTCAGAATAGGAATTTGGTGCAGGCTGCCCTGTGAATAGCTTTATGTGCAGTCAAATGCAACATTCTCTCTGCAGACCAGAGGGGTGTAACTTGGTGATGTGGCACCACGGCACATCAAGCCTGTCCTGGAAATAGTGCTCGCCTCCGTCTGTGGCCTAGCGTTGCGCAACTATTCATTCAGCCACTGCCGCTGTTGCACAGCAAGTCACCTCCAGACTACTGGACCTGCCAACAGTGAGCCGGCAGCTAAACTGGCAGAATAAACCAGAAGCTTCACCAAGGAATCCCTCAGCCACGACACCACTGACTTTAAGAAAACCCGTCCGCTACGATGTCTCACATCTAAACCTCTCACATGAGTGTTCATGGTGAAATATCACAAATGGAACAACCCTGGCTTCTGCCTCTTTGAAAATAGAAAAATAATGACAAACCTGATGCAGTGGAAGATTTTGCAAATAGGTATGTTTGCCCTGATGCTTTTGTGGGGCCCACATTAACATTGCACCTGTAATAAGAACTGGACATGGACCCCCCATATTCTCATTTGTTATTATTTGTATTGATTGTTAATTATTTTGTTTGTTCACCTGGCATCTGTTTGTTTATCTGTTTATCGGAGGTTTGAATGATGTGAGGTTAATGTTGGTTACATGGATTTAAGTTCAGGCAAAGACATGGGTCAGCTCAGGGGTCCTTTGAGGAAAAGCGAGGGAAAAAGCTGCGCTCGCGCTATTCAGATTGGTCTAGAATAGTATGTAGTGTGGAGCTGATGAGTGTCTTTCTGTACTTTTCAGGTGGGTGAAAGTGATTAAATAGTATAAAAGTAGCGACACATGGGCATAACTGTTTGGAAGACAAATATGAATGTATGTCTGTTTGAAGTTGAATGTCATGACGTGTCTGGAATATAATGAATCACTTAGCTTAGCTAGCTAGTAACCGTAGTAACCATCTGTAGTCTGTGAGTGACAGTTACGTGAATGTGTACAATGTCGCCAGTGTGAATGAAGTTGTTAGTGATAATATAAGTTGATAGGTGTATATAGGTATAATAAACTGTTTTCAGATTGGTCTAGAATAGTATGTAGTGTGGAGCTGATGAGTGTCTTTCTGTACTTTTCAATGTGTTCGTGTACTGTTGCTCCTGTGAGTAAAGACATTCTTAAAAAAAACATGCACGCCTGGATCGCCTGTGTCCAAGTGCGCAACAAATATTGGAGGCACCGCTGGGATGATTAACGTCGGGTTCATTGTGACAAGAAGCGGGATTTAACGGCGACGTCTACCATCTGAGGAGACGCGCGCGCAGCTACAGAGACGTTCGCGAGCGACGGAAACGTCTACCAGCTGAGGAGACGCGCGCGCAGCTACAGAGACGTTCGCGAGCGACGGAAACGTCTACCAGCTGAGGAGACGCGCGCGCAGCTACAGGGACGTTCGTGAGCTACGGAGGCGTCTGCGAGCAGAGGAGACGTTCGCGCGCAGCTCGAGAAATGTTCGCGCGCAGCTCGAGAAATGTTCGCGCACAGCTGTGGGGGCGCGGCTTCGTCAGAGACCATGGAGCTTGAAGAGTTGGCAGAGACGTGTCTCAGACACTGTGGAAGCTGCAGCTGAATCAGCTCAAAGAGGTGTGTCATGGAGCTAAAATCCCACATGGAAATGTCATAACAAGACGAGCATTAATCAGATTAATAATCGAATCTATGGACAATGTCATTAACGATGAGGATGAGGAAATTGCAATGCATTACCTATGGACAATGTTGACAACAGTTGAGCAAATGCAGGAAAATACTGAAAATGAGGAAAGTACAGAGCAAGACAGTCAGAAAGCAACTGATGAAGTGAGTTTGGCTGAAAGATACTCACAGCTCCAGCTAACTACTCAAGATCTACGTGATGAAGTTAAGAGGCTGAATGACAGAGTGAACAGGACACCTTCAAGACCAGGTCCAGCTTCACCAAATGTGTTATTTACACCTGTGAATAGGCCCCCGGAAGTGACCATTAGGAGAGAATTTAAGATCTGTGGCCAGATTGGGGAAAAGGGACAGAAAGACAGACTCTCATACACAAACCTGAAACACCAGATTGAGAGAGGCCTGAGCAGAGGACACAGTGAAGCTGAAGTCATGGAGGCTGTGATCAAGTCAATCAATCCAGGTTTGAGTATTCGAGATATGCTTGAGATTAAAAGTGACCTTACCCTGCTACAGTTGAAATCAATTTTGAAGGGACACTTTAAAGAGGACAGCTCTACTGACCTATATCACAGGCTAGTGAATATAACACAAGAGAGTCGTGAGTCCCCTCAGAACTTCCTCTTTAGAGCCATTGAGTTGAAAGAAAGGCTTTTACTTGCTTCAAGAGAGGGAGAGTCAGATGAACAATACAGTCCTGAGCTAATCCAGAAGAAATTATTGAGGTCAGTTAGTACTGGGTTGTTAAGCGACCACATTAAGTTTCAGCTTAAGCCTTATCTTGATGAACAGAACGTGACAGACGAAATACTCATCGACAGGATGAATGAAGCAGCTAGTGTAGAATCAGAGAGACAGTCTAAACAAAGGAGGAACATTAGCAACAAATCACCAAAAGTGAATGAACTACAGACAGATGCAGAACAGTTCGCAGCATCAGGGTGCAGTCAACGCCAGAGTTGGAGTTCAAGAGCAGTCCGCAGAAGTCGTGAAGCCAAAGAGTTATAAAACACAGGCTGTCACCAGTTTAAGAGACTCAGAACTTTATGAAACAGTCAGGTTGCTGAGAGAAGAAATGGCAGAAATAAAGAAAAACCTAATTAACCCCCAAGGGCCCAGACGCCAAGTAAGAGTTAGTACGAGGAGAGGATGTAGAGCGTGTCAGGAGCAGGGAACAGGTGATCAGTGTGAACACTGCTTTAAGTGTGGTCAGACAGGACACCTCTCCAGAGGCTGTAGAGCAGAAAGAAAATCTGACCGCTTGAATGTGACAATCCAAACAGTCACACCCCCAAAAGCATTAACTCCAAGCCAAGCGGACCCAGATGAAAAGGTGCACGAGCTGCTATGTGACCGTATCAGGCAGCTGGAGGCGGACCTGGAGAAAGGAGGAAAGACTGAACAGACAGTTGGTGCTACTTATGCCAGCCATCTCTCATTACGTCGCCAAGCCAAGCTGAAAGCCCTTATCGGAAAAAAATGCATGGTGGACTGTTTCTTTGAGAGAGTAGCAACACAAGGACTATGGGACACGGGTTCACAAGTCACAATCATCAACGAGAAATGGAGGAAAGGCTGTCTCCCACATATCCGGCCACGGAGCATGAATGAACTCCTGGGTGAGGATGAGACTCTTGTTGGCCAAGCAGCAAATCAAACACCCATCCCTTTTGCTGGCTGGGTTGAGCTGAAGTTCAAGTTGGCATCAAGCAAGGGTCCTCAACCAGAGCTCCTCGTGCCAGTGCTTGTTTCTAACGAGCCAGGCGTAGCAGAACCACCGATTATTGGCTACAATGTAATCGAGCATCTGGTAATGAGTGGAATGGAGCAGCATCCAGAAATTACACCTGCTGTGGTAAAAGAAGCTTTCTCCATTGACTGTAAAAAAGCAGATGTGTTGATCCATCTGGTGCAGAGCCATGACCAGAATGACAGGGAAGGAGTAGTGAAAGTTGGTAGGCTAAAGACAGTGATTCCAGCAGGACAGACCAGAGAAGTGAAGTGTAGTATTAGGACAGGTCCCCTCGCCACAAAACAGGAAGTTCTTTTTGAACCTGAGGAGATTCCAAAGTGGCCAGAGGGGTTGAACATTACTGACACTGTCATCTGCCTGCAGAAAGGAAATTGGTCAAGAGTGGCTATCCCTGTCACTAATGGAAGCAACCATGACATCACTCTCACCCCTCGCACAGTGCTGGGACAACTGCAACAAGTCAAAGCTATCTATCCAGTGGATGTAAGACCAGCGAATGCTAGTGATTCCACCGTCAGAACAGCGTGTCATGAAAACATGGCAGAACCATCCAACAGTCTGGAGAAGCGCCAAGAACAAAACAGACAGAGGGACACAGTCAAACAAGATTTATGGGACCCTCCAGTGTCAGTAGATCACCTGACTGCAGACCAGCAGGAAAAAGTGAGACAAATGCTACGAGAAGAATGTGTCGCATTTTCAAAAGACGACAATGATGTAGGATGTATCCCTTCTCTGCAGTTGAAAATCAGACTGAGTGACACAACTCCGGTAAGACGCACCTACATCTCTGTACCTAAACCACTTCACAAGGAGGTGAAAGAGTATCTGGAGGATCTACTGAATAGAGGATGGATAAAGAAATCCCGGTCCCCATACTCCTCACCAATAGTCTGTGTGCGTAAGAAAGATGGAAGTTTGCGTTTGTGTGTGGATTACAGGGAGCTGAATCAAAAGTCCATTCCTGATCGGCACCCCATTCCCAGAGTGCAAGACATGCTAAACAGCCTGAGTGGAAGTGCGTGGTTCTCTGTGTTGGACCAGGGCAAGGCTTACCATCAGGGTTTCATGGAGGAGAGTAGCCGACCGCTTACCGCTTTTATTACACCTTGGGGCTTATATGAGTGGGTAAGGATTCCCTTTGGCCTGTCCTCCGCTCCAGCAGAATTCCAGCGCAGTATGGAGGAATGCCTTACTGGTCTCAGAGATGAAACATCACAGCCATATTTGGATGACAATCTAGTCCACAGTAAATCCTTTGAAGAACATCTTCAAGACTTGAGAGAAGTGCTGCGTCGTTATCAAGCACATGGAGTAAAGCTGACAGCTAAAAAGTGTGAAGTGTTTAAAGACAAAGTGAGATTCCTAGGGAAGATTGTGTCAAAAGATGGCTATTGCATGGATCCAACAGAAATAGCACCAGTACAGGCACTAAAAGAACGCAAACCTGAGACTGTCGGCGACTTGAGGAAAATGTTAGGATTCCTGTCCTACTACCGGCCATATATCCCAAACTTTTCACGCATAGCCAAGCCGCTGTATCGTCTGCTGTCAACTGAGAAAACGCCAAGTAGTCGAGTTCAAGGAGCAAATGCAACTAAAAGCAAGGGAAAACGTAAGAGGTCAGATCAGCTATCCTCAAACCAGCCTGTCATCTGGGCAGAACAACATCAGGATGTGCTCTGCCAGCTTCTAGATCACCTTTTGCGTCCACCACTCCTAGGTTACCCAGACTTTGAGAAGCCGTTTGTGTTGCACTGTGATGCTTCTCAGCAGGGGCTTGGTGCAGTATTATACCAGAGGCAACAAGGCAAGTTGGTTGTCATCGGTTATGGGTCAAGAACACTAACTGCTCCAGAAACTAACTACCACCTCCACTCTGGAAAGCTAGAGTTTTTAGCCATGAAGTGGGCAATCTGTGAAAGGTTTAGGGAGTACTTGTACTATGCACCATCTTTCGTGGTCTACACAGACAATAATCCTTTAACCTATGTATTGACAACGGCAAAGCTGAATGCCACAACACACAGGTGGATTGCAGAATTAGCAGACTTTCGGTTTTCAATCAAATATCGGCCTGGAAAAGCTAATGGAGATGCTGATGGCTTGTCGCGGATGCCGCTTGACATGGAGCAATACATCCACACATGCACCCAGGAAATGGAGCCCGAGGTGATAACAACTGTCACCCAGGCACTGCAACTGGAATTCCATGAGCATGAGCCCTGGATGTGTCCAGTCACCATCACGACAGCATGCAATGATGTAGAAAGAGAACAAGCAACATCGCCAGTGGCAGAAGTGTCCATTGAAAACCTAAAGAAAGCACAAGAGAATGATCCAGTCATTGGCAAGGTGAGAGATTATGTCCTCACAGGACAGTGGCCTCATCTGGGAGGAAGAGACAGACGCAATGACATCTCTGTTCTAGTGAGGGAGAAAAACAAGCTGTACGTCAATGAAGATGGTATCCTGTATAGGAAGTCAGTGGTTCGAGCTCAACTAGTGTTACCTGCAGCATTCCGTCAGCTGATCTACAGGGAGCTACATGAGGAAATGGGACATCTCGGCGTGGAGCGAACGCTCAGCTTGATCAGAGATCGATTCTATTGGCCTCATATGCAAAAAGATGTGGAGCACTATGTGACCAAGGTGTGCAGTTGCCTCAAGCGGAAGCGTCCGAACAAGCCAACCAGAGCACCACTGGTTAATAGTGACCACCTACCCTTTTGAGATGGTCTCAATTGACTACCTGCATCTGGAAAGCTGTAAGGGAGGATATGAATATATTCTAGTTGTGATGGATCACTTCACGCGCTTCGCACAGGCATACGCATGCACCAACAAGTCAGCCAAAACTGCAGCTGAAAAGATATTTGGTGACTTTGTGCTTAAGTTTGGATTTCCTGCCAAGTTGCATCATGACCAGGGCAGGGAATTTGAGAATAAGCTGTTCTCCAAGCTCGAAGAATACTGTGGCATTCAAGGTTCACGCACAACACCCTATCACCCAGCTGGAAACGGTCAGGTGGAGAGGTTTAATCGAACACTCCTTTCTATGCTAAGAAATCTGACAGAAGATGCAAAGTCAGACTGGAAGAACTCCTTATCTAAAGTTGTGCATGCGTATAACTGTACGCGCAGTGAAGCAACAGGATATGCCCCATACTACCTTCTCTATGGTAGGAACCCCAGACTTCCTGTTGATATAATGTTTGGCCTGAAACCAACTGACCAGGGTGCTTCTCACAGTGAATATGCGAGTAAGTGGAGAAGACGGATGCAGGAGGCATACAGGCTAGCATCGCAGACAGTCCAGAGGGAGAAAAGTAGAGCGAAGAAGCAGTATGATCAAAAAGCTTATGGAGCGGAGCTACAGCCAGGGTGTAGAGTACTGGTGCGGAACCTCAAGGACAGAGGCGGACCTGGAAAACTCAGATCATATTGGGAAGAAAGAATCCATGTGATAACCGACAGAAAACACAAGGACAGTCCTGTCTACGTTGTACAGCCTGAGCGAGGCCCAGGAAAGACCAGAGTACTGCACAGAAACTTGTTACTGCCCTGTGACTTTCTGCCCGTTGAAGAGGATCAACAAGAGAAAGAGAAGATGGAAAAGACAAAGTCAAAAAGAAGTATAACGAAGAAAAGGCAGCAAAAGCAGAAGGACAGAAACTCTGAAAGTAGCTTGGAGGATGAAAGTAACTGGAGATTCATCACCACACGACCCGCAGAACCACATGAACACGTTAGGAGCCAGCTGAGAGCGAATGCAGAGGAATTCCAGCCACAAGCAGCTGTCAGAGAACTGGAGCAAACTGACGAAGCGGATGAGGGTCCAGGAGAGGGTGAGGAAGAAAGGATGGAACCAGAGGTGGAGCATGGAGAAACGGATGGAGCTGAGCAAGAGGAGTCATCTGACGAAGCAGATGAGGTCAACGCTGAACAGGTGTCGTCATCTGATGAAGCAGACGAGAGTGATCCTGAGTTGCCATCAGCTTCCACCAGATATCCTTTACGACAAAGAAATCCACCCGAAACACTCTCATACAACAGATTAGGTCAACCATCAGTCACACCTAGACACAAGTAAAGGGAAGAAGAAAAACAAGTTCGAAGTTATAAGTTTGATTTGTTAGTTGTGATAGAGTAACATGAGACAAATGTTCATAAGTGTTTCGCCTAGAATTTGAATTTGGGAAGTTAATACGTCAGAGTACCGAAGTCCATGAGGGTCAATAAGGAGAGTACTAGAGCTCAGACCACTTACAATGAATACTTATACTGGGATATATGTGAAACATACAGTATTGCATGTGGGTCTGTGTGATGGGTTATAGGGTAGAAAATAAGGACAAAACCTTTCAGTTCAGGATACATAGCCGCATGAGTAGCGGAATAGCACTTCAGATATCACCCGGCCAGTGGTGTCTGCTGCTAACACGTGACATAAGCGGGAGATGAATGTCATGTCAAAGACTGTTGTTATGCAGAAAGTATCTCGAAAGACTGACTCCCATAGAGCCTACTGCCATAACGCATCAGTTGAAGACTCAAGTACTCTGGGAAATCTGTAACGTCGGGGCGACATTCATTTTGGAGGGGAGAGTGTGGGGCCCACATTAACATTGCACCTGTAATAAGAACTGGACATGGACCCCCCATATTCTCATTTGTTATTATTTGTATTGATTGTTAATTATTTTGTTTGTTCACCTGGCATCTGTTTGTTTATCTGTTTATCGGAGGTTTGAATGATGTGAGGTTAATGTTGGTTACATGGATTTAAGTTCAGGCAAAGACATGGGTCAGCTCAGGGGTCCTTTGAGGAAAAGCGAGGGAAAAAGCTGCGCTCGCGCTATTCAGATTGGTCTAGAATAGTATGTAGTGTGGAGCTGATGAGTGTCTTTCTGTACTTTTCAGGTGGGTGAAAGTGATTAAATAGTATAAAAGTAGCGACACATGGGCATAACTGTTTGGAAGACAAATATGAATGTATGTCTGTTTGAAGTTGAATGTCATGACGTGTCTGGAATATAATGAATCACTTAGCTTAGCTAGCTAGTAACCGTAGTAACCATCTGTAGCCTGTGAGTGACAGTTACGTGAATGTGTACAATGTCGCCAGTGTGAATGAAGTTGTTAGTGATAATATAAGTTGATATGTGTATATAGGTATAATAAACTGTTTTCAGATTGGTCTAGAATAGTATGTAGTGTGGAGCTGATGAGTGTCTTTCTGTACTTTTCAGTGTGTTCGTGTACTGTTGCTCCTGTGAGTAAAGACATTCTTAAAAAAACATGCACGCCTGGATCGCCTGTGTCCAAGTGCGCAACACTTTATTTAATTACAAATGACAGATACATGGCTGCCATTGAACATTTTCATCCTGTTCATCCACTGGTCCCTTCGGATGACTTTCAGCAGCAGTGATGGGTTAACACTCAGGGGCTTGAGTCACACTGTGCTGTGCAAACACAGCGGTGACAGTTCAGTGAAGAGCTGCAGGGTCAAGTTGTGAGAAGCGGCTGTCTTTGTCAAACAGTGAACAGATGGTGAGTTGGTGGGCGCTGTGTTTGCCGTACTCACTGGTCCACCGCGCTGCAGAACCTCACGTTTGAAGTGTCTGTTCACACTACAACTACAAAAACAACAGCAACGCATTTTTTTCCCATCTAGCTCTAGTAAAGTGATAGTTTGGGTTTTATTCGGCCAGGTTTCACAGTGGAGGTGAATGGATTTTTTGTGCTCAAGCACTGAACAGTGCCATGGACAGGGTTCTTACGGTCATGGAAAACCTGGAAAAGTCATGGCATTTTAAAATGTTTTTTTCCAGGCCTGGAAAAGTCCTTGAAAAAAATGAAATCCTAAAAGTTTTGGAAAAGTCATGTAAATGTGTTATATTCATGTGCTCATGACGTTCATTTACGCTGAGTTTGAAATAATTAAACCATTTTTTTAAAGAAAGACTCTCAGAATATAAGCAGGCATACGCTCTCATTCTCATTGTGAGTTTAAATACTACATTTTCTCACTTTTTCATGTTTACACCAAGATTTCACAAAATGTTTGGTCATGGAAATTTGGTTTAAAGTCATGGAAAAGCCATGGAAATCCATTGGTCAAAATGTGTATGAACCCTGATTTGAACAATTCATAAGCACCTTATCTTTCTTTCTGGGAACAAGATGTTAATGTTCTCCTCTGGAGCCCATCAGGACATCGACCACTGAGAAACCATGGCAGGCCGGGGCTCAATCTCCCATAGTTACTGTTTGCTGAAACCCAGCTGAGCGTTAAATTGCCATAAGGTTTTGATTATATAATGAAGTACACTCAGGCTCAGAGCACCTGTTGTTTTCAGCAACATGCGAAAACAAAGCCATTAACTTTTACATTGTACATTGGGAGATGAGCATGGTGTCCACGTGCAGAGAGACATGCTGTGTTCAGACAGCAGGCAAAACATGATTTGTTCATCAAGCTGCTTTGTGCTGATAATCGGATTTCCACAGAATTACCTGTGCCCTGTTGTTATCGTAACAATGCTGGCATTTATTTGAAAAACCTATTCCATCATCGTTCTGTCCCTGTTCTATCCATAGACACAGGTTCATTTGTATCTTTATGAACCACGTTAACTATGAATGTTGAGCACAGCTGCTACCATGGCTGTAGACATGAGGGGGAAACCCTTTGCCAAGTCTCGTAGTGCAGCATCTCACCAGGTCCGACAACGATCCGAACTCTGCTCCATACACTCTCATGCAATGGTTTCTTCATTTTCAAGCTGGTTTAGTGGATTTGTAGCTAGTCGTGGTTAACCGTTGTGTAACGATGATACTCGTTACCCGGAGAGGTTGGAAGGAAATATATATGTTTCTAAAACGTCACGGTTCAATGTAAAAACCTGTGAAGCTAGCATCACGCGTTAGCACTTTTATACTACGCTAGAAGCAAAACTTTACTAGAACAGAGTTGTCTTCGGTTCACTTTTACACTTTGATTTGTAACTTTGGTTACTTTTTCCATTGTTTTACCTAAAAAATAGATACGACTTTTACCAGAAGTGCAGTTAGTGACAGTGTGGGCTCCATGGTAGCTCTGACAGCTTGGCGGAGTAGCAGCGGTGGGCTTAGCGAAGGGGCAATTGAGCCTCCTCATTCGACCAGGCACCAGTATCCCCCCCATATTGAAACAAGTTATGATATGAATCACACCACACAGCTCCAGAATATATTTTAACCTGATTTCTGTCTTCTCCCCAGGCTGGACCTCCTCAACAAGCTCTTTGACCAGAGAGAGGATAAAGCCTCCGTGTCAGAAAGCCAGACTCACATTGCCGTCCCCTCCTCCGCCATGGGTCCATCCTCAAAATTGCTGCCCGGTTTCCTGAGACACCAACCAGCTTCAGGAGTGAGAGCAGCTTTGCCGAGCCTGGCGTGGGCACGACCCGTCGGGACGGCACAGATCGAGCCGAGGGCGCCAAGAGCTCGTCGCCACGCCCACTCCAGATCGCGTACTGGTCACCACTATCCCCAACATACCCAGATGATGAGAGTGGGCTGTGTCCTCGGAACCTGCCAAGTGCAGAACCTCAGCCATCGGCTCTATCAGCTCATTGGCCAGAACGGCAGAGAAGAATCGTCCCCCATCAACCCCAGGAGCCCCCATAGTTATGGATGAGTTAGTCGATGGCCCCAAACACCTGCAGCAAGTCTATCTATATCCCCATTTATTTATCTCTTAATGTATTACTGGTATTTTTTGCATTAGAGTTTGATGTAGTCCATAACTTGTGTTGATCTATCTCAAAATGACAATTATACTTCCCATAAAAGACTGTCGTGCCTCTTTACCTTTTCTGCTGATGATGGAATTCAAGATTCAAATCCAAGATGATGACCGACTGAATCATTTTGAAACCCCCAATTTGAGTTCCCACCATTCGGAGAACTTTTGCCTTTTTAAGGTCATTCAAATCTCGTCAAAAGTATTTTTGGTTCTCCCTTCTGAACGCCGAAAACAAAGGCCTCACTTTGACGTCTTAATCCTGTTAACATTAGAATGAAGGCTTGTCCTCAACACCATCCAGGGGCCGGGTCCTGTCTGCCCACTGACCTCTCCGGCGGTGGTTATTCCGCAGCTCATTGATCAAACACTTAAGCCCTAATGTGGATTTCAACCTGCACTCAGAGCCGGGGCCCTGTCCAAACCAATGTATTCCCAGAGACCCGGTAAAAGACCCAACGAACCCTTTTACCTCTCTTTTTTTCGTGCCCTCTCTTTTTTGTCAACATTGGAGGTCCCAGGTCATTTCACAACTTCATATAGAATTACACTGAACACTGACAACCCCAGAATATTCCACAAGCGCTGAGCGGGGATTCATCACTCAGCAGGAGTTTTGTGTTTCAGCACCACAGTTTACAGTCGAAACCAGCCACAGCACTTGGGTTACACCTGAACTGAAGCGCATTCGGAGTCAGGACTTGACCACATAAACTTCACAATCAAAATGAGGAAGAAGAGGGTTGAGCATCCACTGCGTTGGACAGAATCTTCACGTCCCAAAGGATCAGTTTCAGTGTTGCAATATAGTAGCCGGTTGGCCAGCACAGTAGGCACCAAAGTGAACCTTGGAGCCACCGCTGCTGCCCTTTTCCCTGCTGGAGGCCGAGTCTGAAATATTAGCCTTTTCACGTGATTCATAAGTTCCCCTTGCGAGTCAGGACTTTGGGTTGACAGCTGTTTAATAAAACTGACCTAATCACCTCAGGCATATGTAACGCCACAGCAGGAGGGGGGCTTAGTTTCCCAGGGTCTGCACACTCAAGGCATGTGGCTTCCACACATGCATGTAGCCTTGAAGTTTGCAGATAGAAAAACAGTCGTAAAAAAAAAATGAAAAGTTCCCCTTACTTTGCAGCATGTCATGGATTCTTATTGTGGATTTTGTTTTTGCTACTGAGCTCTTTTAAATGCCATTTTCTAGTGCTGTGACCAATTCACCTCCATTTGTATTGTGGAGGAGGTAGAGATCTCTAAAAGTAAGTCCAACAGTGAAGAGTGGAGAACTACAGGTCAGTTGTTCCTTCATTTCCTGCAGGCAATACTTGCATGTAGAATGGTAAACGGGTTTAAAGTAACCCCTGAGACGATGTTACATTGCGATGTTCTCACGGGAAACCACAGCGACCAAAATGTTAGGTGTGCCTAATTTTAATGTCCATAAAATGGCGGCGTCAAAAAAATATGCCCGGACATTTCCCCTTTTCTCTGTACGCTCTGAAATGGCGGGCGGGCGATGGACTGAGAGTAACTGAGGTCAAGCTCTACTCATTGAGCCTGCTTGATTTTGACAGACCTTAAAGAAACCATCTGTATAAAAGCCACATTTTGGGCCAAAAACGTAATTATTTATTCATATTACAGCCTGGTTCTAACCTGCAGAGCGTGTTTTGTAGTCATTTAGATCATCACATCTGGTATTTCACCCTTCGTTATATAATTCCACAAACATGAAAGTTGGCTATTCCTTCACATCATTAGTTTAAACTCATAAAATACCTGGCAATACTTGACAAACTGAACGACTTTACCTACATGACCTACATCATATAATAATGTGTCCTTTTTATATCTTAATCTGTGTCTTCTGATTTTACTTGGGTGTCTTTCTTTCTACATTTTGGCTTCTCTGTGTGTAATCGCTGAGGTCACAGGGTAGTAATCAGTGGTCCCTTGGTCTTAAATCTAATCTGTTCAAAGGCTTGCTGAGGTCAAACATAACATTCTCTCTGCTGTAACCGAGCTAATCAATGTCTCGTGACGGATCATTAAAAGGCTTTTCAAATGCTGAAAAAAAATCCTGGTGGATCTCTCTGCTTTTTAATAGTGTTCTACTTCACACGCACGCACGTGATGTGTGTGTGTGTGTGTGTGTGTGTGTGTGTGCGTGTGTGTGTGTGTGTGTTGAGCTGCTGCATGTAGCCTATCAGGACACTTATCTCCTGCGTTTGATCTGTGCTCTGGACCGTTGTGCTCCCAGTCTTTTTTGTGACGTCAGGAGTTGCGTCACATCCAGTTTTGGTGCGCAAACTGTGCACGACCGCGAATACCTCCCTAAAGAAACACCTTTTTTTTGGTTTGTTTTTCATGGCTCTCTGTTGCAAAGAGGAATGAGTGCAGAATGTCTCTGTTAGTTTTGTAATATCGCGTCGATCCAGGTAGATCTCGGTAGCTGTCTCTCCGCTGATGTTCTCCTTTAGGGTCACAGGAAAGCACTTTAATGCAAACGCATGTGTCGCTAGTTTCCCTGAAACTCCTCATTGTGATTTACTTGTGAAAGTTGGACGTGGTTCCTCTTGTAAATGTTGCGTTTGAGATTGTCTGCAAATGTGTTTTCGAGGACGTCATCTGTGAAAACACGCATATATATTCAGCCAAACTATTTAAATTATGTATTTAAGTTATGATTGTATGTTAATATATGTATGTCACCAAAGACTATTTATCTCACCTTTTCCACTGCTCCTTAAAGGTGACCGTATAGTAGGAAACAAAGTCTTATCTGTAGTTGAAATGTTACTGCTTGTCAATGTCCTTCACTCTGTAAAATAAAGAACTCTACTGTATTATGAGTAAGGAGTATAATTTAAGAGTGTGTGTGTGTGTGTGTGTGTGTGTGTGTGTGTGTGTGTGTGCATTACCAAAAGACATGCAAGACAGAATCGCATGAGGCTTTGAAATGCTCTTAAATGTACCAACCGATTCTAAATACTCACCCACATATTGGTGATTCAGTATATTTTTTTTAAATTCCACCCTCCATGTTACTGTGTCCTTGACCAACCTGAGACAATAACCCCAAAGAAGTCAATCATTACAAGTCAGTGCATGACACAACAAACAAATGTAATGGGGGACATCATGAATGAAACATTGGGAAACACGATCAGGGCATCAGCAGCCACGTCGGCGGTAAAGGTCGTGTGACTGACGGAGTTAATGTGTGACGGGAGGTTTGGGGGACAGGAGGCAGCCCATTGGTTGATTTCACATGCGGTAAAGGAGAAGTTCATTCCTGTTCATTCTGATCACATGGCCTCTATTGCTTCTGTCCATCCGGGGTGAGGGATCCTCGTCTATTGCTCTACTTTTTTTTTCGTGTGAAAGGGTTTTTTCTATTTTTTGGGAGAGTTTTTCCTGATGCAATGTGAGGTTCCGGGACAGGGATGTCGTATGTGTACAGAGGCAAATTTGTGATTTTGGGCTATATAAAATAAACTGAATTGAATAGAAGAAAGGGAACAGTGTTGCATTCGCTAACTAATAACTACAGCAAAAATAATTAGTGGCATGAGCCGTTACTTTACTTTAGTGACTTAGCACAGCTCCGTCGAAGTTTCGTTTGAACAAGTCAAAGCCTCTACGACCACAGTCACACACTCCGTGTGGAAAAAGAAAATAAGACATTGCGGTTTAACAAGCAGCCAACCTAAACTTCAGAGGTGCGAGGTTAGCGTTCATCCTCACACGTCCTCTCCAACTTACTTGTATGTTTATATTTCATAGACCACAGACCTCCTCCAAGGCCGTTTCCATGAGTTAAAAAATGATGCGTGTTACCGCCCAGGGATTTGGATCTTCTCCAAAATGTAGAGGGTTCGTCCTTGGCTCATGCTACACACCCTTACACTAAGTTTCATAAAAATCATGGCTTGTATTTTTTTATAATCCTGCTTCAAAAACAAAGAAAAATAACCTCCTTGGTGGATATATGAACACTTACTCAGCACCAAGCAGCAGACACAGTTAGACAGTAGCTGAAGCATTTAGCAGGTAAAGAGCAATATATCTGTTTTAACCAAAAACTCTCATGAGTTTTATAGAAGTGCAATTCTTTAAACTGAGGGGAGATGGAAGTTATATCTGAAGGGCACCCTCAAGGTAGATTTGAAGGTCCTTCTCTGGTTTTGAAAACTACAAAAACCCATTCCTTCTCTGTCTTTCTGTTATCACTTTGCTCTTTTTGCTTTTATCACTGTGACAAATACCAAAAGTCAACCCGAACGAATTGTGTCATACTGTCCTACCTGCGGCTGATGTATGTCTGCCAGCAGAAACGGTGTCACATACCAGTGAACAACCTCTCCTTACATCTACAAGGTAGGCGTTGACCCTCTTGGAGTCACATTTAATGAAAGACTGAACTGATCATGTCACTTTTTAGAAAAATAGCTCACACTGCAAGTGATAAAAAAAAAAGAGCTGATAAATCATCTTAAGAGTCAAGAGCACAGTTTATGTCCACTGTAGCCATTAACTGAATAGTTTTTTTCCAGGCCAAGTGACTGGAGATAGGTGACTTATTGAAGTGATTTCTAGCCCAGTGGAAACTTACAGATCTGGTTCATGTTGATGACAAAAGAAAAAGAGAAAACAACATTTCACACGGATCTGCACAAACCTTTGGAGCAGCACAATGTTCCACAGCATCCAGAGGAATGCTATCCTGCAGCGTAAATCAAAGATCTGACACTAACCGAGTGGAAGAAGAGACACACAGAGAAGGAAAGGAAGCACGAGCTCGGTGGCTCCACCTCGCTAGTGCACGTCGGGACTGAAAAGCTCAAAAAGATTTTCCAGTAGATGGATGCTGCACACAAAATCCATCCAGGTCATTGTCTGCTCATTGGATGTGTCTTCATCCTTACTACATAGTGTACGCAGAGGCTGCTGTATTTTATATAAAAAATATATATATATAAAAAATAAAAATACAGTAGATCTAAGGCATGTTCATTATCAATTAATCTGCCGATTATTAGTATCTTTATCATTAGTATTATTCTCCAGAGATTGAATCATCATTTGGTCTATAAAACAGTGAAAGAATGCCCTCAAAAAGAGCCCACGGTAGCAGGAGCGTTAGCTGGCTACAGCGGGGAGCTAACGGGGACACTGACCGAAGGTAGTAGCGGCTTGTAACCTGACTTTTACGCTATATAATTATTATTTTTTTAATAATTGACGGTTCTGATTATTGTGTTGGTTTTTGCAGGCCCAAGCCTACCGTCGTATTGTTTCCAGCTGCAGTTAGCAAGTAGCTGGTGAGCAGAGTGGAGCATTTAGCAACGGAGCAAAAAGAAGAGTAATGGTTGAACTGATGTTCATCAGGTGAACAAACACAACTCCAAATCTATGCTAATGTTGCTCCGCGTCTTCTGGCTGGCGAATAGGCGACTGCCTGCTAACGTGTTAGCCGCAGCTACTTTATAAGGTGGTTTTATGTCAGTTGTGTGTTTGCTGCCACCAAAACTTAAATATAACTTAAGAAAACACTGAAGTTCTCATAGCTAATGTATTAGCAAGTAATTTCCCACTTGCAACAGCATTGATTTAGCATCCTGTTTTTGTCCATTTGATGATTTTTTTCCTTTTTCCCCCCCAAAAAAACATTTGGGTCTTTGGGGCAGCTAGAAGCCCCTGTCCTCCACGTCGATGCTAACTTCTGTCATCTGGTGGTGGGCAGCTAGCTGCAGACGGGCTATGTAATGATAAAGGAACAGCCTTGTCTCACTCCCAGGGCGTCAAATACCAATGCTTGGTCAGTGGCCCTCGGTGTCTCGATATTGACGCACAAGGCACCCTTTAGCATCTGTATGAAACGCACCAGGCATTCAACTGACACCAATGTAAACCATTCCGCGCCATTATTAGACGCTCAGAGATGTAGTATTAATAGCGAGAAATCCTCTAATGGTAAGCTTGAGGTGTGGTGGATTATGGTGCAAACAAACACCGATCTCTCCATGTGAAAACAAAAGATAGATTTTTATTAATGACGTTATATTGTGTGACATACGCTACGCCAAAGAGTCACATGACATCACGTCCGTAGCTTAAGTTACGTGACAAGCATCCTTATTTTCAGCGAAACCATCAGGGTTTCTGGAACGCTGACGGAAAATATGACGAGAAGGGATGGGATCATCGTCTGCAGTTCACTTTGGCTGCTGAACAACTAAACTCTTTGTCACTTACTTGGAGTCAACGAGCAATAAGCGGTTCTCGACAACGCTGCAAGCAGCACTTCTGAGGCCCAAGCAATCGGCCGGCTCTGAACGGTCACGCGCTCCGAATGGGTACGCCCTCCATCAACACCGCAAGCAGCAAATGCCAAGCTTTCCTAAAAAGGCTAATCAGCCATGAGTAGCAGTTTATTATTAACGGAAAGGACAACCAGAATGTACCACGAGACACTTTCCATTCATGTGAGTTTGGTAAACAGACAAAAGGCAGACACCGTCCTCACCTCACGCACCTGTCCACTGAGGCCTCCGGATCGGCACTAACTCCCTTTCACTGTCATAACATTTACATTCCGGCACACGACACGACTCAGGGCCAACTTTTATGTAACTTACACTGATATACTTTATCTCCGACACCCCGCCAGGCACATACTTTGGACTGAAACACCTGTTAAGGTCAGATGCTCGTGTGCAGTTGACATTGTTGGTACGCAGCTGATCGTCATATTGGGAGTGACTCGGAAAGAGTGCCAACTGCTTTGTCAGCTTTCACCTAGCATGCACCAAGCCCGGCGAACATACGGAAGCCAAGAGTCGCTGTTGTAGCTCTGATATATAGCGGCTATGTGGACATTGACAAGGAGGTTGCATCTAGGCTTTGTACTAAGCAACCCTAAAACCATACCCGGACAATCTCGGAGCTAAAGATGAAATTGATATTGATCTATTCACATGACTCTTGCAAATGTCACAGATATATTTACCTTCATCTGAAACTAAAGGAGTACTCGTTGGTCCCCTACTGATCCATTCAGTATGTTCCGTGCCCTGTTTGTTGTTTACAGTCTGATAAGCAACTTGAGATACAAGGCCGGAGTTGGAGAGAGACGCCGTGTACGACCGGATTGTTTCACGCGTACATTTTAAACCAATAAAAAGCCAAATCATTGTCAGACGATACCCGGTGGGTTCAGAGTTTGCATTTGGGCCGATGAGTTCCACGTGTATTGCTCTTCACATGGATTGTTTACCTGCATTCACCCAAAGCTTGCTCGCATGTGATCGTCAATACCACTCGGACTATAAACAGATCTTGTCTCTACAAATTCTGCATACAAATGCAGATTGCAGAATTTGCTATTTAGACATTTATAAGCAATGCAAGGGGTTGTTTTGGAACCTGCAGATCAACAGAAACCTTTCCTTGCACACTGACACGTCTTTGTCTCAACTTTACAGTACACTTGTTACAAATCCATGCGGTCAGAATTTGTGTTTGTAGAGAATTTCCTTCAAGTTAGAATATTGACAAAGCCATGTTGGCTTAAAGTCCTTCATGTGGACATCATTTCTTTGCTTTATTTGAACACCTACTGTACATATCCATGTTATCTTAAGATTTATAGATAACTGTTATCTTAAGATATATTGTAATGCGTCACCACACATTTTGACCTTTATTATTTGGCCTCAATAATGTATCAATAATGATTCTCTGTAGAAATGCCCCTTCTTTCTGACTTCTACACCCAGCCTTTATTTGTAAGAATGACACATTTTGGAATTTGTGGCAATTCCTGAAAAGAGAACAACAGTGGCACGTCGCTGTCGTACGGCGGGTGACTCCTACAACATTTGTATCAGCAGGCCAGCCTGGATAAAAGGGTTGAAGAAAGCCTGAGCTGTTTAGGCTACGACTCAATGATCCAAATGGACAAGACTAGTTTATATGGTTGGATACAATGTCTGCACAAAAATATCATAGCTGTCACAGAGTAGATATACAGAACAGCGAGCAGAGCGGTTATCCGTTAGCTGACAACCGTTTGGGCTGTAGCACTGAGATAACCCAGGAGTAGGTAATGAAGACGAGAGATTGGTTTCAAGGCTTTTGGGTTGCCCTGCTGCTTCTCAGCTGTATGAAACATCAGAGCCGAGTCCAACCGGAGCTCGGGCTGTCAGATGCGATAGGGCTGACAGTGTTGACATGAACACGTCGGATAGCTTAGAATCCATGCTATCTGACTCGGGAAACATTCAAGTGTGACGTCACTCGGTCTACAGTACACCGTTTATCTGCTGAAATACAGTAAGGCCCACTAAACGAGTCCAGAAACCCAGACATTACGCTGCCAATATATTTTTTCTAGTGGGATTCAGTCGGAGTAGACAGAATACACATATTTTCACACTTACCTATGATGCAATGTAGCCATGCGGAGATCTTGATCTTTCAGATATCTGCCTCCCCCTCTGCACAGTGGAGGTGAATGTTCCTACACTTCTCTGACTAAATCAAAGTGGTACAGTGTGTTAACTGATGGTCCGCTAATTATTGAATTCCGGACAGCGCCAGGCTCGTTGCTTCTGCCAAGACAAGATAATTGCCTCCAAGCTAGCTGAAAGTTACTACAAGGAGCTTTCCTTTTGTGTTGATTTTGGCGGCCCCTGTGTTTCCACAAGCACTATTGTCTCGGTAAAGATCGACAGACTCCCTTTAGAAACCCTCTGGTGTGACTGCAGCATGGCCTGACAGGCGTCTCCGCTCAGTCCTGACTGGTTCTCTCGGGCTCGCTTGCCAAGAAGAGCAGTGGGATTACAGCAAGCTCCGCTTATTTAACAAAACACACAATGTGGAGAAGGACTGTTTATTTAGTACAAGGTAGAAAAGAAGAAGTCAGTTTTCTCAATGGATTAACAGTGTTGCAAAAAAAAATTGCTAAAAGTTCATTTTCTGTATCACAGTTCGGCATAAGGCAGGTGCTTCTCCGTATTTCAAGTCTACACACTAAACTGAGCTTAACTAAACTAAGCTTAGTTTAAAGTAAGCAAAATGGGGCTACGATCATCCGAGAAAAGCCCCAACAAGTCAATTTTTTCTGCTGAAAGAAACACCAATTTGTTGAATTTCTGCTGCGTCAGTTTGCATTGTAAATAATAACCCAGCAAAACGGGAACAGGGGTCGCCGAACGCATACTCCTTTAATTTGATCAACTATCAGGAGCAATGTTGCCCTTTGGCCGAATTAACTGCTGACTCTGCTTTCAGGAATCTCTCTCTCTCTCTCCCTCTTTCAACCCAAACCGGGCTCAGGGTTTCTTCCCGTTAAAGGAGGTAAAGGAGGGTGTCGGGTCCCTGTGAATGGAGCAGTGCGGTCTAGAAGGGTCCCGTGATAACTTCTGTTGTGATTCGGCGCTCTAAAAATAAAATTGACTTGACTTGTGGTTACCTGGTGTCAGGCGCTTTTTGCTGAGATAGAAATACAACAGTGAGTCACCAGCAGGCCAGCAGGAACGAGTCTCAGACATGAATATGAATAGAGGCTCCTGAGAAGCATGCGAAGTCTCACGCATGCATCAGATTGAAAAGATCAAAGAAGTGCTGCAGAAAGGTGGCACACACACACACACACACACATACACACCAACACATACATACACAAACATACACACCAACACACACATACACAAACATACACACCAACACATACATACACACACACACACACACCGACACATTGACACACACACACACATCGACACACTGACACACACAGATATACACACACATACACACCAACACACGCACACACATACACACACAGACACATACATACACACACAGACACACACATACACAGACACACACACACATACACACACAGACACACACACATACACACACGCACACACATACTGTAAATACACACATACACACACGCACATACACACATACTGTATATACACACACACACACACATACACGCACTGACACATTGACACACACACACACATACACGCACATACACGCATACTGTATATACACACATACACACACATACAGACACACACACATTCTGTATACACACACACACACACACATACTGTATATACACACACACGCTCATCCTGTCATCTTCCATTTACTTTGAATGTACACAGCCACTGTATGCCACCACAGGAGGCCGATGAGTTTCAGTTGCATTTACCTCCAGTTGTTTCTCCACTTGGATGTGTGGGTGGAAACAAACATGGGATGAAAAGCCACACATTCCCACTGTGGGAACGTTTGAGATGGAAAAAGTAGACGTGACACTGCAATTGCACGTAGTCCTTGTGTTCTGAGAGGCCGGGGGAGGCTACCGCTCACCGCACATCTGTGCAGCTGTGCAGTGATTGACTGTAATGGCGTGGTGTAAATTTAGACAGTAAATGTTGTCAGTTCACAGGTTTTCAAGGTCAGAGGGATCACGGCCTTCTGAGGTTGTATATTTTAGGCTGTCAAAAGAGCTTCATTACGTAACAAACAGGAAAGCCACGAGGGAAACAAGGGAATATAGAAGAGCGTCAAGTTTTGCGATGCAGCTGTTATGAATGCGATGTTATGTCGACGTGGAAAACAATCAGCTTTAAAGGCTGAGGCTGGCGTTATTCTAAATTTGATCTTTCATTACTATTCGACTTCACAGGAAACAAACAGGAAATTGTTAACCATTTACCTAGCTGAGCGTCAGGGTCGATTTTATTCACGGAAACATTCGTCAACGACCTATTTTTTTCTCCACGACTGAAATGAGACAGCACAAACATCCTCGAACACGTACTGTGATGACGTCAACGCTTCATATTGTTGACGGAAAAACAAAAGGCTTAAATTTAGTTAAAACAATTTAAAACCTTCCCAAAGTCTCTCTTTATTCTTCGTTGAGGCTCCAAAATACCGGCAATCAGTGTGCAATGTGACCGCATATTACACATAAGTGCATGCACTATTTTCACCAGTGAGTGTTTGTGGCAGCAGGACGGTGTGTGTGAGGTTAGGTCAACGTAAACTGCAGTGTGTGTGTGTGTGTGTGTGTGTGCGTGTGTTCATGGAGACGAAGGAACAGACACCCAGATATAGTTATCCTGCTAATGCTTATTAGCAGGATACATTCATTGCTTATCTTTCATATGGTTATCTGTGTGTGTGTGTGTGTGTGTGTGTGTGTGTGTGTGTGTGTGTGTGTGTGTGTGTGTGTGTGTGTGTGTCAAAACTCTGGCCAGGGAAGACTCAACCAATACCGTCTCGATTCCGGGGACATAAACGTGACTCGACACTATGCCACACACACACACGCTCACACACACACACACACACACACACACACACACACACACACACACACACACACACCCTGCCCTGTCGGCCAGCTGTGCAGCGGCACGTCTCACACGTCTCACACGTCTCACACATCTCACCGGCCACAGACTTTTCCTCACACCAGTTATTAACACAACATCGCCTGGTGACTGGGCTCTCTGCTGTGTTTCTATGGTAACATGCAAAAATGTCAGAAGAAATTCAGCTCCTTTATTGCTACATGGCCAAAATACAAGCTTCTCCTTCCTCGTGCAGGTTTTTCCTGTTTTCCCGTCTTTCATCTCCGTTATTCTGTTCCGACACAAGGTGATATCACAGTTGTCTGTGGTTAAAGGTGTTGTTAGCTGTGGTTAAAGGTGTGTTAGCTGTGGTTAAAGGTGCTGTTAGCTGTGGTTAAAGGTGTGTTAGCTGTGGTTAAAGGTGTGTTAGCTGTGGTAAAAGGTGTGTTAGCTGTGGTTAAAGGTGCTGTTAGCTGTGGTTAAAGGTGTGTTAGCTGTGGTTAAAGGTGTTGTTAGCTGTGGTTAAAGGTGTTGTTAGCTGTGGTTAAAGGTGTGTTAGCTGTGGTTAAAGGTGTGTTAGCTGTGGTTAAAGGTGTGTTAGCTGTGGTTAAAGGTGTTGTTAGCTGTGGTTAAAGGTGTGTTAGCTGTGGTTAAAGGTGCTGTTATCTGTGGTTAAAGGTGCTGTTAGCTGTGGTTAAAGGTGTGTTAGCTGTGGTTAAAGGTGCTGTTAGCTGTGGTTAAAAGTGTTAGGTGTGGGTAAAGGTGCTGTTAGCTGTGGTTAAAGGTGTTGTTAGCTGTGATTAAAGGTGTTGTTAGGTGTGGTTAAAGGTGCTGTTATCTGTGGTTAAAGGTGCTGTTAGCTGTGGTTAAAGGTGCTAGGTGTGGGTAAAGGTGCTGTTAGCTGTGGTTAAAGGTGTTAGCTGTGGTTAAAGGTGTTGTTAGGTGTGGTTAAAGGTGCTGTTATCTGTGGTTAAAGGTGCTGTTAGCTGTGGTTAAAGGTGCTGTTAGCTGTGAAAAGCGTTACACCTGTCAGAATGTATGAGTATGAAGCAGTCTGAATGTGATACTGATGGCTCTATATGGCTGGGCCCGCTTAGAGGGAGAACCAGAACCAGGACCGGGTGGAGCAAACTGTCAGACCCTGCTGCAGTGAAATGAGGTTTCCTTAAGGGACTCTGGTGCTGGGAAACACTACCACGTACGTCCACAGGGGCCGCCAGAATCAACTAAAGAGGATCGTTCCTTGAGGTAACTTTAAGAATAGTATATGCTTTTTCCCCGATAATAGTTTTTTATTTTTGAAGTGTTACCATTCTAATTCCATCTTTTTCAAATTATATTTAAAAGATTCTATCAATTTAAATGTATTCCCTTTCTTCTCTGTACCTTTATGTTGAGGTGTTGAGACAAGTGTGTTGAGACAAGTTTAAGAGATTCCCAACCACACACACAACATGAAAACTAAAGATTAAATGTATTCAAGGCAAGAACCAAGCAATGAATGCTTATTTAAACATTTGATTTTTCAATTAAAAAGAAAAAACATATACTAAGGACACTCAAAGAGGGAAATAAGTCAAACCTGAACCAGAAATTGAGGAATAACAAAAAAAAATCAGTCTCTCAATAACCTTAATCTCACTCGCTATTATGATTACATAAATAAGAATGTAAAAAGATAAGACTGGTTAAAGTCATGTTTTATATAGCATGATTTTTAATTCCATTCATTGAGGCACCAGATCCCATTGGAAGCTGCTCGGCCTGCTGGGACATTTCCAGAGTCTTTGCTATAAACATTGACTTCTTTTCTTTATTTCAGGCGGTGAAACGTTTCATCACTGCATACCTGAGCCTCATGTGATTACCTGAGTCCAATAAGTCTGGAAGCCTGATACGGCAGGAGCAGGTGACGTAAACATGGAGTCGATGGTATTGCTCGGTCCGATCAGCAGATATGACAAAAATGTTGTTTTTAATATACAATTTACATTCCCAGTGCAGATATTTAGACTAGTGCCTCATTCGTTTCCTTTCGGGAAGCTACTTAACCTTCATAACTTTTTTAGCTCCGACAAGTCCACAACAACCTGAACCTGAACTCTTGACGTCTCGATGACGTCTCCGGCTCTGATGCATTCATGCCAGCTCCCGATGTCGGGAAAGAAATCCCTCATCGGATTCCTAGAGGGGTGAAGGCGAGCGATCCTTAAGAGTAAACCACCCCTCCCCTCTGAACACACAGAGCTAAGAACCTGTGACCTTCACTCTAGATTCAGTTGATGGACGTCATGACGCAGCATGAGGATGACATCACAGTAAAACAATAAACATATAGAGAACACACACTGCAGCAACAATATCTAGCACTGAAGTGTTTTTCTCTCTGATGCACGTCACACGTCAGTAATAGCATTCAACATCTTTGATAAAATGAATGAACTGTTGAAAGCAAAAGAGTAAAATAAGTCCCAGACTGACTTAAGACCATAATCTGTGACGCAAGACAGAAAGCCGGAGGCCGGCTGTACCAAGTTTCAAAGGTAAGCAACCATTAATGAATTATAAATCAAACTAGCTGCAATAATTTCTCCACTGGTGATGGAAGGGGCTCGTCTATACAATGATTCTGAATTAAACTTGTAGCTCCTGAACAAGTTTGATCAATGACAGGTCCAATAGTATTAATAATGCACTTTATTAGCATTTCAAAACCATTTTTCTCTTACAGCCAAAAAAAACAACCAAACACAACAAACTATAACACATAAGCATTGCATTAAATGGCTGTACAAAAATACAATTGTATGCTCATAACTCCGAAATGAATAACCGGAAATACATATGAATAAACTCGCAAAATGTGATTTTAACACATCCTCAACTCCTAGAATTATAGATATAATACAATAAAACTCAATCATCTTTAAGAAAAAATAAACATGTGATGAAAGACACTAATAATATAATGAAAATCCTTTTTATGGTCACCAAGTTTTATTGGTAAAGTTGTATTTATAGTTTTAATTATTCATCAAATGTCACTTTTTTATTATTTATTTATTTTAGGCATCCAGTGGCATTTTTCCTTTTGGCCCTTTGATGTCATGTCTCGGGACAATGACATTTACGTTTCATAGTAATGCGATTCTTATGATCTCTCCAATTTGTCACAATTTCTTAGTTAATTAACATATTTTTGTGCATTTAACCATACTGTAAGTTATTATCATGGTGTATTCAAAATGTGTAGGCCAATTATATTTTTGACCAAAGGGAATGGCGGACTTCAGAATGCGTCTGTGCTGCCAAACAGACCGAGTTACCTAGAATCTAATGTATACATTCATTGTATTCAGGAAGTAAAAACTGCATTTTAAACCCTCAGAGCACCAATGAAACCACTCAGGATCTGGACTATTTCTCTGGCTCCTCCCAGTGGAGCAGGACCAACGGTGCACTAACCCGTGGAAGGAAATTATACTCTTTATGGATTCCCTCATGCATTTAAAGAGATTTACTGCCAACAAATGTATCGTTTTATCAATTGAAATAACATTTACATGGAATGCAAAATGTATTTCCGTCTGCATTAATGACAATGTTAAAAAACAACAACAATCTGAACCAAATGGGAAAGTGATTCGGTCATTTACATGGCGGTGACTCCTAATCGGTGCGATTGATGGAGCAAATGATTAGCGGGGCGATGTTTTTACCTTCATTTCTACGCTTGGGATTGAGATACGGGTAGAGCGCCTCAGTGAAGTTACAGCCAGTAAAGGAGTAGATGAGAGCTGGGGCGTCTACGTCATAAAAGGAGACCAGACCCTCCTCGTAATCCACAAACACGCCCACCTTCTGGGGCCTCGACTTCAGAACGAGATGGCTCGCAGGGGCAGTGCAAGCTTTGTACTGATTTCCATTCATCAAGCGAATCATCCAGTAGCCGTTGACGGGCGCCACTGTGATGAAGGCGTTCTCCCTGCTGACCGACTCTCTGACCACGCCTACCGTCCAGTCAGTCTTCCCTTTCACCTGCACTTCATAGTAAAATCTCCCTGAAGAGAAACTCTGCTTTCCTAAAACGCAACGCGTGGAAAATCTCTTTGGGCTGTCTGGGAGAGTCGGCCGTCTATCACCTCGACTCACTTGCTTCCCGTCGTCGGACAGGATGAGATCCTGATGTGCCGTTTCAGGGTCCAGAGTCACATCCACGGCGATCTGCCGGGCGCTCTTCAGCTCGACGTCGGCACACAGCTTCTTTATCTCTCTACCGAGCGTCTCCTCCAGCTGAGCCACAGCCCTCCTGACAGTCCCGTGATAGGACGCGTGAACTCTGACCTTTGTCCAGTCCCTGGTGGGCGGAGCTGGGCTCAGGGACGGGAAGCGTTGGAGCAGCTGGAGGTGGTCTTCTGTGCGCGAGAGCTGCTCCAGCTCAGAGCGTCTCGCCATCAGCTCCGAGATCTCCTCCTCCAGCTCTTTGACGAAGCCTTCCGTCTGAGTCTCCGTCAATTTGTGCTTCTTGTCGACCGTCTCAATGAGCTCAGCCAGACCTCTCTCAACAGACTGCGTCACGGCGGTGAAGACCAGCACGCCCTCCTCCGTCTCCTTGCCCGCTCCCTCTTTGCTGAGCTCCACGGCCCAATTGATCTGCGCTATCTTCAGGCGCCTCTCCTGGATCATCTGCTGAACCTCCGCCTCCGTCTGTCCCAGCTCGGCTTTCTTTCCTCCGTATTCTTCGGCCAGAGGGACGACGTGGTGAAACCGGTGACTCGACTCGGTGCAGAACCGACACACGCACGTCTGGTCCGTCTTGCAAAACAGCTGCAGGGGTCTGTCGTGGTTCTCACACAGCCGGCCTTCCAGGTTCTCCACAGGATCTATCAGCGCATGTCTTTTTAGGCCTGCGACCCTGTGATGAGGCTCCAGGTGGGTCTCGCAGTAGGAGGCCAGACACACCAGGCAGGACTTCAGGGCCGTCCCTTTGCTTTCAGTGCAGATGTCACAGAGAACTTCTCCTGGTTTGGACTCTTGCCCCTCTGAGGTGCTGCTGCTGGCTTTCTTTTGGACCGACTGCCTGAACTCAGCGGCCATCTCGGATATGAACGTGTTGACCCGCAGTGCCGGTCTTCTGTCAAAGAGCTCCTTGCACATGGGACACTGACTCTGAGGGTGAATGTCCCAGTGCTCTGTGATGCAGGCCTTGCAGAAGTTGTGTCCACACGGTACGGTGACTGGAGCCGTGAACACATCCAGACAGATGGAGCACAGAAACTGATCTTCACAGAAGGGACTGCTGGCTGCGGCCATGTCTGAGAACAACCCTGTGAAATAGAAACAAACAGAATTAACACAATTCCAGCAAAAGTCGTGTTGCATGACACTGAAACATTTGACTGGGTAATACATTCTGCTTATGGTTTGCATGTTCCATATTATACGTGTCCTGCAGTGTGGGACTCGCACTGGTCTGGCCTTGATCCCTCAAAGTCCCAATCTCAACCCACTTATGGACCCTTTACGTAAAGCAGCATTTCTGCAGACTGTGCCTAAAAGAATTACCCACAATTCACTGCGACATTAAACACAAGGTTACATTAAAAAAACACCGGCACATGGGTCTTCAGTCTGGCATATTACATTTAAATAGAAACATTAAAGATTAAAGATGGAACATAATGCATGAAACTAGGGGAATGCAAGCAGAAACATTGCTACACGCCTGTTTTATTCATCAACCATCTCTTTTCCTTTAGTTATTAAAGCTGTTTTGGCAAAAAACAGTAAATAGATGGTTTGATAAGTTACTTCTCATCTCCAAAGGAGAGATGTTAAAACCAGGGGGTCAAACATATTGTAATTGACTGTCGAGACCGTGTATGTTTTTATGATGTTTTCATGGTAACGTGATATGTCGCAGCAAAGTGCTGCTCCGTTCGTATTCATAACATTTCAAGGCCTCAAAGCCTCTCAGGCTCAACCTTTACCAGCTGAGCTCACCTACAGCTTGGTGAGCCTCCGCTAGCGGGTGTAACCCAGAGATATGAACATAGACTGTAGGTGTAACCGGCAAAAGCCACAATGACGAGGGGGGATCTTAATTATCTGTAAACTCATATCTCATATTCATAGACTACTTTATTACCTTTGTTCAAGCCCTGTAAAAAAACAAGTATTACATACATCATAAAGACATTTAGGTTGAATATCCTGTAAACTATTTAATTTGGCTGCAAAATATTTACTCAAATAAAGATCCATAAGAAGTATTGTCCTTCTTTATGTGATCCTTGATATGTAAATAGTGCATTTATCAGTTAATTATTTGGCAGTCACGTGATCGCCCGAACCGAGCGCGCCTTACACGATGGAGTCATTTTCGGGCGCGCGCCTGGCTCCAGCTTCACTACGGGCAGTACAGAGCTGAACTAAACGTTCTGGGGACATTGGGACTGGGTTTAGCTGGTCTTGACAGGAAACGAGACGGAAACGGCCTTCCGTGTCCTGGAAGACAGACGCTGTCCCCTCTTCCCTGTTGAACCCTTTGGGTGTGTGTGTGTGTGTGTGTGTGTGCGTTTAAAAACCCAATGACTCCCATCCGCTGTACTCACCTGTCGGACCTGTGGGCCTGACCCGGTTCGTGGAGGGACAGACTTGTCTTGACTTGTCTCTGTTGCTCTGACTTCCTTCAGTTTCTGTGCCGGTGGCGAGCGCCTCCTCTCCACGCGGCCCGCTGCGCGTGAGGACCTCTTTAATACGGACCCTGTCGCCGGCCACAGAAAGTGACGCGCGCAATTCAAATTACCGTAACTCTTCGACAATGTACGCTATCGACGTACCGTAATTCTAATTCTGGACGCCAAGAAGCGGAGCTTTTCATTGCGTTACGGTAATGGAAACACTAGTGGCGCGCTTACCTGTGGGGGAGGAGGAGAGCAGTGGGAGAGTAGTTTTAATGGTAAAGTGATAAATACATTTTCTGACACATTTATTGATAAAAAAAAGACTAAAGAGACCAGTCATCACTATAGATGTAAAACACACAGTCTGTGTGGTGGTCTTTTTGTATCTCGTTCCTCTTCGTGTGTTTATGGTGACTTTACCACAAGGTGCACTGACTATATCACATTCAAATGACAAACTATATCTTTAATACACAAAAATGGTTAGAAATCATCAACAGAACATTACAAATGAGTTATTCTTCTAGTTGTATTATTGCCACTAGAACAGTCCAATTAGTACATTACTATCATGGTTATTTAAGACAAGCATGTCTGAAAAGTCCTATTCCTATAATAATAACATGAGCTGAAATTTTAAGATTAGATCAAATATAACTTTATTAATCCAGAAGGAAATGATTGTGCCAGAGTTTGATCAAAGATTACAACAGAAGAATAGCACAAAAAAACTACAGATTGAAAAATATAAACATACAGGAGCAATTTAGTGACATTTGTTAAGCATAAAACAAATAATACCAGTGTAAACTAAAATAGAATAACAATATGAGTAAGGTAACTAAACAAAGTAAACAAACTTAACTAAAAAAAGAATAATTACAACAACAAAGTAGAGTAAAAAGTAATATTAGCACCAGTTTCTAATGGAGACTTAAATAGAGAAAATGACAATTGAGCATGAACAGTTTTTTTTACAACCTGCAAAAAGAGAGATGAGTTCAACATTACTTCTGAGTTAACATCTTGAGGACAGAGCATTCATGACTCCATGCCCTCTGGCGGCCATGTTGGAGGTGTTCAGCTCATGAAGCAACGGCTGAGAGGTTGCAGTTCTCATCATATGACTTCTTCATCAGTGTGGAATAGACCTGCTTTATTTCAGACTTTAATATGACATGTCCACTGCTTCCAGCATTATCCAAACAAGATTTCCCATTGTGTTTGTATTTGTTTCTATACATGATCAAAGATGAGAGACATACAGGTTGAAGAAATCTCTCTTCACAAACTGTGCATCTGAATTATTAAATTACATCCAACATTTAAAAAAATATGTCTTTCTTTATTCGTTTCTTTACAGTAACTTAACAACAAAAAACACATTTGATAGAGAATAAAGTAATAACTCCGCTAGCCAGAATGACAGTGAATCCTTTTTTAATACAAATGATTAGTTTAATGTGTTTTGTCTCATTCAAAGCAATGTGAAATCTGTTGTCTTTGAAAGGGGCCATAGAAATAACCTTGCCTCTTGAATAACTTCTCAAACACCGAAATGAGGCCGAAGTCTTCCGGTTCCCTCGCCTCGAAGTCAATGTTTTTTTTTGTTTTATGGGATTTTGGTGAAATGCATGAAATACTGTCTAACCATTTGGCTACCAAGGCACAATTGTTCTTTACATTGCTATATTTTACATTTATTATCATCACAGAATAAGATAAGAATTTACAGTTTCAGGGTTTAGGCTTTTTGGGTGCTATATTCTCTACTGTACCTTTAGCTAGTAGCTTACTGTGTCTTGTTTGGTGTTGAACAGAAAAAGAGCAGAAACAAATGAGCTAAGAGAGGCTAAAAACAGCTCCACATAGCTGCAGAGTTTTGTAATAAAGAATATGTGAGTGAAGCTCTTTTCATTTATTTGTATTCAGTGTTTAGCAACAAGGCCAGGAGTGGCAAGCTAGCAGCTCTGGAAGCTATACGACAGCAGGGATTTGAGCTAAATGCTAACACATGGCAACGCTGCTAACAAAGACAATGCTGACGTTTAGCAGGTATAATGTTTCAGAAGTTTTATAACGTTGTCCATATTGATGCGCGTTAGCATGCTTACATTGCTAAATGAGTGTGAATAAACTGAGGCTGATGTGAATGTTCATTTCCTGGCCAGAGACTTAGAACAAGCCTAACTATCAGTAGCATATCTGAAAGGGACACAGTTATGTATTATTCAAGATTCCAAAGCTTTATTTGAAAATGACAGTAGACCAGCAAAGACGAGACCGCATATTAGAGTTCTGGACATCTTTTTCAGGTTCACATGGAAAGACATTTTCTCTTTCTTCACTCGATTTCTAAAGACTCTAAACTCTCGTCACTATTATGAGTTTCATCATCTTCACCTTCAACACATTCCTCCAAGTTATATTCTAATATCTTTACAGACTTGCTGTCGAAAACAGATTAGTCACATTTTGTGGATTTAGCATTCGTAGGCTAAATACGTAGAGCATTGGATTCCTCTGCATTACATTCTCCGGACGTTTGGCAGTACGCCTTCTTCCTCTGCTTGAGTAAGTCCTGAACCTCACACGCTTCATGTCCACCTGAGGCTCAGACATGGGACGTCCCACAGGCCTCAGCTGTCGCTTTTGGGTCGCACCAAAGAGAACTTCCTGGAGGGGTCTGGGATAAACCACCTCTCCCACAGGTCCAAGTGAACAGCAGGGTAGTGCCATGGTTTAAAAGGACCGTTCCAGTGCAGCAGGCGCGCCTCCTTCAGGAATCTCTCTGGATAGCGGGCGTCTGGACTCCAGCCTGGAAACACAGGAAAGAGCTTTAAATTCAAATTCCTTATGATTGATTAGTGATTCGCTCTGTTAAAATACTTTAATAACTTTCATGTTATTTGTAAAAGTGTGTTTTTTTTATACTTTGTTTGCTCAAATAAGCTTCCAATTAGCACAACAACTAGGCATTTAACAATTAATACTGAGATTATTCTGTGTGTGGACCGGAGTCTTACCCATGTGTCTTACGTGCCACAACGGGTCCAGTGTTGTGTATTTGTCATGAAACACTATTAGCATGGGCGGAGTGGCCACGCCTCCTGCCATCGCACTGCTGTAGATGTTGTTCCTGGTGGAGAGGAGGAGGGTTTCTGATCAATGAATATATACGTTAAAATGTGTATTTATGTTACAAACTACACGGGTGAAGTGCTTGACATTGAAAAGAAAACAGCCAACATACAACAAAAAAGAGAGACAGAACTATTATAATATAATATATAATATTATGTAACAATATATTGCATGTTAAAAACACAAATGTAAGAAAAAAGAATATTGAAAAAATATAAATGTGATCATTTAAAAAAATTTAAAGCAGGTTTTAATCCAACCAAAGATTCTGTTTTAATCCATATTTGTTGATGTTTAGTCTTTCAAAAACAATATTTTCACTGCGGTCAAAAACAGTTAGCTCTCCCACTGGCTGCACACAAAACACATTAAACAAAAGGTGATTTAATAAAAAAAGAAAAAGAAAAAAAGACTAACTAATTGAATCACTCTTTTCAAATTGAGGATCTTTTTTTTAATTACATTCAGTCCAGCCAAGTAAAAAAGTTCAAACAAAATATCCATAGAAACTTCTCAAAACCCGTAGAGTGCTCAAGTTAGTGCAAATATAAGTCTTTGTAAACCATTTGAATCTTTGTTCAGATAGTAAATATGGCATGTTGCAAAAAGTCACTGGAGGGTTTCCAGAACCTGACGGCCACTATGCGTACCTGTAATTCTCCTCCATCCATTTCTCCAACTGTTTGGTGATCTTCTGCTTCTTCCATTCGCCGACATCGGCCACAAACACTCCAGGGTTGAACGAGCAATCTCTGGGGTCGATGCCCAGGTCTTTAACTTCCTCTTTCCTGTAGTCCAGGAAGCCCATGTAGGTTGTCTGGGGGACAGGCTCAGAGGAGAGGACGGCACATTTCAATAAACCAGACAAACAGCCTCTACGATGCCTCTTCACACTAGTTATGATGATGCAATACGATAAAAGACGTAAAGATCCACCTGCATGCCGATGCTGCGCACCATCTCGTGTGTGGAGGGAAGGTCGCAGTCAGTGGAGAACGCAGCCGCATGGCCGGCCTTCAGCTTCATATTGAACAGGTCCTTGATGTCGCCTGGGAAGCACACACACACACACACACACACACACACACACACACACACACACACACACACACACACAAAGACATAAATAAATACAAACGTGTCGATTTTATGTTCATCCATGAGAAATTGTCTAAATCATAACAACTATTTAGGTGAAACAGTTTTATTATATCAATATATAACAATACTATATTACTACTTCCTTATAGTGCATTTATATTATTGTGTTGTATCCTAGTATTCACTTTGGTTTCTATAATATGTACTTCATTGTGTTGTATTATTACTTAATAGTGCTTTATAGTAGTGATTACACAAACTGTACATACGTTAAACTTAACAATACTTAATTATATCATTATGAACGTTGTACTCATTATTCAGATCAATACCTATATGTTTATACTATATATAGTTCACACATCATGGCGGCTGGACTCACACTACTGGACTCTCTTTTTACAAATACTAATAAAGAGTTCTTGTAATCTCGTATTAAAAAAAAATATGAATTATGTTCAAAAGGTTCTTCGTCTGTTTCCTCACCACTCAGCCTGTATCACTGAGAGAAGGCGTTTTATCAACAGGCCAACCTCAAAACCATTTCACCTAAAGGATGCATGGTCTCCTTCCCATGATCACATACATACCCTGCACGATGACATCATCGTCTAAGTATATCACCCTCTTGTGTTTGATGTCGAGCAGCGGCAGGTAGAAGCGCACAAAGTTGAGCTGCAAAAACAAAACAAAAGTTACTAATGTCTCATCTTTGTGACACTCAGATTGTTGGGTAGCGCACGTTGGAGCTTCGTCTGTGCACGTGTAAGGTGTGTGTGTAAGGTGTGTGTAAGGTGTGTGTAAAGTGTGTGTCAGGTGTGTCAGGTGTGTGTCGATATAAATGGCAAAACCCAGAACTCACTGGATGCAACAGTTCGGGTCGAGAGGAGTCTGGCTTCACTTTTCCTTTCAGAACCATAGGGTTGAATTCCATTATCTTATATTTGATGCCTTTCAGCTTCGTCTTCACTATGTACTGTCTGGGAAAGAAAGAAAGAAAAAGTCACGAGGAAAGGCAATGACAATATGTATTTATAATGAAAGATTCTCTACATTTCTAGGTGACAAACCTCGTCAGCTTCACGGCGTCGCGCAGAGTGACGATATAGAAGAACACGCTGGCGTCGGTGTTGCTGTAGACGCTGTTGATGACCGCCATGGTTGCGCCGATGCGCTCCTCCGATGCGCATATGACGACGGGGACGACAGGCTGCGCCTCCGGCTGTCTCTCTGCGGGGACTCGTGCTTTGTGTCCGAGGCTCTTCCAGTGATCTGAGAGACAGAAATGATCAATAACCTCCTAAAAACAGTAAAAACAGACTAGTGCGTTTGTTGGGGACTATTTTCAGCTGCGCATTGATACGCATTTGTCGAGTGTTTGTGGCAGCAGGACGGTTTAAATTGGATTTAGGCAAAATCAACTGTGTGTTCATGGTAATGGAGGAACATGTCACCCAGGGCAACAGTGTGGCTCATTGGTGTGTTTTCATAGACACATATGGCACAGAGGAAGAAGATGGATCCGCTTTTTTATAAACACACACAATGTAATTAGCTCTGTTCAGATTTGAGTGGAGCCTGAGTACCTGAGGGTTTGGGCCGAGAGGAGGCTCTGAGCAGTGAGCTGTGCAGGAGGAGACACACCAGCAGCACCAGCAGCACCAGCAGGACCCGGTTAACTGGAGCACAGGGAGAGGCAGGACTCAGCCGGATCATCTTCACTAGTCACTCTTCTTTGAGTGACATTCACAAACGAATGGAAAAAAGCTAAAGTCGGGGCTATGAACTGAGCTAAAGGAGGACTAGTGTTTGGCTTGATGATGTTTGGTAGTCTCATTTAGTTAATTTTTTAGCAACCTCCTTTTTTAAGACATGCACTCAAATTAAAAAACATATTTTTTATTGATTCATTTCTTCTTTTTTCTTACATCTTACATCTTACAACTCCATCTTTTCAAACTCACAGCAAGAAAATGAATATGTCATACTATTCCCTTTAAGATTAAAGTGTGACACAGCATAAATCTCTCTAAAGTAGAACACCAGCTACAGTCAGGCACCCTGGGAGAAAGATCAAATACATCTGCAACCCGTTAACAGACTCTTTCATCAGGTCAGCAGGCCTG